>NC_138292.1:39507500-40010000 GCF_965601325.2 Salmo salar
ATGCTAAGATACACAGTGAATAGAAACAAACAGTAAGAGGAGTGTAGAGCGACTCTAGCTGAGACTCACAGCTCACGTCGAGCACCACCTCCCCTGCAGCTGTCTGGCCTCCTGGATGTGTCACGTTACACGCCACCACTTTCTCATGATCCTCTGCTCGGGCCACAAACGAGATGGTGGAGAGGACGCGCCATCGACCCTGTATCTCCTCGGTGTGGTACCCCTGGACCACCCCCCTCTGGTCCCCGAAAGAGAGGGAGGGAGGGGAGGAGGGGCAGGTGTGGAGGACAGCACAGGAAACAGTGACGTTGCCCCCTTCCCTCTGCACTTCACTGACCGACAGCTGTGGCCTTGGTGCTGTATCTGGGAGTAACAAGAGACACTAAGTCTAAGACACTGACAATGGGTCCACTCATTGTGTTATCGGTCATTCCTCGCAGTAGTCCGCTAACACGTAACCAAAAAAACTACATTAAGACACATTTTCTTTTGGATTCTTGTTTTTATAATGTTTGGTTTATAAAGAAAATCTCAATCCATTTTCAAGAGCCCTTGGTCAGGTTTTGCATAATTCATTACCTGTAACCTCCAGTGTCACCCTCCACTGAAAGAAGGCAAAGACAGACTTGCTGACCTCATCAACCCAGGGGTAAATGTCCTCTCCGTTATGTTCTAATATCATTCCATTGATCATCAGGCTGCAGTCTCCATCAGAGGCCCTTCCCACCAGCTCAGTTCTACCACTGTAGTGCTCTACGATATCCCCTGGTTTGGTGCGGCTAAAGACGACTGGGTATTTACCAGGCAGCTTGGAGTACTGGTACCAGGCGACATTAGTGGGGATGTAAGCGCTGGGGTGTGTGAAGGAACAGGGGATGAGGACACAAGACCCCATCAGGCCAGATATCTGATTAGGAATGGTCACGGTCCACTCTTCGGCCACTACCAACACACACCACACCACTGGACAGAAAGAGAGAGGGTGAAAAGAAATGAGAGAGTGACAGACATTTAATGAGTATTGTTTGATAGCTGAATGCTGTCGTATATGCTGGAATAATTAAACCACGTCCAGAAAACATTTAATTTGTGGGCTCAAATGTATCAGCAATTTCGTGATGATATTGAGAATATAAAGATCCAATGTACATTTATCGTAGAAACAGAAGACAATACAATGTCTTATCTACCAGATTGTACACCCATTCAAGGCTAAGGACATCATGATCATTTTTGTAAACATTTACCTCTCAACTTGAGGCATGATAAATGCCCATTATGAGCAGGCACAAACAGTCATCATCAATGAGGTATAAAGTAGACCTACCTTGTAGTGTATAGCAGAGGAACACATGTTTTCTGAGCGTTATCATGACTGATGCACCTGCATAAATGGATGACATCATTAGAATTAGACTCTGGAAATCCTATTGAATCTGGAGGACAAAAATGTCACTCGAGTGCAGATAAACTGTGATCAAAATGGAACTGGTAAGACTACTCATTCAGTTACTGCCGATTTCTCCAATACGAAAAATCTGAGGCAGAAAGAGAGAACAAAATACAGCATGCCTTTGTCTAGATGCAATCATTCATTAGGAACAGTCCGATACAGTCACTGACATTTCTGAGAAATGTAAATGCAGTGCAACTGCTCACAAAATGTTTCTAACGAAATATATTAGGCTACATTTGGTAACATACCTCAGTAGTCCTGTCCGTGTCTCCCACTGATGACCGATGCTCTTGGAAATGACACTAAAGTGACCTTGATGCCAAACCTTCTTCTGCTTCTCATGCCCAAGTGTGGTCACAATGTTGCCACCTTCCACACCTCAACCATCTGAAACCACATAGACATACAACACTTCTATAACAGCAGTACTACCTGAAGTACTATGCTCGCAAGCTTACAAAGTATTTAGATATACCTTCTAGGAGAAATCAGTGGAGAAAGAGCAATCCAAGAGCATCGTGGCTAGCTTTAAGAGCAGCCCAGGAGGACATGTAGCAATGTCCCTCAAGGTCATAACTCTATTACAAAGTATAATTAGACTTTTTACTAAGTTACAACAGCTTGACGGGCGTCCAGACATTTCATCGTGTTCATTGTTGAACTTAGGAAGCTCTTTTGAAAGAGCAGAGGATAGAAATGGATTTGAAAGTGGTTGTCAGAGATGGCCATGTTTATGTTTACCAGGGGCACAACCATAAGTAACCCTTAAAGACACTAAAATAGGCGCATCTTTAAACCAGAACAGAGTGGTTATATGAACTGTAATAATCCCCAAGTTATGAAAATTTTAAATTGGTGGAAAAAGGAATTTCTTAAAATATCAATTGTCATTGGTTGCTTAAAAAGTGTTAAAATAAACTGGATATTGTGTAACTAACTGAACGGCATTGCAATTACATCAGACTGAATGTACAAAACATTAATAACACCTTCCCAATGTTGAGTTGCACCCCCTTTTGCCCTCAGAACAGCCTCAATTCATCGGGGCACGGACTCTACAAGGTGTCAAATGCGTTCCACAGAGATGAAACTGGAAAAAGGCATGTGTTGAAAGTAGTACAGAAGGAAATTAAAGGTCTAATCAGGAAAGGCAAAGATGAATACAAACTGAAGCTAGAACGCAAGCTCCAAGCGAATAACATGAAGGATGTCTGGGATGGTATGATGAAGACAACAGGCTGCAGCACCAGGAGACAACTACAGAGTGATGAGGAAAGGGACAGAGCCACAGAGTTTAACCAGTTTTTTTCTTTTTACCAGATTTGATAAGTATGATTTTTCAGCAGAGCAATAGCAGATAGGGGAGGTGCTGGACTCTGATCTGGGAAGCACTGAGCCCATGAGCATCTCGGAGGAACAAGTGGTGAAGCAGTTGAAGAGGATCAATCCCAGTAAGTCAGCAGGGCCTGATAGGGTTAAAGCCAGAGTACTCAAGATATGTGCTAATCAACCCGCTTTCATACCGCAGTATATTTTCAACCTGTCCCTAATACTATCAGATATTCATACCAAATGGAAAACATCCTGCATAGTGCCCATCTCAAAGAAAGCAGAAGAGACTGCACTGAAATACTTTAGACCAGTGGCTTTGACATCACAAGTCAAAGGACAGGACATCACAACCTCTGAGTGGTTTTTAATACCCTGGATCCTTTATGATTTGCCCACCACCCAAAAACTGGTGCTGAAGATACTTGTCTTCGTCTCCTCCACAGAGCATATGAGCACCTGGAGAAGCCCGGCTGTGTGGTGAGAACAATGTTCTTCCACTTCTCCAGTGCTTTCAATACCGTACAACCCCACCTACTGGCCCAAAAGCTAAAGGACATTCATATAAATCCACATACAATCAAATGGATTGTGAAATTCCTGACCAATTGACCACAGTTTGCAAGACTAATCCAGACAGTATTAGATCGGATATGTACAAACACGGAAGCAGTCACCTATTCTGTTTACCCTTTACACAAATGACTTCACACGCAACAACGAACTGAGCCACTTACAGAAATTCTCTGATGTCTCTGCTATAGTAAACTGTGTCATGTGGTGGAGACAATGCTCATTATAGGGATATAACTCAGTCCTTTGTGAAATGGTGTGAGGCCAATTACTTGGACGTGAATGTACTGAAGGCCAAGGAGCTAGTGGTAGATTTTAGGAGAAATATGTTTTTAATCCCATTTCTATTAATTGTGAAGAGATTGGCCCTGTTGACTCTTATAAGTACTTGGGTGTAATAGTGGACAACAAACTGAACTGGAAGGAGAATCCTCACAGCGTCTACTAAAAAGCCCTAAGGAAGCTTAGATATACTTAATCTATGTGACAAAATGCTTCATATGTTCTATAGCAGTGTCGTGACGAGTGTAGTGACCTATCCCATTGTTTGCTGAAAAGGGAATTAAGCTAAGGAAGACAAACAAGCTGGACCAAATCATTAATAAAGCCAGTCCTACAATTGGTTGCAGCCCAGAAGCAATGCAGGACATGTAAAAACACACATGATCATGGACAATGACACACACCCGCTCCACAACACTCTAATGCAGCACAGGAGCAGTTTCAGTAGCAGGTTCATCCTGCCCAGATGTTCCACAGAGGTTTAGACGGTCACTTTTACCCACAACCATGAGGCTTTTTAATGAATGTAATGGAATAACTGTTTTATGAGGTCTTTCTATTGGAAAATGTTACCTTTTTCCCCAGACTGGGATAGAAAACAGAATTTGAATCAGACTATTCTTTTAGGGATATTATGGTTGGGGCATGTGCCTTTGTCTTAATGGGTTTTATTTTTGATCATGTGTTGGTCATTGTTGCAGGTTCTGTCGTTGATGATGCATGCTGTGATAACAATTTCCCAAGTTGGGATTAATAAAGTAACTCTACTCAACTCATGCTGGCCCATGTTGACTCCAATGCTTCCCACAGTTGTGTCAAGTTGTCTGGATGTCCTTTCGGTGGTGGACCATTCTTGATATACATGGGAAACTGTTGAGTGTGAAAAACACTAGCAGCGGTGCAGTTCTTGATACAAACCAGTGTGCCTGTCTCCTACTACCATACCTCGTTCAAAGGCACTTAAATCTTTAGTTTTGCCATTCACCATTTGAATGGCACACATACACAATCCATGTCTCAATTGTCCCAAGGCTTAAAAATCCTTCCTTAACATGTCTCCTCTCCTTAATCTACACTGATTGAAGTGGATTATACAAGTGACATCAATAAGGGATCATAGCTTTCACCTGGATTTACCTGGTCAGTCTAGGTCATGGAAAGAGTAAGTGTTCATAATGTTTTATACACTCAGGGTATCTATACAATAGACAGTCATTTTTATAAGATTTATTTAAAATAAATAGCAGTACAAAGTATGCTGATCACAGAGATTGGTGTTCAGATATACACATACGTATTTTCAACTTGGTTGAAGTGTAACAGTGTAGGTTCCGTCCCTCTCTTCGCCCCAACCCAGGCTCGAACCAGGGACCCTTGCACACATCAACAACTGACACCCACCGAAGCATCGTTACCCATCGCGCCACAAGAGCCACGGCCTTTGCAACGCAAGGGGAAACCCTACTTCAAGTCTCAGAGCGAGTGACGTCACTGATTGAAACGCTATTAGCGCGCACCACTGCTAACTAACTAGCCATTTCACATCGGTTACACAAGCAGAAACACAATTTTGATTAAGAAACACCATAGTCATTTCTGCAGTTACAGAGAGCATCATATCCCCATATTGATCAACCTTACATAAGAGCTTTTCACGTTAGTGATAAAATAATATGAAGAATATAAAATATAAAAACCTTTAGGACATATAATATTGCACATCACAGTGAAAATAACGGTTTTATTCCATTTACACAATTGTGGCAGTTCTCACAGGGGGAGGAGCGACAAACGTGGGGAGAGGGATTGACCGCTCAGACGGAGCCTGGAATAGACATCTTGTATGTCACTCTTCTAGATTTCTATATAACAGTTCTAACACAATAGCAATTCCACAGGGCTCATATTCACAAATCATTTCAGAGTAGGAGTCTTGTTCTTTATGGTTTAAAAGGCAAAACTGATCCTAGATCAGCACTCCTACTCTGAGATGCTTTGTGAATACGGGCCCTGTGTACTTAAGGTATTTTGTAAGTGTATGTCATGACAATGCGGGGTGAATTACCGCTTGTAATGCTATTCTGTTGTAATCAGGCAGTGATTTGAGTCCTCCAGTCAGCAGGTGGTTGGGAGTGTTTATGTCTGGTTGGGTTGACATCACCTGCATCATAGGGGGGGGGGGGGCTTAAGTACTGGTAGGAACATGACATTTCCCCAGTTACTGACATTATCTTCTCTACTGCTCTGGGCACTGGATATCTGTTCTGTTGACCTATGAAACAGAAACTCCATTTTATAGTGAAAACCACCTGATTCCGGCAGCAGTAGACACAGAGGTATATGAGGCCGATGAGGAGGAGGAGGAAGAGGAGGCTACAGGGGATCCCGACAGCGAGGTGTATAATCTGTGGTCCGCTCAGACCACCTGTCATACCAGCACAGACACAGTACAATCTGTTAGAGCAGCAGAGCCTACTCGCCACTGATGCGTCAAAGGTGACGTGGAAGCATAATGTTGACTATAAGTTTAACTTTACCAGTATCATGTAGTTTCCATTTATGTTAACATACAGGTAATTCCCCAGTCTCTTTCAACAATACAACAGACTATCTTACAAAGAAATGAATTCATTGCTCACATGGAACAATGCCAAGCCTTCTAGTAAGTGGCAACCAGATTAGCACCTCCCAAACAATCTGACCTGAATAGGAATGTTATCCAAGTCAGTTCAAATACCGGGTCCAATTCTCTGCACTGCTGATGGTTCCCCCTGAGTTCTGCCAGCAATGGGGATGACCCGGAAGTAGTATGTGGATTTTGGATCCCGAACAGAGATATCAGTGCTCCGGGAGGAACCGGGCCTCTTCTGAATTCTCCGGAATCCCTCTGTGTCTCTTTTCCTTCGGCTGCCATTTTTAGTGACAGTGAGGAGGTCTGGTCCACTCATCTGGATGACAAAGCCTTCAAAGCAACGGAGGGAGAGAAATCAGCGTTGAGCAGTACTTACAGGGATGTTCCATATCATTTGACATTAACTACAGCCAAGATACATGTAAAACCAGGTAAAATGTAAAATTGTTTCCCAAAGCTGTCACTACTGAGTAATATTATACAGAGTTCTCAGCCAACTGCTTGAGGACAGCTTTACAGACCCAAGGAAAATAGCAACAAAAAAGCCGGCTCATTTATAAAAATTGGCTACAATATCAGTTTCTCACACCAAAGCATTGTACACTCTAGAACAAAGCCCGATAGTCCAGATGGTCTCAGACATTAAGCAATATTTACAGTACACCCACATCTCCTGTGTTTGGATTTGCATCTTTTCCCAGCAGCAGTACTGGTGAGGTCTAGTTGTTCAGCAGTGAGATCAAAATTATTTTAACAAAAAGGTTGAACATTTGGAGGTTCCCATGTCGTCAAATTACAATGCCTAAATTGTGGAAAATACTATTCTTATATGCTGTCAATATTGTTTTTACAGGAACATTTGTGAGCATAGGTACCTCAGCAGCTTTACCTGTAATCACAAGGTGGGAGGGACATCCCAGGTCATTGTGATGATGGTTCCATCTTGATTAGGGAAAAGACGGGAATCTGAGATGGTGGGGCCTGGAGAGAGGGGTGGAGAGGAAGACTATTGAGCTTCGTGTAAAAAGAAAAAAACAACATGTTTTTCTATACACAGTCTAAGAACCCATTGTGCTGCTTTAGCCTAATAACTCTAGTGCTCTAGAACTTTCAGGTAACATCTGATTCTCCAGCCAACTTGTAAATGCAGAGGGTTTTTTACTTAGTTATAAGGAATTCTTATCGCTTTACAAGGTCCCTGTAACACCTAGATTTTGCAATTGTATTAGATGCCACTCCTTCAGGTGTTGCTTTATTATTCAGGACCATGTCAAGACCTGACCCTCAGAACCTACCTTCCATTAACCCTGTTGACTCATCAATAAGAAAGATTTGTTTCTCTTTTGGTCCATTCAACAACAGAGCAATACAAACCTTGTTTCAGCAGGATGTTGTATCTATACCTTATGTCATGCCTTATTGGAACGGTTTGATTGATCTCTGTTGGAAAAAAGTTTGGATGTTGCCACACACATACCTACTTATTAACAAAATTAATTAAGTTTCCTTTAAAATTGTTCATAAATATTATCCTGCCAACCACTATATGAAGAAGTTCAAGGAAAACATAAACTGAAATTGTACCTTGTAATGACCGCCCAGAAACGGTGTTGGGTCTTTTTTTTTTTGGCATTGTATTGATTTAAGGAAACTGTGGCAAAACATCAGTAGATTTATAATTGAACACATTCATGAAGATTTTACACTATTGTGGAGAGATGCGCTGCTTAGATTCTTTACCTAATATAGAAATAAGCTGAAACAATTTTATGTAATTCATTTCATTTTTCTTTTGGCCAAATTTCATATTCACAAATGTAAATTTACAAACAAAACACCACATTTTCTTACCTTACAAAAATAAATGTAACTATATCTTATGACAATTAACAAAAAAGCCGTTAGAATTATAAGTGTATGTATGTCCCTTACATCTAGATGTTCCGCTAGCGGAGCGCCTCACCAATATCCAATGGTATAGCGTGGCGCGAATTACAAACACCTCAAAAATGCAAAAACGTCCATTTTTCAAACATATGACTATTTTACACCATTTTAAAGACAAGACTCTCCTTTATCTAACCACATTGTCCGATTTCAAAAAGGCTTTACAACGAAAGCAAAACATTAGATTATGTCAGGAGAGTACCCAGCCAGAAATAATCCCACACCCATTTTTCAAGCTAGCATATAATGTCACATAAACCAAAACCACAACTAAATGCAGCACTAACCTTTGATGATCTTCATCAGATGACACTCCTAGGACATTATGTTATACAATACATGCATGTTTTGTTCAATCAAGTTCATATTTATATCAAAAACCAACTTTTTACATTAGCATGTTTTGTTCAGAAGTAGCATACCCACCGAAAACTTCCAGTGAATTTACCAAATTACTCACGATAAACGTTCACAAAAAACATAACAATTATTTTAAGAATTATAGATACAGAACTCCTTTATGCAATCGCAGTGTCCGATTTTAAAATAGCTTTTCGGTGAAAGCACATTTTGCAATATTCTGAGTAGATAGCCCGGCCATCATGGCTAGCTATTTTGACACCCACCAAGTTTGGCACTCACCAAACTCAGATTTACTATAAGAAAAATTGGATTACCTTTGCTGTTCTTCGTCAGAATGCACTCCCAGGACTTCTACTTCAACACCCAATGTTGTTTTGGTTCCAAATAATCCATAGTTATATCCAAATAGCTGCGTTTTGTTCTTGCGTTCAAGACACTATCCGAAGGGTGACGCGCCGGCGCATATCGTGACAAAGAAAATCAAAATATTCCATTACCGTACTTCGAAGCATGTCAATCGCTGTTTAAAATCAATTTTTATGCGTTTTTTCTCGTAAAATAGCGATAATATTCCAACCGGGAGACGTTGTATTCATTCAAACACTGAAAGAAGAAAAATGGAGTCGTCACATGCACGCGCGCACCAGTGTCATTGTTCTCAGAACGACCACTTTCCAAAACCCCTACTGTTTTTCGCCCAGGGACTGCAGAGTTATCATTCCACGTTCTGGTGCCTTCTGAGAGCCTATGGGAGCCTTAGAAAATGTCACGTTACAGCAGAGATCCTGTATTTTTGATAAAGAGGCTACAGAAGGCCAAGAACTGGTCAGAGAGGGCACTTCCCATATAGAATCTTGTCAGGTTTTGGCCTGCCATATGAGTTCTGTTATACTCACAGACACCATTCAAACAGTTTTAGAAACTTTAGGGTGTTTTCTATCCAAATAAAATAATTATATGCATATTCTAGTTTCTGGGCAGGAGTAATAACCCGATTAAATCGGGTACGTTTTTTTTATCCGGCCATGAAAATACTGCCCACTATCCTAAACAGGTCCTTGTGTAATGTGATATTGTACCCCCTAGCCCAATTGTCCTTTGTATAATATTTATATATACTTGTGTTCCCACATGTACTTCCTGTATTGATTTGTTGTTAATAAAAATCAAATAAAAGCTAAGCTACTAGCCTCATGCCATGAATAGCCAGCCATTGAAACAACTCTGATATAAAGTGTTTTTCTCAAAGTTGCCGGGATGTCATGTGCCCTACTTTTCGGTACACTCGTAATAATTTAAGATTTTGTAACTTCTATTTGATCAAATAAACCTCACGTAGCAAATCATTCATTTTTGTTGACCAAATTCGACACTCATTAACCTCAGTACAAAAATGCTTTGCATGGTGGGCGAAAAAACGCTACCGGCTGGAGGGAGAAAGATTTCCCGCCGAGCTGGGCCTCTTCCTCTCTGGAGACAAGCTTGGTGTCTGGTCCCAAGGAGTGAGCCAATCACACACACAGATACCCCAGTTATTGGTTACCACTGAAATAGTATAGTTTCATTGAAGGAGTTCTATTAACCCGAGCTGCAGTGCACCGGTCGATGGCCCGTGACGTGAACGGGCAAAAGCAGTGAGGGAGGAGCGCTCTTCTCAAATCGAACAGTGATCTGTGTGGCTTGGTCAGGTTGTCAGCATCATCTACAAACCTACGTCTCATAAAATATATGTTATGTTGGAATTTTCAAACGAGTTGTTCTCATTGGGAAGGCAGATAAAGCATTTGTATCAAAAGCAATCACTTTTGCATGTAAAAACAGAATCCTACTCGTTACTCCCATGTGCCACTAGTCTAGGCTACACAACTTTTGTTTTGAGCAGACTTCGTCGTGGCTTTGAACGGCCACCTGTCTCACGCCCGGGAGGTAGCACGGTTCCAAAACTTTTCACCTGGTGCAAACTCCTCCCACTGGCTAACCTGGGCCAGATAAGCAAATCCCCTCATTATAAAATGACTTTTGCTACACAGTTAGGAAAACATTTAAGATGGAGTACCATCTTCCCCAGGGATTTAGGGGGTTCGGAACATTCACTCAAATTTTTTATTGTACCTTTATTTAACCAGGTAGGCCAGTTGAGAACAAGTTCTCATTTACAACTGCAACCTGGCCAAGATAAAGCAAAGCAGTTCGACACATACAAGAGTTACACATGGAATAAACATAGTCAGTGACTGGATGGTTGTTGCCAAGTAATAGCTACTCAAGAGACTATCTTAAAACCAAAACACTGATGTGGAAAGACAGAACACAGCAACATAGAATGACACTGGAAAACAGCAGATCTACATATGAAAAAGATATCTTTATTGTTATGGTAGGATCCTGTACAATCTAAACAGAAGAGGCGCTTATGGTAAAAAGTCATCTTTGTGTGTGTTTTTGATCATTTTCCCACATCTACTGAGAGACACTGTTCAACCGGAGCTGCCACCCAACCCAGAAATAATTATATTTATATCAACTTTATACAAACCAAGTCAGTACACATATCACACACCCTGAATGCACATTCAGCTCTGCAAGTTTGGGTTCTTATTTACACATAGCATCCAACTCAAACTGCATAGCCCAGATGTGTCAATGTAGGGTTTCATGATAGAATTTACAAAGGTCCATGTTACAGATTAAAATGTTATTGTGACACTCGCTTGAATGTACAGTGCAACACATACAAAAACATGGGTGAATGAAAGTTACTGACTTACATTACTGGCTTGGAAGTTGTGCATTTTTTGAGTCTAGGTCCTCCCTAACTAGTTAGCTACACTCACAGAGAAGATACATTAATTACAATACAGATGTACCATGTGAATTCAATTGCACAATAACAACAGGCCCTCTTCTTCACCCTCTGGGCTGTGTGGGTTCCTATAGGACAGTGTTTCTCAGTATCCCTTCATTCCAGGTCAGTAGGCTACTATCATGGAAGTCGGAGTTAAACACAGAGGGCCGGGTGGCGATGGGTTCTGCCTTATGCAACCAGTCCTCCACGTCTGCTAAATTACTTTGTTCCATCTCTCAAACAGAGACCTGCAAAAGAAAGGGGGAAATTACATATTACAGCCAAATAGAGACAGAAACACTGAGCTTGGCCAAGTACAGCGCACTATGGCAAAGGTCTGTGTTACAGTTGTGGCAATTTGGTGGAAGAAGCATATGATTCACAAGGTTAAGTTGTTACATGAACATGAAATTCATCAGTGCTCTGTCATGCTGAGAATCCATCAGACATGTTCTAATGGGTTACCGATATTATCTCAAACAGTCATACTGTTTTTAGGTTTTGAGACTCACCCCTCTGTGTGTCCCCTGCACTCCCCCTTTGGCTCCCACAGGGCCTCTAGATTGTTCCGTTTGCCTTGAGTTTGGCGACCAGGTCATCCACCGTCTCCACCTTCACTCCGGCCAGTCTCGTTGGGGGCTCGTCCACCTTCAACACCTCCACCCGCGACACCATGTCCACCCCCAGGTCCGCTGGCTTCATGTTGGCTATCTTCTTCTTCTTGGCTTTCTGGGAGGTGGAGGGAGAAGGAGATGAGAAATTAAAGTGCTGTGTATGTGTGTGTGCTGTGTGTGTGTGTGTGTGTGTGTGTGTGTGTACACTTTGTGAGGAAATGTACATTGTGTGTATTACCATGATGTTGGGCAGGGTGGCGTATCTGGGTGTGTTGAGTCGAAGGTCTGCTGTGAGGACGGCTGGCATGCTGATTTTGATGGTCTCTAGACCACCATCGATTTCCCTCACCACCTTCACCTTTTCCCCATCGATGGTCACCTCAGAGGCAAATGTGCCCTGCAAGAATGGGAGGTCCTACATTTAGAAGATGTCATAATCCACATTGAGATCAAATATTATCTGAAATTATCAAGTTAACTTAAACGGAAAGAAGGCTTTGTTTTTGTTACCTGACAATTGTAAAACCGTTGTAGGCCACGAGGCAATCCAAGTGTGACATCTGGTGGTTTAACCATGTAAATACACCCTAATTTTGCCCTTTATTTGGCCTTCGGTCTACTTTTCAGTGCAGACCATGTTGACTGTAGTGACATAATCTAAGGCCTGCTAGTTCAGCTCTTCCCTTCACCTGACATTAAGTCGATATGCTAATGCTTATAAAGACCATGAGTAAAGGTCCTGGTCTGCAATGGTATCCAAGTCAGCAGTTAACAGTAAACAAGGCCTCTATGCTCTGAGATCAGTTTAGTAATTCCTGCTGAGAAAAAGGATTACAACAAGAAGAAACCACTACTGACCTGTGGCCAGTCTAACAAGGCTGCTGTCATCTGACCCGTCTGGTTACAGTCATCGTCAATGGCCTGTCAAAAAATACCAACACAATCAGTGAGCATTACATGAGATGATGAGGTTCGATTTCAAAGTCAACTGGCATTGGTGTGGCAGTGGTACAATCTATTACATCGGATGACCTGTTTGCCCAGGATGACGAGTGAGGCCTCCTCCTTCTTGGCCAGGGTAGCAAAGATTTTGGAGATCTGCAGGGGTCCCATGGCCTCGTAGTCTTTTCCTGAGACCTCCACGTGGATGCCGCGGTCACACCCCATGGCCAGTGCAGTACGGATGGTCTCCTACACACACACACACACACACACACACAATACAAATGCTTGAGCGGTAGGGTTCTCAAAATTATATAAGAACACCACCTGAGAACAATGACAGAATAATACAATCATTAGCACAGTCAAGTTGGAGGTGACCAACTGCAGAATCCTTCTTACAATAGAATGAAAACATACTCATGACAGCTATCCTAATGAAAAAACATGATCCAAAGCTTCCCTCCAAATGTCAGCTATTGAAGGCCTGTTAAGGATGTAGCCTAATGCTACAGAACGTTCGGATAGAAACGTAAAGATAGAAATGAATTGAGTAGAACTGATATGTATAATGTCATGTAGAATAAGGAAAATGTTTTGCATCGTTGAATCCGCCCGTCTTCAAAATGACATCGCCAGGCCAGAGCACCACGTCACTCTTACCGTTACTTGCGCGGGCCCACAGCTGACGGCCACCACCTCTTTGATGAACTTTTTCTCCTTGAGTTTGACGGCCTCCTCCACAGCGATCTCACAGAAGGGGTTCATTGAGTGCTTGACGCCATCTGTCACCACCCCGCTGTGATCGGGCTTCACGCGGATCTAAGGGAGAAGGCAGGGAAGTCTTCATTAGGCACCAAACAGGAAAAAACTGACTGAAAAACGGTGGGACTACCTGAACTCCAATAAGAATGCTAATTCAGTTTCATAGAGCGTTGCCCTACTGAACATAAGTGACTACTGGATAGTCACTCAGAAGGGTCAGAGAGAGACAGACAAAGACAGAGGCTGGAGACATGAAGTCAATGTGCCAGAGTTGAGTGTGGGGACACTGTGCAGTCTGGGCACTTGGAAATAGTTGCTGTGGGCCCAATGTAGGTGTGCTCTGAGCTTTCCAATTGAATTTGTGAGGCAGTCAAACCAATTCTGGAACACTTTTGAAAGCCTACCACTAACCCAATAGTATTGAACAAGCCATTGTAAATAAACCTTTTAAAACGCCAAAATTCTGTCAATAAGTCCATCCCATATACATGAGTCACCTCATAATACATGACTGGCAAAGACTGTGTGTGTGTGTGTCTCTCTCATACACACACACACCTCCCTGCCTCTGTCTGATGAGTTGGGGCAGCATATGGGACGGGGAAGGGTACAAACATAGCTTAACTGAGTGCATCGAGAGACGGCCACACAGATCTAGTTGGGTGCAGCTGAAGCAAGAGTGCTCAGACTGTAGTATGAAATAACTGGTAATAGATATGGTGCTAGGGTTCCTTTACAACAACAAAACATATATCACCTTGGAACTATCTGATAGGGGTGGCTTGGATAGTGATAGCCTACTATCTAACTGTTTTGATGCTGTGACACCTAGTTGATTATATGTTTTTAAATCATTGTGATGAAGCCTGAATGAGGATTATACATGTAGCTTAACATGTGCAATAAAATCAGCAGCAATACATTGTAACAACACAGTGACAATGTATTGTTAGCTTTCTTTTTTAATTTTGACAGTCATTTATCGTTTTACCAATTCTAGAAGTAGCACGCTAGACAAATTAACCTTAACTGTTACCTAGATAACCCTGTAATGACCTTGGTATTTTCCTTGCAGTTATGGTTGTTAGTTGAAGACGTGACATTCAAACAATGGACGCTAGCTTGCTAAACTAACCCTTCATCCATCCACCTAACGTTAGCTAGTGGTTAGCTAGCTGCCATAGGAAGTCTCGAATGGAAATTCTGCAGGTGAAATGTTGAATTGCTTTTAAATACAAGACAGTGGGGAAGTAGCTACCTTGACAGCATAGTCAATTACACGTTTAACTCCAACAAGAACCCGCGACATTGTTAGCGATTCTTCGGTTCAGCAATGTACAGTAGCTAGCTACCCAGTCACCACAAAGAGCTTTCACCCAAGAGGCAGCAGACAGTATTCTGCTAGCAGCACAAATGATAACGTCACTTCGGTATGGTAATTATAAAACCTTTAAAATAAAAGCACGTATTTCAAAACGTTGCAATGTGAATAACTCATTCAAAACAGATTGAATTGTAATCAATAGCCACTTCTATTGTGACAACAAGAAAATGCAATGAGTAATTTATGAAAACATATCCCAAATATGTTTTAAAATTATTTATATTTAGACCAATAATGAACAAAAGGCAACATTGACACTGGTATGTGTCCCTCCCCAATAGCCCCCAATGCAAGACACTGTAATAGACTGTACATGGGTTACATATTGGCTCATAGATACATTTTCTACCTGTTTCAGGTAAAGTGGGGTGGGAAATACTCAGTAGGGTCTCTACTAAGCAAATATTATGGTTTGTTTTGGAGTTGGACTGTGTTGAACATACCCAGCAGGACTTCATTCTCAGCCAGCAACAATCGCCCTGAAAAACCACACATGTTTGGTTAGTAGAGACCCTACTGAGTATTTCCCACCCCACTTTAGTTGAGACAGGCAGACAAGTTTTCTCTCTACAAGCCAATAAGTATCCCATATACCGTGTATTGCTTTGCAGTGAAATGAGTGGGTGGAGTAAGGAGTCACCAGTACTCTGTATTAAACCAGTTGCCCAGCACAAGACCAATTAAAGTTTTGCGGACTCTATTGAGGATTTCCAATAAGATATGTTTGTATTTTATTAAAAGTGTATTTCTTTAAATATATATAGCCTACACAATAGCTTTCAACATACTGGTATAAATAATCCAATATTACAAATAAAATACGTCAAATTATCAATCATTTTTTTCAGAGTGGGTTGCAATGCTGTGAAAAACAGTTGTACTGCACTAGTGTTAAAGAAAAATCGAAGTTTATTATGTCTTTGCAGGGGAACTGTTACTTTGAAAAAGAAAACCCGCGATCGTACTGCCAGCATACTATCCTGCTGCAGGAGAACGGTAACGCACGAAAGGTCGGGAAGATTTTAGAGTTATTCCATTGAAAGAAAGAAGGCGGGTCTAAACGAGACCGCCCGTGGTTGGAACCAATTAAATTATGTGAACATGAAGACTGTCAGCAAAAGTGACCTGTAACCAATCACAGAGAACAAGCTGGTGTTCCTGCTATTTCAGTTGGACACAAAGCCCAGGAAATGTGTTCCGATCTTGGGTCAACTAGGGTAAAGTTCATTGTGTAATTAAAGGAGTAGCTCATCTTTATAAACTGCTTATGTGAAGTGAAAAACAAATCTTTATGTAAAAAAAATTCAATGTATTTGCGCCGAATACAACCTTACCGTGAAATGCTTACAAGCCCCTTAACCAACAATGCTGATTTTTTAAAATTAAAGTAAGTAAGAATATATTTGCACTTTTTTTTTAAGCTAAAGTAAGAAAAAAACTAACACAATAAAATAACAATACGAGGCTATATACAGGGGGTACCGGTACCGTGTCAATGTGCAGGGGTAATTAGTCGAGGTAATTGAGGTAATATGCTACGCTACAGGACTGTTTTGCTATGTTCAGGGATTCATCCAATGGCATTGAGGAGTATACCACCTCAGTCACCGGCTTCATCAATAAGTGCATTGACGACATCATCCCCACAGTGACCTTAAGTACATATCCCAACCAGAAGCCATGGATTACAGGCAACATCTGCACCGAGCTAAAGGTTAAAGCTGCCGCTTTCAAGGAGCGGGACACTAATCCAGATGCATATAAGAAATCCCGCTATGCCCTCAGACGAACCATCAAACAGGCAAAGCATCAATACAGGACTAAGATTGAATCCTACTACACCGGCTCTGATGCTCGTCTGATGTGGCACGGCTTGCAAACTATTACGGCCTACAAAGGGAAACCCAGCCGCGAGCTGCCCAGTGACGCAAGCCTACCGGATGAGCTAAATGCGAGGCAAGCGACACTGAAGCATGGATGAGAGCACCAGTTGTACCGGACGACTGGGTGATCATGCTCTCTGTAGCCAATGTGAGCAAGACCTTTAAATAAGTCAACATTCACAAGGCCGTGGGGCCAGACGGATTACCAGGACATGTACTCAGAGCGTGCGCGGAATCACTGGCAAGTGTCTTCACTGACATTTTAACCTCTCCCTGACCGAGTCTGTAATACCTACATGTTTCAAGCAGACCACCATAGTCCCTGTGCCCAAGAAAGTGAAGGTAACCTGCCTAAATGACTACCACCCTGTAAAACTCACGTCTGTAGCCATGAAGTGCTTTGAATGCCTGGTCATGACTCACATCAACACCATCATCCCGAAAACCCTAGACGCACTCCAATTCACATACCACACCAACAGATCCACAGATGATGCAATCTCAATCGCACTCCACACTGCCCTTTCCCACCTGGACAAAAGGAACATGTATGTGAGAATGCTGTTCATTGACTACAGCTCAGCGTTCAACACCAAAGTACCCACAAAGCTCATCCCTAAGCTAAGGACCCTGGGACTAAACACCTCCCTCTGCAACTGGATCCTGGACTTCCTGACGGGCTGCCCCCAGGTGGTAAGGGTAGGCAACAACACATATGCCACGCTGATCCTAAAACACTGGGGCACCTCCGGGGTGCATGCTTAGTCCCCTCCTTTTCTCCCTGTTCATCCATGACTGCGTGGCCAAGCACAACTCCAACACCATAATTAAGTTAGCTGATGACACAACAGTGGTAGGCCTGATCACCGACAACGATGAGACAGCCTACAAAGGAGGAGGTCAGAGACCAGGCAGTCTGGTGCCAGGACAAGCTCTCCCTCAATGTGAGCAAGACAAAGGAGCTGATCGTGGACGACAGGAAAAGAAGGGCTGAACAGGCCCCATTAATGACGGGGCTCCAGTGGAGCGTAGTTTCAAGTTCCTTGGTGTCCACATCATCAACAAACTATCATGGTCCAAACACACCAAGACAGTTGTGAAGAGGGCACAACAACACCTTTTCCCCCTCAGGAGACTGAAAAGATTTGTCATGGGTCCCCAGATCCTCAAAAAGTTCTACAGCTGCACCATCGAGAACATCCTGACCGGTTGCATCACCGTCTGGTATGGCAACTGCTTGGCATGCAACCGTAAGGCGCTACAGAAGGTAGTGCGTACGGCCCAGTACATCACTGGGGCCAAGCTTTTTGCCATCCAGGCCTTCCATCAGAGGAATGCCCCAAGAATTCCAGTCACTCAAGTCATAGACTGTTCTCTCTGCAAGTGGTACCGGAGCACCAAGTCTAGGTCCAAAAGGCTTCTTAACAGTTTCTACCCCCAAGCCATAAGACTGCTGAATGATTAATCAAAATGCCCAGACTATTTACGACGGACCCTCCACCTCCAAATCGATCCCGCTCCAGAGTACAGGCCTTGGTGTAACGCTCATTCCTTTGACGATAAACACGAATCCGACCATCACCTCTGGTGAGACAAAACCGCGACTCGTCAGTGAAGAGCACTTTTTCCCAGTCCTGTCTAGTCCAGCAACGGTGGATTTGTGCCCATATGCGACGTTGTTGCCCGGTGATGTCTGGTGAGGACCTGCCTTACAACAGGCCTACAAGCCCTCAGTCCAGCCTCTCTCAGCCTATTGCGGACAGTCTGA
Organism: Salmo salar; assembly: GCF_965601325.2. NCBI lineage: Eukaryota > Metazoa > Chordata > Actinopteri > Salmoniformes > Salmonidae > Salmo > Salmo salar. Next base: position 39,526,284 of record NC_138292.1, read on the forward strand.
GCACTGATGGAGGGATTGTGCATGGTGTAACTCGGGCAGTTGTTGTTGCCATCCTGTACCTTTCCCGCAGGTGTGATTTTCGGATGTGCCGATGCTGTGCAGGTGTTGTTACACGTGGTCTGCCACTGCAAGGACGATCAGCTGTCCGTCCTTTCTCCCTGTAGCGCTGTCTTAGGCATCTCACTGTATGGACATTACAATTTATTGCCCTGGCCACATCTGCAGTACTCATGCCTCCTTGCAGCATGCCCAAGGCACGTTCACGCAGATGAGCAGGGACCCTGGGCATCTTTCTTTTGGTGTTTTTCAGAGTCAGTAGAAAGGCCTCTTTAGTGTCCTAAGTTTTCATAACTGTGACCTTAATTGCCTACCGTCTGTAAGCTGTTAGTGTCTTAATGACCGTTCCACAGGTGCATGTTCATTAATTGTTTATGGTTCATTGAACAAGCATGGGAAACAGTGTTTAAACCCTTTACAATGAAGATCTGTGAAGTTACTTGGATTTTTACAAATGATCTTTGAAAGACAGGGTCCTGAAAAAAGGAAGTTTCTTTTTTTGCTGAGTTTACATGTAGGTAGGGGTAAAGTGACTATGCATAGATAATACACAGCGAGTGGCAGCAGCTATGTAAGATTATGAAAACAAACACTTGGCCAATATAAAGTGGATAGGGTTAAAAAATACTTCATTGTTTTTTGGCACCAGGTATCCTAGTGGTTAGAGTATTCAGCCTGTAACCAAAAGGTTGCTGGATCAAATCCCTGAGCTGACAAGGTAAAAATCTGTCAGTTAACCCACTGTTCCCCAGTAGGCCGTCATTGTAATTAAGAATTTGTTCTTAACTGGCTTGACTAGTTAATTTAAAAATGGTTTGTTTTTGTAATCATTTATGGGAATAGAAGTCTGGTTCAAACATCATAGGCATCTAATCTCAAGATTGTCTTTAGCAGAGGTTCCTCAGAGGAGCAAGAGAAGGCAAGAGAAGGACCATTCTCCTCAGTGAATTTCATAAAAATGTAAATCCTTGTTAAATATAACTAAACTAAATACAATCACTTCACCAAATTATTTATTAAAACACACCATTTTGCAAAGGTCTACAGTAGCCTCAACATTACTCTGTAGGGTAGCACCATGGTGTAGCCAGAGGACTGCTAGCTTCCGCCCTCCTCTGGGTACATTGACTTCAATACAAAACCTAGGAGGCTCATGGTTCTCACCCCCTTCCATAGACTTACACAGTAATCATGACAACTTCAGGAGGACGTCCTCCAGCCTATCAGAGTTTTTGCAGCATGAACTGACATGTTATCCACCCAATCAAAGGATCAGATAATTAATCCAGTACTTAAAGCATAAGCTACAACTAGCTAGCACTGCAGTGTATAAAATGTGGTGAGTAGTTGACTCAAAGAGAAAGACAATAGTTTAACAGTTTTAAAGAAATTAATTTCTCCCAAAATGAAGGAGAAGCAAGAGAGAAATTTCATCATTTCTTTTTCACTTTCAGTTTCACTTACTTAGCTAGAAAATGCAGCTAGCAAGTTAAGTCTACTTAAACACCCTACTCTAAAAAGAAGGATGCTATGTTAGCTAGCTGGCTATGACTTTCCAACACAACACTGGAACTCTTCCAAGTCAAGGTAAGCTTTTGGTATTACTAATGTATTGCCACCGGGGCCTGCTGGTGTAACTGCTGACTGACTGTATACTGTAACGTTACTGCATGATTGTAGTGGGTTTACTAACGCCTTAGTTCTATTAGCTATGACGTTACTTTAGCTGATATGGTAACAACGATGTAGAATGTGTGCAGCGTTTTGGCTTGGAAAGGTTTTTTCGCCTGGTCACATACAGCTGAGCTGATGTGTTGTGCATTGAAGTCCACAAGCAATGGGACAAGGTGAGAGGAGAGCGCATAGATGCAAGAAGGAATACAGCGTGGCTGCTATGAAAGTGAACTATGTTTATGCCTGATTAGGGGTGTATTCATTCCGCCGATTCTGTTGACTTTTCTTTTTTTAAATACCTGAAGTTGTCCAATAGACAATGTTGTTTGCAACTGTTGGACTAATGATTACACCCTATATCAGCTAGATGCATGCAAGATTGTGCAAATTGGTATTGAATGTCACTGTCTGTTCATATGTCACTGTCTGTCAACTCAAATGTCTCTCGATGTGTGTGCACCTACTTTGTGAACTTTCATTCATAGGCTAGGTTGTAGCAACCTCATGATGGGTATAGGGAAAATTATTTGAGTATCATTTAGTAGCCTAAACCTATCAATATTACATTGAACTGGGTGAATGGAATATGAATGAGAATCATCCAGTATGCTGTAATAGAAATAAAAACTGTCCTCCCTCATCTTAAACGGCACTGACCGCCACTGGTCTGTAGATAATATTTTTTTTATGACCATGTTGACCAAACAATCACACATTCAGTTAAAACCATACCTGAAAATATATACACTTTGGGGGCCTCTCAGACTTTGAGAAAACAGTCTTTGGAACCAGTAGCATCATCAAGCCCATGATATACAGTATATCCTGGGGAATGGAAGAGTGAGTTGGCAATGCATTTGAGATGCATAGTAATACCAATGGTTGCCATAAGCGGACAAAGCGAGGTCAACCCAGAATTTGACCCAGGCTGTCCCAACTGAAAGGCTCCAGGGCCCTGTTTCCCAAAAGCATCTTAAGTCTAACTTCATCGTTAGAACCATAGGATCTTATGGTTCTAAAATTAACTTAGCATTAAGATGCTTTTTTAGAAAACGGGCCCAGGTCTGTAATCCCTGAAAAAACTCCTACGACTGCGCTACTGTAGATCATACTTAGGGAAGTTGTCAAGAAAATTATCATGCTCACCCAATCTAAAAAGTTGTATTAAATCATATCAAATATGCAACATGTTCCTTGGTGGTCAATAGAAAATATGTATCTATTTAAATGGAACTATTATATCAACCACTTAAAATAAAAAAACGTAGGTAGACTGCACACAATTTTTATTTTATTGATTCAATGTTTACAAAATGCTCAGTGCACCACAAAATGGTGCTGTTTGTTATCGTATATCACTTTCATTTGACAGGGTAGTCATGTGGTTAAAGCAAAAACCCGGATTCGATCTCAGCTCTCACCTGAGTAAACCAACGTGATCAGCAGCATCACATGTCACATGAGCTTGATTTGTACTCCGAACAGTTTCGAAACCATCTTTGGTGTAAATATCAGACATGAATGTAGACAGGACAAAATGATCAGAGTTGTAATTGTAATGTTGTGTAATAATAAAAATGTTGGCACGCAATGGATATAATGGAGAAGGTTGAAATTAATTTCAAACAGGGGCACACCAAATCAACATTGCAGAAGTAGCCTACTGTTCATAATACACATTTCTACATACTCCTCTTCCAAGATCAAAAGTTGAACAAAAATAGATGCAGAGCAGGGCGGGGAATTAAATTCGCTAACAGTCCACTCCATATTTTGTGAGACACGACGGACGCTGGTTTACTGCAGAGGTTTTGAGAGGAGAAAAAACCGAGCGTGACAAAACATTGACCGAAATTACTCGACGAATTACTGTGCCATAACCTTGCAACGAAACATTTCCAACAGTCCAAGTTGCTATCCTGACGGAACAGACTCAATTTAGCAGTGCAAGCGGAGCGAGTGAAACCGTGAGAACGAAAGCTTCGAGAGCGACATAAACCCCAGCCAGCGGTCTCCATTTTAACTTCGAGTCCGATCTATGCCTCACGTGTCTTGGACTGTCTCTCTCACATGACCCGAGTGTTTGTTCCCGTGATCAGCACTTCCATCTACGCGTCCGTGTCACTGAATATCACATTTTATTCCAACCCTGATGGATTTGCACCTCGAACAGAGTCTGGACACCGCGACAAGGTAATACAATGCCCGCCACTTCCTCTTCATCATGTATGGACGTCTCCTCTAGCAAGCGAAGGCCTGGCCTCCATTTTCTAGAGAACAGCTTGATTATGTGAAGTATAAACTAGATACAATAAAGTGGTTTATTTTAGTCATAATTTTGGACAGCTAAGCTAGCAAATCCAATTAGAAAATGGTTACAGTATAGTAAACGATTGCAGCATTTCATGCAAACACGGTTATCTACGGTAGATAATTTACAGTACTAGGTAAGTAATCAAACTTGCTAGTAGTAACGCCAGGCAGCTAACTAAACTAACGTTACCTAGCTAGCTATGGCTATCAGTTTCGATGACACTGAAATAACATTAGTTAGCTTGCTAGGTAACGTTAGTTAGTTAGAGATATACAAAGTTGTTAGCTTACAGCTAGAATGTAGTTGCTACATTCATTTTTCTTTTTTGGACGTAGAAATCGCTCTGCCACAAAACAAGAAACTATAGTGTAGAGAATCATTGTGTAGCGGGTCTGTTATGTACCACAGGAGAACCAAGAAATGAAGAGCGACACCACGGCTGTCTTTTAGGCTTTTATGTTGATCTGCAATAGTATTGTGAAAAGACAGGACAGGAACACATCGGTCTCCAATGCACCATCTGACAAGTTGTTCTTTCTCTCTGCGTTTTCTCGGACTCACACAATCACACTCATACATAAAGCCATAATGTATAGTATAAAATAATAACCAGTCCTTAATACAAAGAATGTATAATCTTAATTCTTAGACAATAGAACCATACCTGCAATAGTATTGTGAAAAGACAGGACAGGAACACATCAGTCTCCAATGCACCATCTGACAAGTTGTTCTACACATGAGCATGAAGAAAGGTAAAACACATATCCTGTCTCACATCCCCAATACATTGCTAGGTGCTTTCAGTGTTGACAGTACCAAAATACAACAACTAGTGTACAAAAACACTGCAACACAAACAAGTTACAACGTGAAATCGCCTTTATCCCATTCAGACCTTAGAGGGCCAAAACTACATCTCCCATAATGCATCACCAGTCGGCAGCTCAGCTAACCGTCTGCATCACAGAAAGGCATGCTAGCTAGCAACACTTTTAGCACTCTGTAAACTATATTAATAACAACAGTAAAACTCTGAAAGTTACATGTTTCAATAGTCTCACACTCCCTTATAACAATATCTACAGCATTATCCTTGGGATGTTTTATTTATTTCACGTTATGGACTTCTACAAAGGAGTAATCTGCAACACATACCTTTTTCTGTGTTTTCTCGGACTGAGGAGAACTGGAGCTACGGGTAGTACCAGGGTGTTAGTAGGTGACGCAAGCACCCAGATGAAATAAAATACATTTAATGAAACAAAACCCAAAGATTTTAACATCATTCAGCTACTGTAGCTGCCTACCTAACATCAACGGGCATCACCAGTAGCACAACAATTAAAAATAGAGACCAAAAGTAAAGTTCCTGGCGATCATAGCGATCTGACTCCCCCCTTCTGTCTGAACTTGGAATATTCCTGTTCACGGGCTTTGGCCACTGACCCTCAACCTGGTTGTTCTGTTCTGCGTTGTGTACTATTCTAATAATTAGAAGTTTGATGGAATAACCATTTTAACTCTACTACACTCACCCCTTCTTAATTTCGGCAAACTTTAAGACATAAGGTAAGAGTTCTTCCTCCACAGGGGTAACCTTGACCAAGAGTCATCCAGAAGGACAGCAAAGAGACTTTGCCAGGTAGAAATATGCCCATATACATACAACCTATGACCCCCTAATAAAGTATTTCTCATTTCCTTAATCTATCCTCTGGCTTCTGTTTCACTGGGGTACTGTCACTTCAACAAAAGTTGATAAGGCTTGAATCAGGGCAGCTAGATGCTCTCTTTTGTCCGGCTCAGCAATCACTTGACTCATTGACTCTAAAAGTCTTCTGACAGGCTTCACAACTCTTCCAGTTTGAGTTCTCAAAGTGCCTTCACTGGGTCTCAGGACTGTATCAGTGAACTCAGACGTCTGGCTGTTTCTGCGCTCTACCTCTCTCTGGTTACTCATTCTCTTCTTAGTAGATCTTATGCATACAGAGCCACTGACTGATGAACTTCTACTGCTGATGCCATCTAGACTGCTCACTGACGTTGCTTTTCTACTTGTCATCTTCAGAAGTATCACTTGAATCATCACCAGGCATCCTTGAGGAGCTTCCTGTGCTTGAGTTAGCTGCTTGTCCGGGGAGATCATGTCCTTCCTTGTGCTTTGAGGATCATGTTCACTCCATCTTCCAGTCCTGAAGATTTTTGAGCTTCAGCTTCTGTGGGCCCCTCAGGGTTCTGGCCCTCGAGAATCCAGACAGCAGTCCTTCGATCCTCTGAATCCTCATCCACATCGAATACCGGTCTTTCATCACCGCTGTCTGCATTTTATGTCCTCCTCTGAAGCAGTAGAGGCTACTGTGGACATCTCGTCTGTCTGTCCCACCGGCAGGAAGTTCACTGGCAGTATAAAGTTTCGATGAACTACCTTACTCTTCTTGGTAGTAGGATCTTCGACTCTGTAGATGTGCACAGACGGGTCTTTCCATGTGATCACATAGACCGTTGAATCCCACAAGTCGGCAAGTTTACCTTTTCCTCTTTCCTTTCGGGTTTGCCAAGAGAACTCGGTCCCCAATCTCCAGGGCAGTACCTTTCACTCTCTTGTTATACTGCCTTGCTTGCTTTTTCTGAGCTTCAGTGGTGTTGGCCTGAGCGATCCTGACAGCCTCTCGCAGGTCTTTTTGGAACAAGTCAACATACTCGTCATGAGTCAACACGTCTTCGTAATTCAAGGTACTTCCAAACATGATGTCCACTGGCAGCCGTGGAATTTGGCCGAACATCAGGAAGAACGGTGAGAATCCTTTCGTTTCGTGTGTGTGTGGTACAGTTGTACGAGAAGGTGAGCGTCTATCATCTGGGGCCATCTTTCTTTTGCTCTCGCTGGCAACGATCGGACCATGTTACCGAGCGTGTGGTTGAATCTTTCCGTCTGACCATCGCCCATAAGATGATATGGAGTGGTATGGGACTTTTTGACTCCTGACACTTGTAGCAATTCTGCGATTAACCTGTTGGGGATGTGGGGCAGTATTTGCACGGCCGGAAAAAAAACGTACCCGATTTAATCTGGTTACTACTCCTGCCCAGTAACTATATATTTACTAGATTTGGATAGAAAACACTCTAACGTTTCTAAAACTGTTTGAATGGTGTCTGTGAGTATAACAGAACTCATATGGGAGTCAAAACCCTGAGACAAATCCTAACAGGAAATGGAAATCTGATGTGTGGAATCACTTCAAACCTTTGCCATTGAAACACACAGGGACTTATTAATCATTTAGCACTTCCTAAGGCTTCCACTAGATGTCAACAGTCTTTACAAAGTGGTTTGAGTCTTCTATGGTAGAAACAGACCCAAAGAGAGGCTTGGGAAGTTGGTCACAGGGGGAGGGCTATTACTACTATGACGCGGGCGCCCATGGGAACCCTTTTGTTCCGAAACGTTTAGTAAGACAATGCAATCGTCCGCCTTGAATATTATTGAAGCTCTGGTTGAAAAAGGCCCTAAAGATTTATGTTATACAACGTTTGACATGTTTGAACGAACGTAAATATATATTTTTTGCACATTCGTGACGACAAGTCCCGCACGCTTCAGTACATTGAGTAGCCTTCGGAACGCGCTAACAAGAAGGAACTATTGGGACATAAATTAACTTTTTAGAACAAAACTACATTTGTTGTGGACCTGGGATTCCTGGTTCCAAGATGGCGCTAACATGTATCGCCTAGCCTATTTTTCTGAGCATACCACGTCGTTTATTGCAAAGTGTGATTTCCCAGTAAAGTTATTTTTAAATCTGGCAATGCGGTTGCATTCACGAGATGTTAATCTATAATTCTTTGAATGACAATATTACAGTTTAACAATGTTTTCGAATAGTAATTTTGTAAATTGTAGCGCTGATCCACCGGAAGCATTTGAGGGAAAATATTTTCTGAACGTCACGCGCCGATGTAAAATGCTGTTTTTATATATAAATATGAACTTTATCGAACAAAAAATGCATGTATTGTGTAACATGATGTCCTAGGAGTGTCATCTGATAAAGATTGTCAAAGGTTAGTGCTGCATTTAGCTGTGTTTTGGGTATTTGTGATGCATCTAGTTGCTTTGAAAATGGCAGTGTGATTATTATTTTTTTTGGCAGGGTACTCTCCTAACATAATCTAATGTTTTGCTGTAAAGCCTTTTTGAAATCGGACAACGTGGTTCGATTCAGGAGAGGTGTGTCTATAAAATGGTGTAAAATAGTCATATGTTTGAGAAATTGAAGTTATAGCATTTGAGGTTTTGTATTTCGCGCGACGGGATTCCACTGGCTGTTGACTAGGGTGGGACGTAAGCGTCCCACATTCCCAGAGAGGTTAAGTGACTGAGTTTGCTCCTTTGTCAGAGTGTATCCGCTGGGGAAACCCGTAGACACAGAAGAACTGGTTCCATAACTTCTGGGCAACGACATTTGCTGTCTGGTTTGGGCAAGGAAACGCATGTGCCAGCTTCGTAAAATGATCTGTGATGACAAGTACATCAACGCTCTCTCCATCCCTTCCTTCTGCTGACCACAAGTCTATGCACACCAGTTCCAACGCTGTGCTGGTCTGTATAGATTCCAACGGTGCCCTAGCCTCTGGCTCGATTGTCATGCCAACCACACAGCGCTTACAGTAGGAGACATACTTTCCATTCCAGTCCAGAAGAACCTTTGACGTACCAAGTGGAGTGTTCTAGTCTGGCCTTGGTGGCCGGCTTCATCATGGGTTCCCCTCAGAACGATGGCTATAACTTCTTATGGCTTGAGGGTGCTATTTTCACGTCCGGATGAAAAGTGTGCCCAAAGTATACTGCCTGCTACTCAGGCCCAGAATCTAGGATATGCATATAATTGGTAGATTTAGGTAGAAAACACTCTAAGGTTTGAATGATGTCTGTGAGTATAACAGACCTTATTTGGCAGGTGAAACCCCGAGGACAAACCATCCAGGATTTTCTTTTTTTTTAAGTCACTCCCTTTTCAATGAGGTTTCATTGAGAATCCATAATTCTAAGGCAGTTGCTTGCAGTTCCTATCGCTTCCACTGGATGTCAACAGTCTTTAGAAATTGTTTGATGTTTTTCCTTTGTGTAATGAAGAAGTAGCCCTGTTCAGAATGAGGCTCGAGGGAAATGTACTGTTTGACAGAGGCGCGTGACCTAAAAAGCATGCTCCACTTTGTTTTCCTCCGGTATTGAACGCAGTTTATCCCGCCTTAAGTTTTATTGATTATTTACGTAAAAAAAATACCTAAAGTTGTTTGAAATGTTTGGACAAAGATTAAAGGTAACTTGAGAGATTTTGTAGTCATATTGAGCGAGTTGGAACCGGTGTTTTTCTGGATCAAACGCGCCAAATAAATGGACATTTTGGATATATAACGACGTAATTAATTGAACAAAAGGACCATTTGTGATGTTTATGAAGCATATTGGAGTGCCAACAGAAGAAGCTCGTCAAAGGTAAGGCATGAATTATGTCGTTATTTCTGAGTTATGTGTCGCGCCTGGCGGGATGAAATATGAATGTCTGTGTTGTTTGATGGGGTGCTGTCCTCACATAATAGCATTGTTTGCTTTCGCCGTAAAGCCTTTTTGAAATCTGAAACTGTGGCTAGATTAACAAGAAGTTATGCTTTAATTTGGTGTATTGCACTTGTGAATGTATGAAAGTTAAATATTTGTTATAATTTTTGGGGAGTTTGGCACTCTGCCATTTCACCGGATGTTGTCAAATCAATCCCCTTAATAACGGGATTGGAGCCATAAGAAGTTAAGGGAGTCTGGCACCACCAGCTGGTACCTCTTCTTGACAACTCAGTCCTTAGATCTTTATTAGAGGATCTCATCCTTGATTTCGAGTTTATCCCAATGCTTCAGCATTCTCAACACTTGGGCAGTCTCATGAGCCCTCTCTCCGCGAAGGTCTCCTCCTCTCAACAAAGTACGCCACTCGGGCCAGCACCTGATCCGCCTTCTGTTTTCTCCGTATTACATCAGAAGAAAGGACTGGAAGAGTAGCCAATCCCCCTTCATGCTGAAGGATGCTGGCAGAATACTGGGCTATTTCGAATTTGCGCACTGGCACACTCGCATCCCACTCCAGACAGGATTCCAAAACTGCTTTCACTCCTTCAGAAGAGACTTGAGCCAGGATCTCACCACCTTGGATATTGACTGACAGTTTGAATGCATCCTGGATGGACTCTGAAGTCACATACTCTGGGAACTCACTTGCCTTCCTAGCTCCAACGAACGGCTGTCGACTAAGCAGGTCTGCTGGGACATTCTGGGGCCCGGGGATGTACTTCAAGTCAAAGTCGAAGGGGACCTGTTTAGAGACCCACCGCTGCTCACAGGCGTCTAGCTTTGGTTTCGTCATTATATATGTCAGGGGGTTGTTATCTGTTAGGACTGTGAATCTATTCCCCTTCAGCCAATGAGTGAACTTATCACACACAGCCCACTTAACCTCTCTAGGGTAGGTGGCACCAAATCGTCCCACCTACGTAACAGCCAGTGTAATCCCGTGGCGCGTTATTCAAAAACTTCAATTTTTCAAACATATGACTATTTTACACCATTTTAAAGACAAGACTCTCGTTAATCTAACCACACTGTCCGATTTCAAAAAGGCTTTACAACGAAAGCAAAACATTAGATTATGTCAGCAGAGTACCCAGCCAGAAATAATCAGACACCCATTTTTCAAGCTAGCATATAATGTCACATAAACCCAAACCACAGCTAAATGCAGCACTAACCTTTGATCTTCATCAGATGACAACCCTAGGACATTATGTTATACAATACATGCATGTTTTGTTCAATCAAGTTAATATTTATACCAAAAACCAGCTTTTTACATTAGCATGTGACTAGCATGTGACTAGCATTCCCACCGAACACTGCCGGTGAATTTACTAAATTACTCACGATAAACGTTCACAAAAAGCATAACAATTATTTTAAGAATTATAGATACAGAACTCCTCTATGCACTCGATATGTCCGATTTTAAAATAGCTTTTCGGTGAAAGCACATTTTGCAATATTCTCAGTAGATAGCCCGGCATCACAGGGCTAGCTATTTAGACACCCAGCAAGTTTAGCACTCACCAAAGTCAGATTTACTATAAGAAAAATGTTATTACCTTTGCTGTCTTCGTCAGAATGCACTCCCAGGACTTCTACTTCAATAACAAATGTTGGTTTGGTCCCAAATAATCCATAGTTATATCCAAACAGCGGCGTTTTGTTCGTGCGTTCAAGACACTATCCGAAAGGGTAAATAAGGGTGACGAGCATGGCGCAATTCATGACAAAACATTTCTAAATATTCCATTACCGTACTTCGAAGCATGTCAACCGCTGTTTAAAATCAATTTTTATGCCATTTTTCTCGTAAAAAAGCTATAATATTCCGACCGGGAATCTGCGTTTAGGTAAACAGACGAAAGAAAATAAAGCATGGGGTCGACTCGGGCACGCGCCTAAGCCCATAGTACTCTGATCGGCCACTTGCCAAAAGCGATAATGTGTTTCAGCCAGAGGCTGCCTCGATATCGTTCAGCTTTTTCCCGGGCTCTGAGAGCCTATGGGAGCCGTAGGAAGTGTCACGTTAGAGCAAAGATCCTCAGTCTTCAATAAAAAGAGCCAAGATGAAACACAACTTGTCAGACAGGCCACTTCCTGCATGGAATCTTCTCAGGTTTTGAGTTCTGTTATACTCACAGACACCATTCAAACAGTTTTAGAAACTTTAGGATGTTTTCTAATAATCCAATAATTATATGCATATTCTAGTTACTGGGCAGGAGTAGTAACCAGATTAAATCGGGTACGTTTTTTATCCGGCCGTGTCAATACTGCCCCCTAGTCCTAACAGGTTAAGAGTGAAGAACTCTAATCTGTGTGCTGGGTAACGGGACTGGGACCTCGACAGTCTTGCTTGCAAAAGCTACTGGTCTGGGCCTACTCTCACCCTCAAATGTCTGGCTAAGTACTGCACCTAAGCCATCCATTGATGCATCTGTTGATAGGAGAAACGGTTTGCTAAAGTCTGGGTGTGCCAGCACGGCTGTTTGGGAGACAGCAACTTTTAGCTTCTCCAGCGCCTCCCCACATTCAGAAGTCCAGTCTTCAGGTTTCAGACATTTTAAGGCCACGCTATGAGGTTTTCCTTTTTCTCCATTCCGGTTACTTTTCTGTCCTGCAATCAGACGAAACAGTGGTTTGGCTAAACCTGAGAAACTCACAATGAAGTGGGAATAATAGTTTGCCCACACTTTTCCTGGGTCAGTTGCAATGCCCTCTGCCGTGACGATATGGCCTAAAACTTGACAGATTTTCTGAGGAGGTAACATATTTTTTTGCGCCAGCTTCAGGTTGTGTCCCTTAAGGCGGGAGAACACCATTTCAAGACGGTCCAGGGCTTCCTGCTTACTCTTCCCGAAAACCAGGAGATCATCCAAGTAGCACAGGAGGGACAAGTAGTTCTGGTCGCCAAAGATTCGAGGTCATCATTCTGGCGAATGTTGCTGGGCTGTTACATAACCCGTGAGCCATTATGTTGTACTCAAATAAACCTGTGGGTGTTGTGCACGCTGTGTACTTGCGGTCATCTTCATGTATGGGGATGTTGTGGAATCAGAAGTCAAATCCATAGTACTGAAGAAGCAGTTCCCTCCCAAAGCAGCGAGAGGATCGGCTTGATGGGGCAATGGGTATGCATATTTCTCTGTCCTCTGGTTCATCCATCTGAAATCAGTGCAAATTCTCAACTCTCCTGACGGCTTCCAAACCAGGACAAGGGGGGAAGCCCACTCACTACTGGACTTTCGGTTGATGCCCCGCTCCTCCATTTCCTCCGTCTGCCTCAGCTTCTGGTAGTCGGATGGAGAGACCCTCCTGAACGGCAGCCTGAAAGGCTTTTCATCTTTGAGTCGGATACGGTGGATGACGTTCTTCGCTTCTCCACAGTGAAGTTGGTCCCTGGAGAAGATGCCTTCATACTGTGCAATAAGGTCCAATAGTTTTCCTTTCCACATATCAGACACTTCACAGGACTCTGTCAACTTCTGTTAAGCCCAACTCTTCCAACTTTTGTACATACTCCTTTACCCTTTTTCCACTAACTGAACATTCTTCCCCAGCTTGGGTGACATTCTGAAGAGCAGACTGGACCTTACTGGGGTTCTCAGCATGACTGGAATAGAGCTCTAGGTCTTCTAGGGCTAGGCATGGGTGCACATCAGCCAACTTGGTGTTACGGCAGAGAACAATAGGGTGATCCAACATGTTGATCACTTTCATGGGGACCCACTTGTCACCCCTCAAAGGACATACAGTGCGTCCTACTAGGACATTTCTTGGTGCAGATCGTGCTGTAGTGGCCTCTATGACTACAGTACTACCAACTGATAGCAGCACCTTTTCTTTCAGTTTTCCCCAGACCAAATGTTCATGTTGATGCATGAGTCACACTGCTTGAGCATTACAGTTCCCACTTTGTCTGGTATTTTGTCACCGTGCCAGTGGTTCACGTTGGCTAGGATGCTGAGTAAAAGTCCATGTGAATCTCCTTTGGCAGGTTTGGAGAGACTGTCCCAATACCACTTTGTTTTCTTAACCTGTTGCATTATGTGTTTTATGGCGTTCGATCCAACTATCATATCGTCTGTCTGTCCAGGTACAACTAAAACAGACACTGCCATCTTGCAATCTAAAAGATCAATGTTCAGTCATATTTATACTTAGGCTGTGCCTGGTTGCCCCCACAGCCTACAAGAACTACTTGAGTTGGCTTTCTAGACTCTGGTTTTATCACATTACATTTCAGAAGTGTGTCTTCAGTTGACTCACTTAACCTGCAGGTCATAGACCCACTATCTATCAGAGCTTGAAGTTCTACAATTTCTTGCACTATTACTGGAACATAGAAAACACTGTCATTACTCTCTATTTTCGGATAAATCCCCTCGGTTTTCATTGTTTCCAGTAGAGGTCGACCGATTAATCAGAATGGCCGATTTAATTAGGGCCGATTTCAAGTTTTCATAACAATCGGACATTGGTATTTTTGGACACCGATTTGGCCTATTTAAAAAAATATATATTTTTTTGATAGTTATTCATCCATAACAAATTACTACTAAGGTAACATCTGCATTTTGAAAGAGTATTTTATTAATGAAAGCATAAAGATGCCATTATTAGTTACATTGTTTTAGTTTGAACGTGCAGACTGGCACTAAGAACAGCGGAAACGTTTCCGTAGTCACCACCATTATTAGTGCAATGCCCCTTAGTGTTGCTCTGTGCTACCCAGTGTGGCGGGGTGGGGGTCCACCCTTCCTCCTCCCTTCCCCATTGGCTAGGTCCGTCTTCTGTGCCCGGCTCTGCTGCCCATCCTGTGCCCCCTGCCCTCGTGCCTTGAACCTTGTGCGCTTTCAGTGGATACAGCTGGAGAACTGCAAGGCAATCCCATTGTGCGCCACTCGGGAGCATGACCAATATATATTGTCCTGCTAATAACAGAGTTAATAATAGATCTGTGATTATATCCAAGGGACTTTTATATTATTCTAAATTAATATTAATTGCTTTGTTTAAATGACAACTATTTTGAAGATTACATTTTTCAAATAATGTAATATGAGTGAGGAATAAGGCCGTTCTTGAACATGGGGTGAGACATTGTTACTAATTTGTAAATAAAGGCAGTTTGTCATTTAGAATGATTTAATTCTGTTTTTAGAGGGAGAGAAACCAAAAACCTACAGTCATCTCGTGGGTCTCCCAGTCGAGGCCGGCACGGGTATTGAACCAGCATCTGTAGCAACATTGCGCCACTGAGGCGCTGTACAACGTGACCAGTCGGGAGTGGGCTACAGTACTACAGTAAGAGCAAAATAATCCTAACCTTAGTGTAACAACAGTTTTAGTAAGTAATACTGAAGTCTTGCACAATTATCAGTTTCTATTTAGGTTTATGTCGCCCATTCGTTGTCAGAGACACAGTAGGACCCAAAAGCATAATCAGTGCTCTAACTCCCCCTTGCGCTGGTCTGGAGCAATGAAGTGGTGACGCAGGGTACCGTACTAAACCACAAATTACCTCTAAGTCCCGCAGCATAATTGCAAAACTTTTAGTGGAGCAACCACTGTATGTATGACCGCTACGGCCGGGTAATGAAGTTATATCTACCGCAACCCTTTACAGACGTAGAACTCAGTTACAGTAGCGTGTCGTTAGCAACAATGTACTTTTTGTGCCACGGCATCTGTAGGCCTACCATTTCAGACAGTAGAATTCTGCTCTGGCATCTGTATTTTTACCCTGACAACAAACTTTGCTGATTTTAATGTACTGATGTTTTTTTTTTTTATGCAGTTTGCTATGGTAGGGTAGCTAGATGTGTTTTCTTTCTACTAAATGTCTTATTAAGCCACTGTATTTAACAAACGTTAAAGTACTTTCTTTAGGAGAGTATGGTCTATTATTTGATTGACAGTTCTGGTCGCCTAGTAATGGACGTTAGTCCCACTTCATATCACCAGAGACGTTTTCGTGTCGGCATTTTAATAAGCCGTAGTGTAGCCTACCCTAAAAGACAAACCAACATGCTCTAGCTGAGGCGCTTTCAGGGTTAATTGATACAGGCTAACTTTGGACTACTGTAATTCCATATTAGGGCCTATGAGACAAAATTAATAGGCTAGGCTATTCTACATGCAACAGACCGAAGACTGAACACACGCTTGCATCATTAGCCAAGAGAAAGTGCAGGCAGGGCAGCGCCCAAGAGAGAGGATGGGGCAGGCAGAACCGTGCCTATATGATCTCTTGGTATTCTGCATCTCGCATTGTCTTGCATTGCTCACAAATTCTCCAAAGCAGCCTAGAGTTCGCCTCTTCCTACCTGTTTAATTTAAATTACACAACTTTCTCCAGGCCTTTTATTGTCTATCGTGTAGTTAGGCTATAACAGGAAAAATGTTTTGTGATAACTGCACTGTGATTTTAATTATGTAGAGGGGAAAAACACAAGGGGGAAAAAAAGATTTTCGGTTAGGGATGTCATTTAATGTTAATAATCCCAACTTCGTGTAAATGTTTTAATGTTCACCCCTAGTATATGAGTATACACCTGCTCTTTCCATGACATAGACTTACCAGGGAAATTCGGGTGACGGCTATGATCCCTTATTGATGTCACTTGTTAAATCCACTTCAATCATTGTAGATGAAGGGGTGGAGACAAGTTAAAGAATGATTTTTAAGCATTAATACAGTTGAGACATGGATTGTGTATGTCTGCCATTCAGAGGATGAATGGGCAAGACAAAAGATGTAAGTGCCTTTGAACGGGGTATGGTAGGTGCCAGGCACACTGGTTTGTGTCAAGAACTGCGACACTGCTGGGTTTTTCATGTTAAACAGTTTCCCGTCGGAATCAAGAATTGCCACCACCCAAAGGACATCTAGCCAACTTGACACAACTGTGGGAAGTATTGGAGTCAACATGGGCCAACATCCCTGTGGAACGCTTTCGACACCTTAGGTGTTCCTAATGTTTGTTATGCTCTGTGTGTTTTTTGTTTTATTTTATCATATTTTTTTGCAGCGGTCACCACTGCTAAATGAATATAAGAAAACACTGCCCATTGATTCTTGAAGAATTTAACATGCTAAATGTAGAATATCTCACCCAAAGCTAGGTGAATTGCAACAACACTTTGAATATAAACAACTCTTCCCCCTTACCCCGCATCGAATTTTCCTGCAACTCTGTGAGGAGGTTAGTGCTGTCCGATGTCCCAAGGATCCTGGCGAGCATACTGTAGGCCATGGTGGTTACCTCCCAAGGATTCAAGATTGCATAGACGATGGTGGAGACTGTTTTTACTTTGTTTAGTCCACCAACTTCAAACAGCCACGTTTTTTTTGTTATTGAAAATGCTTTTTTTTTATATATATTTTTTTAGATTCCCTACACAATGATTCCCTACGCTATTCAAATTGAGCGAAGAGTGTAGAATTTTAGCAACCAGGAAATGACAGAGCGATTTCTACATCGGGCCCTTGCCCCAGTCTGCCATTGTTCGTTGTGCTTGAGGAGGCGATGACCATGCTTTTAGTGACGCCGATGTGAGAGGGAGCAGTGGTTTGAAGTACTTAAGTAAAAATACTGGCATCTCTAAATGCTGTGTTTGTTAATGATGTCTGAGTGTTGGAATATACCTCCTGCTATCCGTAAATATTATTATTTTTGTAATTCTTTTTTTAAATGGTGTCGTCTAGTTTGCTTAATATAAGAAATTTGAAATTATATATTCTTTCACTTTTATTTTTGATATTTAAGTATATTTTAGCAATTACATTTACTTTTGAAACTAAAGTATATTTAAAACCAAATATTTTAAGACTTTTACTCAAGTAGTATTTTACTGGATGACTTTTACTTGAGTCATTTTCTTTTAAGGTATTTGTAGTAACTTGACAAGGAATGCCCACACACATTTCGATATTACTTTCCTTTACTTTCAACCCAAACCTAAAAGGTGTATTGCCAGGTACAAACAGTACAAACATAACAGAACTATATAGCCCACTCAACCGGTGGTAGAATCACATTGCACAGAACTCGCTCTTAGTGATGACATCATCAAAAGGGGAAGGTCACGGTCAATACCAATAATAACCATGTCATTATTTATATAGTGTCCACACTATAACAGTATTTTTACTGTATGACAATTGGGTACTTTTTCCACCACTGCTGGCAATTAGCCAAGTCACTGTAACATCTGTACTCCACTGCCATCCCCTACTCTATATTAACCTTGTCAGCTAGACCTTGCTTGCCTATATTTTGAAAATGTTCTTGTTCATGTCTTCCTAGTCACGAAAAACAAGAGGAGGAGGTCGTCCAATTAGAAGGTAAGAATTTATGGTGGGATGTACAGTAAGGGGGAAAAAAGTATTTGATCCCCTGCTGATTTTGTACGTTTGCCCACTGACAAAGAAATTATCAGTCTATAATTTTAATGGTAGGTTTATTTGAACAGTGAGAGACAGAATAACAACAAAAAAATCCAGAAAAACGCATGTCAAATGTTATAAATTGATTTGCATTTTAATGGGGGAAATAAGTATTTGACTCCTCTGCAAAACATTACTTAGTACTTGGTGGCAAAACCCTTGTTGGCAATCAGAGGTCAGACGTTTCTTGTAGTTGGCCACCAGGTTTGCACACATCTCAGGAGGGATTTTGTCCCACTCCTCTTTGCAGATCTTCTCCAAGTCATTAAGATTCCGAGGCTGACGTTTGGCAACTTGAACCTTCAGCTCCCTCCACAGATTGTCTATGGGATTAAGGTCTGGAGACTGGCTAGGCCACTCCAGGACCTTAATGTGCTTCTTCTTGAGCCACTCCTTTGTTGCCTTGGCCATGTGTTTTGGGTCATTGTCATGCTGGAATACCCATCCACGACCCATTTTCAATGCCCTGGCTGAGGGAAGGAGGTTCTCACCCAAGATTTGACGGTACATGGCCCCGTCCATCGTCCCATTGATGCGGTGAAGTTGTCCTGTCCCCTTAGCAGAAAAACACCCCCAAAGCATAATGTTTCCACCTCCATGTTTGACGGCGGGGATGGTGTTCTTGGGGTCATAGGCAGCATTCCTCCTCCTCCAAACACAGCGAGTTGAGTTGATGCCAAAGAGCTCCATTTTGGTCTCATCTGACCACAACACGTTCACCCAGTTGTCCTCTGCCAAAGAACATCTGAATGATTCAAACTTCAGACGGGCATGTATATGTGCTTTCTTGAGCAGGGGGACCTTGCGGGCGCTGCAGGATTTCAGTCCTTCATGGCGTAGCATGTTACCAATTGTTTTCTTGGTGACTATGGTCCCAGCTGCCTTGAGATCATTGACAAGATCCTCCCGTGTAGTTCTGGGCTGATTCCTCACCGTTCTCATGATCAAATAAAATGTATTTATATAGCCCTTCTTACATCAGCTGACATCTCAAAGTGCTGTACAGGAACCCAGCCTAAAACCCCAAACAGCAAGCAATGCAGGTGTAGAAGCACGGTGGCTAGGAAAAACTGCCTAGAAAGGCCAAAACCTAGGAAGAAACCAGGCTATGAGGGGTGGCCAGTCCTCTTCTGGCTGTGCCGGGTGGAGATTATAACAGAACATGGCCAAGATGTTCAAATGTTCATAAATGACCAGCATGGTCTAATAATAATAATAATAATAATAATCACAGTAGTTGTCGAGGGTGCAACAAGTCAGCACCTCTAGAGTAAATGTCAGTTGGCTTTTCATAGCCGATCATTGAGAGTCTCTCTCTACCGCTCCTGCTGTCTCTAGAGAGTTGAAAACAGCAGGTCTGGGACAGGTAGCACGTCCGGTGAACAGGTCAGGGTTTCATAGCCGCAGGCAGAACAGTTGAAACTGGAGCAGCAGCACGGCCAGGTGGACTGGGGACAGCAAGGAGTCATCATGCCAGGTAGTCCTGAGGCATGGTCCTAGGGCTCAGGTCCTCAGAGAGAGAATTAGAGAGAGCATACTTAAATTCACACAGGACACCGGATAAGACAGGAGAAATACTCCGGATATAACAGACTGACCCTAGCCCCCCGACACACAAAATACTGCAGCATAAATACTGGAGGCTGAGACAGGAGGGGTCAGGAGACACTGTGGCCCCATCCGATGAAACCCCCGGACAGGGCCAAACAGGAAGGATATAACCCCACCCACTTTGCCAAAGCACAGCCCCCACACCACTAGAGGGATACCTTCAACCACCAACTTACCATCCTGAGACTAGGCCGAGTATAGCCCACAAAGATCTCCGCCACGTGACGCACCCCTCCTAGGGAGGGCATGGAAGAACACCAATAAGCCAGTGACTCAGCCCCTGTAATAGGGTTAGAGGCAGAGAATCCCAGTGGAGAGAGGGGAACCGGCCATGATCATTGCAACTCCACGAGGTGAGATCTTGCATGGAGCCCCAGGCCGAGGGAGATTGACAGTTATTTTGTGTTTCTTCCATTTGCGAATAATCGCACCAACTGTTGTCACTTTCTCACCAAGCTGCTTGGCGATGGTCTTGTAGCCCATTCCAGCCTTGTGTAGGTCTACAATCTTGTCCCTGACATCCTTGGAGAGCTCTTTGGTCTTGGCCATGGTGGAGAGTTTGGAATCTGATTGATTGGTTGCTACTGTGGACAGGTGTCTTTTATACAGGTAACAAGCTGAGATAAGGAGCACTCCCTTTAAGTGTGCTCCTAATCTCAGCTCGTTACCTGTATAAAAGACACCTGGGAGCCAGAAATCTTTCTGATTGAGAGGGGGTCAAATACTTATTTCTCTCATTAAAATGAAAGTCAATTTAACATTTTTGACATGCGTTTTTCTGGATTTTGTTGTTGTTATTCTGTCTCTCACTGTTCAAATAAACCTACCATTAAAATTATAGACTGATCATTTCTTTGTCAGTGGGCAAACGTACAAAATCAGCAGGGGATCAAATACTTTTTTCCCCCTCACTGTATGCGTTTCGGATGCATGTGTGCCATTGTGCGTAACTTCACCATTCTGACTCTTTCATACATTTCAAAGTACTGACATTTCAGGCATCCTCTTGAAAAACCTGATGCTTTCAAAAACCAACCAAAGAACAGACCAAAAACACACGCTTAAGTGTCAAATAGTTTTAGGCCTAGCATTTTTGCAATAATGCTCCTTGCCTCACTCATTTCTCATCAAAGGATATCTGAGTGTTAATTTTCTCTTCCATCCTTCTATCGATCCTCTCATTCCACTGTCCTTCTCTCAGGAGACGGGGAAGGGGAGCAGACTGCAGTTACCATAGGCAGTATTCAGCAGGCCCAGGCATTCGCGGACCACAACATTCAGTACCAGTTCCGCTCTGAGGGTGGTCAGGTGGGTATCCCGTGAACAGCGTTTTGCTGATTTTAGAAACATTTAACTAGCTGAATTCACATAGGTCTGTTTTTACTGTATGAGGTCAGTTTACTGCATCACTCACACTAGAGCATGGATGGGAAACCCCAGTCCCCAGAGGCCAGAGTGGTGTCATACTTTCCCCCCATCCCTAGCAAACACAGCTGATTTAAACTAAGTGCATTCTAAACTGACGATCATCATTAGTTGATTATTGGAGTCCGGTGTGTTAGCTGGGGCTGGACACCCAATCAGGCCCCTGTGGACTGGTGTTGCCCATCCCTCCACTAGAGAATCAACCACATCACACAATGGAAAACCCTGAATAACCCTGACATTCAACACTATCCTCTCCATTGAATTGAAAGCCTTGTGTTCGTTCTCTTTGAACCCAGACAGCAGAACCGGCCAGGACACTGATATAGGCCTACAGGTTTGGATGTTAAATTGGTTCATTAATTGTGAATGTTTACGTCTACGCTTTTGTGGACCGTCACAGTGAACGTTATATCTTCACATAAACTTGTTTTTATTTTTTTATTTTTGGGGTGAAGGATGAAGCTAGTTAGAGCTGGTCCTTTCGCTGCTCATTTGGAGTAAACACAGTTAGTGTGAGTGATCATGTGATTCCAATCCCCTTCCTGGATTGGCATGCGGCTGTTGTCACATGTTAGTCAGGAGGTGAGTCACATGATGAAGGGGTACAAATACAGATTATTTTGAAGCTGTTTTTATATTGAATTAGGCACATTCTGCCATATAAGCATATGTTGGGTGTGTAGATCAATTGTAGGCCTAGCAGTATCATTCAATGTGCAAGGGCTTAATACTGCAGCCTAGGGTGTGAACCTCAATATGACGTAAACAATCTGCAAGTCCTGAAAACACAGTGACATTAAAATGACAGTGGTCAGGCTAGAAGGCATCCCATGCTCTTTGTTGTAGAATTAATGACTCTGGTTTCTCTCTGTCTGTCTGTCCATCTCTTTCTCCCTCACTCTGTCTCCCTCTCTTCCCCAGGTGACTTACCGTGTTGTCCAGGTAACTGACCAGCAGCTGGAGGGGAGAGATGACGGGGGAGGGCCGGTTAGCGTGGTCTCCACGGCCGCCTTCCCCGGCGCTCCTCAAGCAGTGGCCCAGGTAGGTACCAGAACACCAGGAACCGAGGCCACTACTGTCACCCCTTACAATAACACAGTTCCCTAATGGCTAGGGAGCCTGACATACTTCAGTAGTATCAAACTATTGATCGTTTTACAAGTTATCTGTATATTTTTGTTGTGCAGGAACCAGAACACTTACATTTATTTATATATATAAATAAATTTGTCAGTTGTTTTAATGAATTATTATCAAGTAATATACATGTCGTAAGTTAGTTGTCAGTAGGGTTTGCTAACCCTTCCCACCTTGTCCCCTGTCAGGCTGTGATCCAGAACCCTTTCAGTAATGGGGGTAGCCCCGTGGGAGAGACGCTGGGAGGGGAGACGCGCTTCGCCTACTTCCCAGCTACGGCTGTGAGCGATGGCACTGTGTCTGTGCAGACCACCTCCGACCCCACACAGGCCGGGGGTGAGTCAGCACTACCTCTACTTCTAACGCTAGGCTAGCAGTCCTCTGAGGGCAAAATACTGTCCCTCGTTTTTGGTTCAAGTCCAGACATAAAGAAGAATGACCACTTATCAAATTGACATTTGAGTACCATGACACAGTGCTGACTGAGATTAACTGTTCATCCCCTCAGCCACAAGGTTTGTCTCAGTGCTAGCAAATTCTCCCTTAAGACTTTGTCACTGAAGTCTCCAACCTGCCCCATTTTTTTTCCTCTCTCTCTTTCTCTTTCTCTTTTGCTTTCTCTTTCTCCCTTCTCCCACAGGTCAGTTCTACGTGATGATGACCCCTCCTGACGTCTTGCAGACAGGCACACAGCGAACCATAGCTCCGCGCACACACCCCTACCCTGAGTGAGTATCAACCACACCGCTACTTCCTCTCCTCCTATGTCCCTCATTTTAGGGGGACTCTGAAAGGAGAGCCCATGCACACAGCAGTCTGAGCCACTCCAGATGTTAAGCAGTCAAAAACCTACCTACGCAGTCCTTGCGTTCATCTACCACGAGCATGTCAGACATGTCTTCCAAGTAGGAACTAGCCTATACGCTTAGGTGTTATGCGGTAATTTCAACCTTTCATCAGTAATGACCTGTTAAGAAGTCATTTGACAGGATTTTTCTAGAACATCTAAGAGTTGGTTTGCTTTGAGTCTGAGATGTATCAGTTAGACTGGAAAACTAAGTCACTGATTGAATATTGAAGAAGTAGTATATTGACTATTCTCTCCAAAAACTGAAAGTATAGTCGCACTGCATCCCTCCCCCCTATTCACTTTCACAGAGATTTGGGTTGAGCATGACCTGGACCTGGGTCAGACAGCACTGCGTGTGTGTGTGTGTAGTTTCCTTGAACACTTTGCTGTTCTTGTGGGATGGATGTCATCATCACAGGGTCGTTGTGTCCCTGTCCTTGTTGCCCTGGTTTCCCCCTTCCTTGTCTACTTCCTCATTTTGTTTATCTCTCACAATCATCAATATCATTATCATGTGATGAAGCTATTTTCCTCAAACCACTCTGAATGAGTAACACTGAATCAAAACCAGACTGTTAACTCTGGTTAATCCATGCTGAAAATCTCAATAATCTCTCATGCCAAATGGATGATTAATGATATTTGTGTCAGTGAATTAATTTGACATTAGTGTTCTGGTTAATTTAGGAAATGTAATTTCAATGTGCTTATTTTTCTATGAAGGCATATTGCATGCCCAGAGCCAAGGGGTGTGAGTAAATTGTAAACATGCCCATAAACTAATATATAATCTAGAAGGGAGGGTGCCAGGCAAGTGTTTGAATATAAAATAAGGAGTTGTATGTTTTTTGTTATTAGATCGTTTCAAGGCTTCTGCACATAAGGGAAATGGTTTGGAAGAATGGTTCCAAAGTGCTTTTTTAAAAATTTGACATAACGCCATGCTTGTTTTGCCATCCAGAACGAACACATGATCCTCTCAAATCTAATTTGTGTTGGACTGAGTGGATATCCCTTGCCATTTCCCTGCCTGTATGTGATGAACTCTTACTCTCAGGCCTGTAGAACAACATGGAGCTTCTTATATTCTGAAAAAGAAAATACATTTTACAATTTAGCTTTAGGTAAAGGGGATGGTCATCAATTTTCTCACAGTAAGGTGTTGGGGTATGGGTTTGTTATTAAGTTCTTTAGGCTTCTTGGGGCTTTTGTGTGGGACGTTCGTACAAGACCAGTCCAGTTGTTGTATGTCTAGTTCTAGTGTCGGGCTGCAGTGATTCCCCAGTTCTCTTTGGCTACCAGTAAAGCTTTTATCTACTCTACTGTTAAATGTACAGTCTAAAAGGGCTGGATACCACTGCAGTGTGTGCTGTTGTGTAGGGAGGACTTGTTTTTCCTGTGTTTTGCCATTCTATTCCCCCTTTCCATATGTTTTTCTTGTGTGTGATAATTTGTGTCTTTTTAATTTATTCTTTCATCAACAACGCATAAACTGATCCATGACTGAACATATTTGATCTGTGCAAATAAATGAAATTAAATGAAAACTTCCACCGCTTACCTGCCGTTCGCAGAGACGAAACCGAGATGCTGCAACATGACGGTTTAAACTGGTGAGGACAACTTCCACATCCCCTCCCCCTGCAACCAATAAACCAATCAAATTAGGCCTAGATCATATACCACAAAGAAGAAAGAACAATCATACCAGCTCCCTATTCCCCCTTCATTCCCTTTAGTACAATTCCCTGGTGATTATGTTAGACCCTTGATGTGATTGAGCTACATTTAGCATTGGAAAGTGTGTATGTACTCTTTGATGGTAGTCCTGATGCAGTATTGCAATGTGTTTCTGTTCAGTTCTGTAAGACCTTGAATAGCTAGGTTAAAGTAAAAACAGCCCCCTTTGTTTTAGCTTGCTTTTAATTGCTTTTACTCATTAGATGCGAAAAAGGTAAGGGCACTGTGTGAACACCAGCCATTTTGGTTTAATTTATGACACAATTCATTAGACGGATTAAAGCGTTGTCAAAGTAAGTGCTGTCGAATTGTATTAGTTTACTGTCACGGCCCTGCGCATCTCGTCCCCAGTGCCTTCATGAGCTCATCTGGCTGTCATGTATGGGGAACTTCATTAAAGAATACCACGGGGAAGACACATATAGGAAAAACAGTTGTCATTAGCCATACTCTGGACACCAATGCGACAACATCGCAATTTAGGATTATAATGAAGCCCGCGCCTTAGACTGTCTCCGGGGTATAGCAGGGAAGGACACGTACACCTCAGACACCTCCAAGAAATCTGCCTGTCCAGATGGTCGTCAGACAGTCAGTAATACAGTAATTCCAGTCACTGCGTCTCGCTGTCAGCACCAAGGTGGTGTTATTACCTCACATGCTGCCCCATACAGCTGCTTCAGATCAGCACGGCTGCCCAAGGCGGTGCAGGGCGGCCCCCCTGAAGAGTACGGCTCTGCTGCCTGAGTGGTGTGTAATTGTAAAAGGGTCAGGTGCTTTGAGATAGTGGTTCTGGTGGGGGATTCCTTCACTGGATTAGTTGCGTGGTGCGCTGTAGTCTGAAGATTTTTTATTTTGGTCTGAAGAGTTAGAAACATTTAACTAGCTGTTTGCACCTGTTTGTATGGAGGTGGACTGAGGACTCCCAGGTTTTGAAGATGGGTGAAATGTTCTATTTATTTTTGTCTGTAGGAAAATGGATGGCCCACGGACACCCAGAGATGAAAGGAGGAGAGCTCAACACAATGAAGGTGAGCAAAGGGAAGGGCCTAAGTCACCCACAATCCTCCCCGATTCAATGTTCTCTCAGAGCCAATATACACTACCGTTCAAAAGTTTGGTGTCACTTAGAAATGTCCTTGTTTTCCATGAAAACATACATGAAATGAGTTGCATAACGAATAGGAAATATAGTCAAGACGTTGACAAGGTTATAAATAATGATTTTTAATTGAAATAATAATTGTGCCTTCCAACTTTCGTCAAATAATCCTCCATTTGCAGCAATTACAGCCTTGCAGACCTTTGGCATTCTAGTTGTCAATTTGTTGAGGTAATCGGAAGACATTTCACCCCATGCTTCCTGAAGCACTTCCCACAAGTTGGACTGGCTTGATGGGCACTTCTTACGTACCATACGGTCAAGCTGCTTCCACAACAGCTCAATAGGGTTGAGATCCGGTGACTGTGCTGGCCATTCCATTAGACAGAATACCAGCTGACTGCTTCTTCCCTAAATTGTTCTTACATAGTTTGGAGCTGTGCTTTGGGTCATTGTCCTGTTGTAGGAGGAAATTGGCTCCAATTAAGTGTTGTCCACATGGCATGGCGTTGCAAAATGGAGTGATAGCCTTCTTCTTCAAACCTCCCACTTTACCACCACCAAAGCACCCCCAGACCATCACATTGCCTCCGTGCTTGACAGATAGTGTCAAGCACTCCTCCAGCATCGTTTCATTTTTTCTGCGTCTCACAAATGTTTTTCTTTGTGATCCGAACACCTCAAACTTAGATTCATCTGTCCATAACACTTTTTTCCCCCCAATCTTCCTCTGTTCTTTTGCCCATCTTAAAAATAAAAGATTATTGGCCAGTCTGAGATATGGCTTTTTCTTTGCAACTCTGTCTCGAAGGCCAGCATCCCAGAGTCGCCTCTTCACTGTTGACGTTGACTGGTGTTTTACGGGTACTGTTTAATGAAGCTGCCAGTTGAGGACTTGTGAGGCATCTATTTCTCTAACTAGACATTCTAATGTACTGTCCTCTTGCTTAGTTGTGCATTTCGCGCTGTTCTGTGAAGGGAGTAGTACACAGCGTTGTACGAGATCTTCAATTTCTTGGCATTTTCTGGCATGAAAGAGCCTTCATTTCTCAGAACAAGAATAGACTGATGAGTTTCAGAAGAAAGTACTTTGTTGTTGTCCATTTTAAGCCTGTAATCAAACCTACAAATGCTGATGCTCCAGATACTCAACTTGTCTGAATAAGGCCAGTTTTATTGCTTCTTTAATCAGGGCAAACATTTTCAGCTGTGCTAACATAATTGCAAAAAGGGTTTTCTAATGATCAATTAGCCTTTTTAAAATGATAAACTTGGATTAGCTAGCACAATGTGCCATTGGAACACAGGAGTGATGGTTGCTGGTAATGGGCCTCTGTACGCCTATGTAGATATTCCTTTAAAAATCTGCCGTTTCCAGCTACAATAGTCATTTACAACATTAACAATGTCTACACTGTATTTCCGATCAAAAGTGACCCCGAACTTTTGAACGGTAGTGTATCTTAACCATGCAACTCTGTGCTTTACTTCTGCATTCCAAGATACACTACATGGAAAAAATATATGGACTCATTCTAAAGTCATGGAAATTAATATGGAGTTAGTCCCCCTCTTTGCTGCTATAACAGCATCCACTCTTCTGGTAAGGCTTTCCACTAGATGTTGGAACATTGCTGCGGGGACTGACTTCCATTCAGCCACGAGCATTAGTGATGTTGGGCGACTAGGCCTGGCTCACAGTCGGCGTTCCAATTCATCCCAAAGGTATTAGGTGGGGTTGAGGTCAGGGCTCTGTGCAGGCTAGTCAAGTTCTTCCACACTGATCTTGACAAACCACTTCTGTATGGACTTTGCATTGTGCACGGGAACATTGTCATGCTAAAACAGGAAAGGACCTTCCCCAAATTGTTGCCACAAATGTAATTTTATGCTGTAGCGTTAAGATTTCCATTCACTGGAACTAAGGGGCCTAGCCCAAACCAAGAAAAACAGGCCCAGACCATTATTCCTCCTCCACCAAACTTAAGGTTGGCACTATGCATTCGGGCAGGTAGCGTTCTCCTGGCTTCCGCCAAACCCAGATTAGTCCGTCGAATTGCCAGATGGTGAAGCGTGATTCATCTCTCCAGAGAATGCGTTTCCACTGCTCCAGAGTCCAATGGCTGTGAGCTTTCCACCACTCCAGCCGATGCTTGGCATTGCGCATGGTGATCTTAGGCTTGTGTGCGGCTGCTCGGCCATGGAAACCCATTTCATGAAACTCCCGACGAACAGTTCTTGTGCTGACATTGTTTCCAGAGGCAGTTTGGAACTCTGTAGTGAGTGTTGCAACTGATGACATACAATTTTTACACGCTTCAGCACTTGGCGGTCTCGTTCTGTGTGCTTCTGTGGCCTACCACTTCGCGGCTGAGCTGCTGTTGCTCCTAGACGTTTCCTATTCACAATAACAGCACTTACAGTTGACCAGGGAAGCTCTAGCAGGCCAGAAATTTGACGAACTGACTTGTTGGAAAGGTGGCATCCTATGACGGTGCCACGTCGAAAGTCACTGAGCTCTTTAGTATGGGCCGTTCTACTGCCAATGCTTGTCCATGGAGATTGCATGGCTTTGTGCCCGATTTTATACACCTGTCAGCAACGGTGTGGTTGAAAAAGTTGAATCTACTTATTTGAATGGTAGTCCACATACTTTTGGCCATGTAGTGTATACAATATCTTGTTGAATTTATTTTTTAAATTAGCTGCACCTTGTGATTTTTTTTTTATCTTTCAAGCCAAAGCCACATTAAGTGGACAATAGATATTTTTTCTAATTCTATCCCAGAGGCACTTTTAGGGAATTAAATTTTGTATATCAACCAACCACTAGAGGCTACTGTTGAACTGTCAGATGTTCCCACAATGTCACATGTCTAGCTAAGTGACTATTCAAGGCATACAGAGAAAAATACCCATGTAGACCCTAACCACTCTCTGCATGTATCCCTATTGTTCACCTCTTTCTCTGAACCTGTTCTGTGTGTCTCAACAGTTGAGAGGCGGCGGAGAGACAAGATCAACAATTGGATCGTCACGCTCTCCAAAATCATCCCCGACTGCAACATAGACAGCACCAAGACGGGGGCTGTAAGTCACTCTGTAAGGCACTCTCAGCAGCTTTGTCGTGTGTGTGTGTGTGTGTGTGCACATTTTAATATACTTGTGAGTACCAGAAGTCCTCACAAGAATGGTAAACCAACTTAAATTCAGAGAAGTGAGGACATATTGCCGGTCCTCCCTTGTATGAAGGCTATATTAAGCTTAGTGGTTAAGGTTAGGCTTAGGGAAAATATTGGAATCAATTGTGTGGATGTGGGGGGGTGTTTGCATTTATTTAGGTGTGTGTGCATGTACGAGTATTGGTATTCTATTAGGATCCCCAATAGCTGTTGCGAAAGCATCGGTTACTCTTCCTGTCATCCACACGGCAAGAGGTCTTAATGAACTCCTTTCTCCTTCCCCCAGAGTAAAGGGGGCATCCTGTCTAAGGCGTGTGACTACATCCGAGAGCTCCGTCAGAATAACCAGAGGCTCCTGGACGGTGTCAAAGAGGTGGAGAGAGTACAGCTGGACAACGAGCTCTGCAGACAGCAGGTAAAACAGCCTAGAAAGAACGCTACCACAAAGAATCGGAGGCCTAGCCTGGACCCGGATCGGTTTGTGCCATCTTGCCAACTTCTATGGTCATTTTCAGGCACATCATTGGAGTTGGCAAGACTGCACAAACAGAGTTGGGACCAGGCTATCACATAGCATCACATGCCTGCGGACAGAAAAGGTTGATGTTCAAACAAATGGAGGCGTTTGATCACATTTAACGTTCATTTTACGTCTGACGACCGAAGTGCCATTTTTACTTCAAAATGAAGTTATAGCATAGAATTGTATGGAGTGTTTTGCCTTTCATTCCTTATTGAATCCCAAAGCACCGTTCTTCATGTCCTCATTCTAATGCTCAGAAGTGAACAGTCTCCAGTCCTGTGGGGGATAGAGAGGCAGTGAGTGTGTGATAGCCCAGAGGAGAAGCTGGGATGATAGTACACTTACCTTGAGATTTAAAACAGATGGATGTTATGGCCAGGATTGTCCAAAACATTTGTTGAAAAGTGTATACAACAGACGTTTCTGTCTAGTTCTTCAATCATTGAAAGAACAAGTGAGGCCTAGAAGTTGACGTATTTTGTTAAGTTGCTGCTAGTTCATTGATTACATTGAGGACACCCGTTGTTTTTCGTTGGCGGACATTGTTGTTGTTTGTCTCAGATCGAGGAGCTGAAGAATGAGAATGCCCTTCTCCGAGCGCAACTCCAGCAGCACGGCATCGAGAGCGTGGGCGAGACGCCGCCACAATGAACGAGGGAGACTGGGAGAGCAGGATGGGTAGAAGGAAGAGGAGAACGAGGCAGACTGGGGACGACACGTAGGAACAGAACAAAATGAACGAGCTACTGACGAATCACTGTTTTTCAGTCGCAGACAGTCTTCCCTGGCCTTGTCTTTGAGGCTGTATCCGAGACTCTTGGCAGGCTCCTGCTGCTTTGTCGGCTGCACTTGACTGATCCAAGATCAGTCGAAATGACAAAAGAAGCCACCATGTAGACAATAGACATGTCTCAGAGAGAGAACCAGTCACAACCAGCAGAGAAACCCTCTACTAGCCCAGAGAAACCCTCTGCACAACTCCTCCCTCCGTTGACGTTGGATATTTTGTTATTGAGTTGTTTTCCCATTCTCTTCAGTCATATTTTATTTTAGTCTGTATTTGTGGTTGAGGTTCATATTACCATTTTTGTTACGTTAGCGGTTTTAATTTATTAGTTTGTGTATTGTTAAAAATATTCCCAGAAAGACTCATTTAGGAAATCCCATGTATCCTAGAGGAATAGATGATGTATGAGTGAGTGGTAGGCTACCAGCCAGTAGAACAGAAACACGATACAAATAAACCACTGCATTGCAGAACTAGGTGAAACAATGCCTTGATAGTTGGCAATATTATTAGGTGTTTTCAAAAGTGACACCGATATACAGTGAGCTCAAAGTATTGGGACACGACATTGTTTTGGCTCTGTTCCCCAGCACTTTGAAATGATACAATGACTGAGGTTCAAGTGCACACTGTCAGCTTTAGTTTTGGTGTATTTTCATCCATATCGGGTGAAGCGTTTTAGAAATTGCAGTACTTCTTGTACATTGTCCCCCCCTTTTTAAGGGACCAAAAGTATTTGGATGTATTCATGTGTATTAAAGTAGTCAAAAGTTAAGTATTTCGTCCCATATTCCTAGCACGCAATGATTACAGAAAGCTTGTGACTCTACGAACTTGTTGGATGCATTTGCTGTTTGTTTCAGATAATTTTGTGCCCAATAGAAATCAATGGTAAATAATGCATTGACATTTTGGAGCCACTTTTATTGTAAATTAGTTTCTAAACACTTCTACATTTTAATATGGATGCTACCATGATTACGGATAGTCCTGAATGAGTCGTGAATAATGAGTGAAAGTTCGACGCACAGATATCATACCTCCAAGACATGCTAACCTCTCCATTACAATAATGGGAGGTTAGCATTGGGGGGGGGGGTGTTGTTATGATGTTTATGCCTCTAACTTTCTCACTCATCATTTATCACGATTCATTCAGGACTATCCGTAATCATCAAACGCAACCAAACAAACAGCAAACGCATCCAACTAGTTTGAATAGGCACAAGCTTGATGTAATCACTGCGTGCTAGGAATATGGGACCAAATACTAAACCTTTTGAGTACTTTAATATACATACATGAATTTGTCACAATACTTTTGGTCCCATAAAACCAGAGGGGGGGAGGGGTTGGGGGGGCTTACTATGTACAAAAAGTGCTTTCTAAACAGCACCCGATATGGATGACAATCCCCTCAAATGAAAGCTGACAGTCTATATTCTAACCTCAGTCATCTTCTCATTCCAAATCCAAAGTGCTGGAGTACAGAGCCAAAACAACAAGAAATGTGTTGATGTCCCAATACTTTGAGCTCACTAGCTCAAGGATGCAATTTTGGTGTACCCGGAGGAATAGCTGTGCTTTGCCCAATATCACAGTTTACAGTGCTTGCATTAACAGACCTGTTTTTAAAATAGCATCCATGCAACATTATATAAATGTTTCATGTTGAAGTAAAGCCAATGGCCACTGGCGTTAGTGGGAAATTTAAATGGTAATCAATAATTCATTTACTGTACTTTTGGCCCTTTTCTACAATTATGCAATTTAATACACAATCTTTAAGGCTGGTTTGAGACTGTGGCCGGGTTAGATTTGATAGACCACTGGTACGGCCTCTGAAAGGTGAGCTCTTAAAATGTCACCTGACATATGAAGTGAGTGCAAATGTAAGTGATTCTGGGTGGAACATCACAGGCTGTATCCAAAATGGCACCCTATTATGTAGTGATTTATGTAGGGGATAGGGTGCCATTTCAGACACTGCTGAGTTTTTAATTTCAACATTGTGTCACGTTAAACTCACTCTTGAGAAAGCGCATTGAGTTCACTGCTAAGCTAAATTTAGCGGCTACAGAAGTCTGGATGTTTTTTTGCAAATGTGTGTATGATGTTTCTGTGTCTTGATATGTGTAAGAATAACCACAAGTATCATGTCTAGTGTTTTGGCTTTTATTTTTGTAACCAACGCATCAAATGGAGCTTAATGCACCCAAGGAAAAAGACTCTCTGGAGAGAATAAATGAACCAGCTCAAGATATAAACCAAGAACAGAGAAACTTCCCGTCCTTGCACTTCGTATCTGCTCTGAATTTCCTCTCCTTGCAAACAGTAATGGTTGCTAATAAAGACTTAGGAAAACATTTAATCTCAGACACTCTTTCAGTCATCTAGGACAATAACCAAGTTGAAATGCTTTCAACGTGCAAACAGGCAAGTTGATGATAATACCAATGTTATTGATGACTGGATTTGCGTCATGTATTTTCTTCTGAAATTGGGGAATGGGAATAGGTACATTTGTGTTTTAGTCCCTAATCAGGGAGTTTTAGACCTGTACTGTCTGGCTCCGGAATCAGCAAAGCAGCACTAATACTCAACCCTGTGAAAAGTCATGTATACTCAATGATTCCACCTCGACAAGCTCTCCTTTTGCTTTTGCTTTGTAAGTGCAAAATAAAATTGTTACCCTGTTTTGCTCGAAACTGTCTCTTAGAACTGTTGCTCTTCAGCTGAATATAGCCGAAGTTGACTGATGATGTCGAATTCTACACATCTAGTGGGAAGTGAGCACTGTCAATTATGGTGAAAATAATAAGGTAGCGGAAGGAAATTGTTGGCTGTAGTTCATTTTGTTTGTTTTCTTTTTTGAAATGGCAAACACAAAATTTACCAGCCTGTAGCAGATGTGCTGTTCTCAGGTTAGATTATAAGACTTTTCTAAGTAAAATGGACAGAAAAAATAAATAATTGACTTGATAATAACCTTGTCAGCATGTGTTCTGGCTCATTATCTTTTCCCCTACTAATGTATTCATAATTATGAATTTACTTTGGATTAAAATCAAGATCATAAGGGTAAAGGCATGCTTACTAAAATGGTATATTAATAACAAAGGTTGAATAGAATTAATGATGGTTAATAAGACATTGAAGGCACATGGGTGAATAATGAAGCCTGGATGCAAGTCTGTTTCTGTTCTTGCCAACTCCTTTTGGAATTGTCAGGCCAAAGCAAACATGTTTGACACTGACAGCAATGGAGTAGACAAGCACAAACCGATCTGGGCCCCGGCTATGAATAATGATAACGGTAAAGTTAGAAAGAGCCGTCCTCATTATAAGCTGCAACAGATGGTTGCTCATTTTGTTTTTCTGAAATAAATACATGAATCTGGTAATAAGATGATCCTTTTATTGAACTATGTTCTGCAGCAGGTGTGTGGTGTCACATCCACACGTGTGTGTTTCATTCTGTGTCGATGGACACCCCATAGGCATTGAGACAACTCCT
The DNA here is from genome assembly GCF_965601325.2 of Salmo salar. NCBI lineage: Eukaryota > Metazoa > Chordata > Actinopteri > Salmoniformes > Salmonidae > Salmo > Salmo salar. The sequence continues at coordinate 39,560,296 of NC_138292.1, forward strand.
GCCTGGGCCCCTCTTTCAGGTGGTCTTTCAGCAGGGATTTGGGGGCAAAGATAGGCAAAAATGCATAAAAATACAAAATGCCCAAAAGACCAAAATATACTACAAAATACTGTTGCTAAAATTATTTTAATTAAAATACATGTATTTTGTATTTTTCAAATATAGAAAATACATTTGCAAGGACCCTCCTTAATTATACTGTACTAAAATATAAACTCAACATGCAACAATTTCAAGGATTTTACTGAGTTACAGTTCATATAAGGAAATCAGTCAATTGAAATGACTTGGGCTCTAATCTATGGATTTCGTATGACTGGGCATGGGCGCAGCCACTTGGGAACCAGGCCCACCCACTTGGCAGCCAGGCCCAGCCAATCAGAATATGTTTTTCCCTACAAAGGGGTTTTATTACAGACATAAATACTTCTCAGTTTCATCAGCTGTACGGGTGGCTTGTCTCAGACGATCCCGCAGGTGAAGAAGCCAGATGTGGAGGTACTGGGATGGCGTGGTTGCACGTGGTCTGCAGTTGTGAGACCGGTTGGACGTACTGCCAAATCCTCTAAAATGATGTTAGAGGCGGCTTATGGTAGAGAAATTAACAGATTCTCTGGCAACAGCTCTGGTGGCTATTCCTGCAGTCAGCATGGCAATTGCACACTCCCTCAAAACTTGAGACATCTGTGGCATTGTGTTGTGTGACGAAACTACACATTTTAGAGTGGTCTTTTATTGTCCCCAGCACAAGGTGCACCTGTGCAATGATCATGCTCTTTAATCAGCTTAGCAAAGAAGAAATGCTCACTAATGGGGATGTAAGCAAATTTGTGCACAAAATTTGCGAGAAATAAGTTCTGTGCTTATGGAGAAAAAAAATGATGACCAACACTTAACACGTTGCATTTATATTTTTGTTCAGTATAGTTATAAAACAAACTGTGACCCTTGGTTAACATGCTATGAGCAGTAGCAATAGCCCAGACAATTGACACAGTTGTTAGTCCTCTTAGCTTTGTATTGCTACAAATTCTCTGCATTTGTGTCAGAAATGAGATGCTGTGACCATGAGCGTGATGTTATCTGAGGTGCAAAGGTGTTTGAATGAAAGTCGAGACACAAGACTCCAAGTGAGTGTAGTGATAGTGTGTCAATAATAACATAGTGTGTTCACTTTCAAAGTCCAGTTCACTAGCCCCCTTTTGGACCAAATCCACTGTATTATCCTCGCTCTGGAAGTGCATCCATGTGCATCAACTTTCTTTCGAGCTTGTGCACTAATCCAGTGTCATAAGACTTATTTTACCCCCCAAAAATGTGTAGTATTTTTTGTCGTTTGAAAACACAAAATACAAAAGTAAACTACATGGCCAGAAGTATGTGGACACCTGCTCGTCGAACATCTCATTCCAAAATCATGGGCATTAATATGGAGTTGGTCCCCCCTTTGCTGCTATAACAGACACCACTGTTCTGGGAAGGCTTTCCTGTAAATGTTGGAACATTGCATGCAGGGACTTGCTTCATTCAGCCACAAGAGCATTAGTGAGGTCGGGCACTGATGTTGGGCGATTAGGCCTGGCTTGCAGTCAGCGTTCCAATTCATCCCAAAGGTGTTTGATAAGGTTGAGGACAGGGCTCTGTGCAGACCAGTCAAGTTCTTCCGCACCGATTTTGACAAACCATTTATGTATGTACCTCGCTTTGTGCACAGGGGGCATTGTCATGCTGAAACAGGAAAGGGGCTTCCCCAAACTGTTGCCACAAAGTTGGAAGCACAGAATCATCTAAAATGTTGTATGCTGTAGCGTTACGATTTCCCTTCACTGGAACTAAGGGGCCTAGACCGAACCATGAAAAACAGCCCCAGACCATTATTCCTCCTCCATCAAACTTTACAGTTGGCACTATGCATTGGGGCAGGTAGCGTTTCCCTGGCATTCACCAAACCCAGATTAGTCTGTCAGACTGCCAGATGTTGAAGCGTGATTCATCAGAGAACGTGTTTCCACTGCTCCAGAGTCCAATGGCGGCAAGCTTTTACTCTACTCCAGCCGATGCTTGCCATTGCGCATGTAGCCACCCTTTGCCTTGATGACAGCTTTGCACACTCTTGGCATTCTCTCAACCAGTTTCATGAGGTAGTCACCTGGAATGCATTTCAATTAAGAGGTGTGCCTTGTCAAAAGTACATTTGTGGAATATCTTTCCTTCTTAATGTGTTTGAGACAATCAGTTGTGTTGTGACAAGGTAGGGGTGGTATACAAAAGATAGCCCTATTTGGTAAAAGACCAAGTCCATATTATTGCAAGAACCGCTCAAATAAACAAAGAGAAATGACAGTCCATTATTACTTTAAGGCATGAACGTTAGTCAATACGGAACATTTCAAGAACTTTGAAAGTTTCTTCAAGTGCAGTCGCAAAAACCATCAAGCACTATGATGGAACTGGCTCACATGAGGACCGCCACAAGAAATGAAGACCCAGAGTTACCACTGCTGCAGAGGGTAAGTTCATTAGAGTTACCAGCCTCAGAAATTGCAGCCCAAATAAATGCTTCACAGAGTTCAAGTAACAGACACATCTCAACGTCAGCTGTTCAGAGGAGACTGCATGAATCAGGCCTTCATGGTCAAATTGCCTCAAAGAAACCACTACTAAAGGACACCAATAATAAGAAGAGACTTGATGGGCCAAGAAACACGAGCAATGGACTTTAGACCGGTGGAAATCTGTCCTTTGGTCTGATGAGTCCAAATTTGATATTTTTGGCTGCAACCGCTGTGTATTTGTGAGACGCAGAGTAGGTGAACGGATGATCCATGTATGGTTCCCACCGTGAAGCATGGAGGAGGAGGTGTAATGGTGTGGGGGTGCTTTACTGGTGACACTGTCAGTGATTCATTTAGAATTCAAGGCACACTTAACCAGCATGGCTACCACAGCATTCTGCAGCGATACGCCATCCCATTTGCTTTGCGCTTAGTGGGATTATCATTTGTTTTTTTCAATAGGACAATGACCCAAAACACACCTTTAAGGGCTCCTTCAAGACCGTTGGAAAAGCATTCCTCATGAAGCTGGTTGAGAGAATGCCAAGAGAGTGCAAAGCCTTCATCAAGGCAAAGGGTGGGTACTTTGAAGAAACTATATTTTGATTTGTTTAACACTTTTTTGGTTACTACGTGATTCCATATGTGTTATTTCATAGTTTTAATGTCTTCACTATAATTCTGCAATGTAGAAAATAGTCAAAGAAAAACCCTTGAATGAGTAGGTGTGTCCAAACTTTTGACTGGTACTGTACATGTAACGGATGTTTGGGGGCGCGGGTGGATTGGCTGTTGTTGGGGACACTGTTGGAGGTGTACGTACGGTCGGTATAGGAGTACGAACAGTTACACTCGCTGCAGCAGCAGTGGGACACGGTTTCACCATTGTACACCAGTGTGCACCATAATGGCAGTGGAACACTCTGCAGGAGTCTTCGGGGTCAGCGATGGACCGGCCGTTGCTGGAGATAATGTTATTTTTTAAAAAGCTCTCCACCTTTGGAGCATTGGGGCACTCCCTCGTCCTCACACAAATCACTGAGCCTTCATTGCAGGTGCAGTTCCAGCAAGAGTATCTTGGTTCAGGGAATGAAAGGGGGATACCTAGTCAATTGTACAACTGAACGCATTCAACTGAAATGTGTCTTCCGCATTTAACCCAACCCCTCTGACTGGCCGTTGTTGAGGACTTTGGTTACATTCTCTACAGCAGTGTCCTGGCGGTGTGTAAGGGTTGTTGCACACTGTATAACAGTGTATCTCTTCGCAGAGATGCATGCCTCCGTGACACATACAAAACCCACAGAGGACGGGAAACTGTTCCCCATCCCTGGCTCATATACAGGCGACTTTAAGATATTCCGAGACTTTGTCGCCAGCTGGTTCAGAGAACACAGTAACAGTTAACCCCAGAATGACCAGGATCTTCATCCAAACAGAGTATCAAGACCTCCGCTCAGATAACAAACAGGTTCTCCCTTATCTTTCCTGGCGGCTGCCTTCCCCTTTTTCCACTGGCCCCAGAAGATGAATTTATTTATTTTTTAAATTGAAGTATCATTTTTTGGGTGACTATTCTTAATTATTATTTGGTGAAATCATTAATAAATGATCAGACAGTATATCAGTCATACAGCATGTCAGTATACAACTATTTACATTGTCAGATGTACTGCACATAAACAAAATACATATTTCGCGCAAAAGTCACTTAATGTTAGACATTTCACATTTGTTGTGTTTTCTCTCTATTTACATCTTTATATGAACAATCCAATGAGTTTAACAAGTAACCCCAATATCTTATCACCAGTAAATTCATCATAGCTATGAATACCTGTATTTATTTAAATTTGCACGGTCCTTCAGTCAACACTCAGAGATGGACAGATGCTGCTGCAAAATCACCATGATCCTTATTAATACTGATGCATCTCATGTTTCCCCTTCTCTGCCACACGATCTCACCACCTCCACACGCCTCCCCTACTCCTCCCTCCCTCTCTCCCTCTGTGCATGTCTTTTGGGCCAGTCTGACAGCCGCCAGTCAAACACACAGCCAGCCAGGCGCCTGTGTTCCCCCTGCTCTGTTTGAAGTGGTTGATCTTTGATCCCATGTACCTCAGATTGAGACATAGTCTTTCTCTTTCTTTCCCCACTGTTAGGATGGTACTCTAACAGACCAATGCAGACAACTGGCTTATTCAAAGACTAGCAGCCGTACAGGATTTGAGTTATGGTACATCGGACACCCACATAATATGCCTTAAAAATGTCAACATATGTAAGTCGCTCTGGATAAGAGCGTCTGCTAAATGACTTAAATGTAAATGTAAACATAGGTACCATGTTAAGATTCAACATGGTCTCATTAGAAAGGGATATTTAACCATTGTAGTTATTCAGTATGTCACCAAGGCTGACATTGTCACGGGCGTTGTATGAATTGGACCAAAACGCAGCGGGAATGTGTATGCTCATTATCTTCTTTTATTGAAGAAACTAAACAAAAAAAACACACGAACAAAAAGAACAACGAAAACAGTCCTGTCAGGCACACAGCTAAACAAGGAACAACTACCCACAAATCCCATAGAAAAAAACACCCCTACTAAATCTAACCTTCAATTAGAGGCAACGAGGAACAGCTGCCTCCAATTGAAGGTCAAAACAATAAACTAGACATAGAAATAGAAAAAATAGAAAATAGAACATAGAAATACAAAACATAGAACACAACCCAAAAACCCCAACAACACAAAACAAACACACCCCTGCCACGTCCTGACCAAACTACAATAACAAATAACCTCTTTTACTGGTCAGGATGTGACAGATATAATATCGTGCTGTTTTTACCAAACAAATGTCTTTCTTTTTTTTCCTTTTTTTATAATGTGTGGATGTTGAATCAACGTGGAAAACTGATTGGCTTCGCAAAAAGTCATCAACGTAAGGGAATTTGTTCACTCAACTTTTAACCTAAATCCAATTACAGGGTGATTTTTTATTTATTTTTATTTCACGTTATGAATGTAAATCAAAGCTAGACGTTGAACTGACGTTTGTGCCCAGCGGGATGCCAGGCATATAACTACAATAGTTCAATATTGTAATAAACGTAGTAATATTGTAATAAATATAGTAATGGTATGTCAATAGTTATGTCACATATTTGTTATTCTATAATGTATGAGTAGAACTATGAATCCTCATATGGTTATTTGTTTGAAACGGTCTGGGTGCGTTTCATATCATACCTGAGATTCACTTTTCTTTCACTAGCTGCCTCTACTATGTTTATTCTTGTATGCCTTGGATAGCATTACACAGCACAACTGTCCTCAATTCATCGAGGAGAATTTGAACGGGAGGTCTTTGTAATTACAATGCAGAGTTGCTGGCTAGTAAATAACATGCATGGCTGACTCCAACAAATTCCACAGTCCTCAATACGCTTTTGGACTCAAGAGTTAGAAAACTTGGCTTGAATGTCTCTCCTTTATGTGCTGAGATGTTCTCTACCTTAGAGAAATTGCATTTCAATAACAGTTATTGTCTATGAACTCAGCCTGTCAAGAGTGCAAGGCAGAAGAACTTTAGTGATTCACACTCCCCCCAGTACCACTATTCTCCACAGACTCTCATCTGGCTCTACAGTAAGCACTACAGGAGACGTCTTTTCTTATTTACAACAAGAGACTGAGCAGCCAATCAGTGGCGAGAAGGACAAGTCATGTGATCAGGGGGACCTACAAGACAAGTTATTTGCATTGCTTATGTGGTTATTTCAGTTTTTCTCTGGTAGGTCCTGCAAGACAAGGGAACCAAGATGGTCCATTTCTAAATTGAACATTTAACCTCTTCCATATTACTCTGCTAAAAGGAGACTGGAATTTCCCAAGAAGATTGGCAGTAGTACAGTATCTGCACTGGAAAAATCCTAACCCCTGTACTAACTGTGTCTGGCTTGCTAGTACATTTCACTAAAATAGTCAGGGCTCAACACTGCCCCGTGAGGCAGATAATGTCACAGCAAAAGGAGGACTAATTGGACAGAGTTGCTATAGTCAGGTACAGGGCAGGGTCTTTGAATACTAAACGCTACTAGAGTTCATTAGCATACTGTTTACTTTTTTCCCTCAATAATGAGCTAATAGTGACCCAGTTCTACATTAACAAATTAGCCACAGCAATCGTGCAAGACCACAGGCTTTCTGGCTGGTCTGGAGAAGGTGGGGGGTCGGAAGAAATTGACAATTGGGTTTTTGGGCGGTTGGCTATTTCAGTAGTAAATATTATTTTTCTCAACTGACATTTGGGGAAATTTTGGTTCAAGTGCCAGAACAAATAAAGTGCATATGAGGTGGTGAGACAGGGGAGGGGGAGACAAAGGTAATTATGATGACAGAGTGGGGAAACAATGCCAATGTCCCGGCCCAGGAGGAGCGAGTGGTGGACTGGCGCCTGTCTAGGTGACTGTGTCTCTGTGTCCACCCCACTGGAGCCAAGCTCTGTTTGACCAGAAGATTCACAAAGATAGTGCTGGCAACTGGTGACACTGGCAAAAACCTCCTACCTTTCCACCGCTTTCACATACTACTTAACAAATTAAGCTAGCTGGGTGGATTCCAATGGGTAGTCATTTGTGGTTATTTTTGTTGACACTGATGTTCTGGTCACCCAAAGTCAACAAGCGATGGCAAAGGGTTATCTATATATGAGACAGACTGACGCAGGGTTCCCCACAACATGTTATTTCACTTAATACTTTGGGATTTTGGTAATAAGGCCCTTTATCTACTTCCCCAGAGTCAGATTAACTTGTAACTTTGTAAGTCTCTGCGTGCAGTTTGAAGTAGATAAAGGGCCTCATTGTAAAACTCCTGAAGTATCCCTTTAAAGAGACAAGTTGGGCACAGCCAATAAAATACTTAGTGAATGGATTAAAACCTAATAGTATAATGATATAATATCCAACAAGTTGAGCCCTTGAGTGAACGTCCAATTAATTATTATTAGGCTATTAATCACTTATCAACTCATCACAGACACTTTGTAGATGCAAATGATCCATTCAGAGGCTTACAATTTACAATATAATTTTGTGTGCATGAAATGTGATATACACTGAGTGTACAAAGCATTAAGAACACCTGCTCTTTCCAAAGCTATGATCACTTCTTGATGTCACCACTTGTTAAATCCACTTCAATCAGTGTAGATGAAAGGGAGGAGACAGGATTATTAAGCTTTAAAACAATTGAGATATGAACTGTGAATTTGTGCCATTCAGAGGGTGAATGAGCAAGACAAAAAAGTTCCTTTGAACGGGGTACGGGTTGTCTCAAGGACTGCAACGATGCTGGGTATTTCATGTTCAACAGTTTCCCGTGTGTATCAAGAATGGTTCAACACCCAAACGACATCCATCCAATTTGACACAACTGTGGGAAGTATTGGCGTCAAGATGGGCCAGGATCTCTGTGGAATGCTTTCGACATCTCGTAGAGTCCATTCCCCGACGAATTAGGAAGGTGTTCTTAATGTTTTGTTCACTCAGCGATGCAGCATAGCAGGATATTAAATGTGCCACCCTACACATTAAAATAGCATTTTTTATTTTTATTCAACTTCAAAAATACCTTTACGAAACAATTCAAGTGTGAATCGCTATTATATAGCCTACCTGACCTTTTGAAATATTGTATTTTTTATTAGGTCTGATAAACACGACAGAATGCGTGTCACATATTATTGTCATATTCTAATATTTCTAATAACACTTGAAACACCCTGAATGAAGTGCTCTATTTGCACCCCTCTTTTATTTTCTACTGTTTTACTGTTCCTTTTCTTTCAAATGAATTTTATTCTGTTAGACTTCAGGTTCCTCACATTACACTATATTATACATCAAATGAAAGCGTTGCAAAAGGAGGGCTAATTATTCCATTGGAAGGGTATGGATACTGAGGAGTGGACAGAGGAATGGATACTGTAAGGAGGGAGGGGAGGGATTTCCCAGGTCAGACAAAGGGCTGTGCAGCCAGCTATGCACTTCCAGTAACTGTTCGTCCATGACTCCTGCTGTAGGCTATTGCAATTTTCAGTTATCCACCCTAAAGGAATGACAAACTATAAAATGTCACTATGTAGACCAATAGGCCTAGATGTACAAATTCCATTTATGAAAGCGGGAAAGTGGATTAGGTAATGTGTGACGGGATTGCGTTCCATTGTCCAAAGGAGGCGGGGGGCAGGATTGCACAATAGTGGCCAAAGTGTGTATAAATACCAGTGCACCGCAGTCTCAACACATGACAGAGAAGTCCCTCATCCGCTGACACCAAAAGAACAATCAATCAACTTTGGACTCGTCTTAGTGCATTGAAAATTGTGCGTTGGAGAGCGTCGCTTTTTGGGAACATTGAAGAGTTCTGATCTTCCTCATAAACTGTCACTTCAATTTCAACTGATTTCAACAGGACTTTTAAATAGGCTATAAACTTCCTAAAAAAAAACGAGAATGAAGGCCTTTAGTGTTGCAGTGGTACTCGTCATTGCATGTATGTTCATCCTTGAAAGCACCGCTGTTCCTTTCTCCGAGGTATGTCAAATTCTCCAACACCAACCCACTACAAACATGTGTGCATCGATTTTAGAGGTTGGTCATGACTCATTTGTGCCTAATGTCTTTGCAGGTGCGAACGGAGGAGGTTGGAAGCTTTGACAGTCCAGTTGGGGAACATCAACAGCCGGGCGGCGAGTCCATGCATCTGCCGGTACGTTCAATTGAATGAATGAATTACGCTAATTACCTTTAGCAAATTAACATTTTAGTGGTTGCGTTTTACCCTCGGAATAGAATTAGATCAGTAGCGCTAGCTGTTAACCATTTGATTGTGAGCCGTTAGAGGGCTTCAGGGCGAGCAGTGTGCAACGTGGTTGTGAAGTGGAGATATACTTACTTGCTTGTTCCCTCCTTTTTTCATATTATTTTCTTGGCGGGGACACAGGAGCCTTTCAGGTTCAAGCGTCAGATCCACCTCTCCCTGTGCGGTTTGTGCTGCAACTGCTGTCACAACATTGGCTGTGGCTTCTGCTGCAAATTCTAAGGACCTGCCCGCAACATTTTCTAGTTTGTACATGTTTGCAATGTTTTCTTTCTGAGATGTTGTTTTTGTGACTATGATAATGATTTATAAAATCACTTCTTATTGTGACACTTTAAAAAAAATAAACACATTCTTTGAATAACAAACGTGGTTGTTTCTGAATTATGAATGTGTTATAGATGTGTATCCTGTGGCTAAATGTTCAGGCCTGACAGCCAGAAGCTTATTCAAATTAGCCACGTAGTAGTTTACCCTGAGGTCTGGGAATGGAATCTACAGTGCCCTTGACTTTTTCCACATTTGTTGTGTTACAGCTTGAATTTAAAATGGATTAAGTTGAGATTTTGTGTCACTGGCCTACACAATACCCCATAATGTCAAAGTGGAATAATGTTTTTAGAAATTTTTCCGAATTAATAAAAAAAAAAAAAGCTGAAATGTCTTGAGGTAATAAGCATTCAACCCTTTTATTATGGCAAGCCTAAATAAATGCAGTAGTAAAAATGTGCTTAACAAGTCACATAATAAGTTGCATGGACTCACTCTGTGTGCAATAAGTGTTTAAAACCCCCTAGAGTCGATGTCCAAGCCCCAACGGAAATCCAATTAGCATTAAAAAAATCATCATAAAAATCTGTCAGTTTAAGCTAGAGATATGTGTTTTTTGGATGCATCTCAATCTACTAAATCCGCCGATGTCACACTTCCGCATCTGTGGTGAAAGGTGACAGAGCTACAGCAGTGTTTGTCAGACCATGAGACATCCCCAAAATTGGTCTTCTTACCAAGTCCTTTGTAGTGATAGGTTTGGCCTTCAAACTATTAAGACCCATCTATGGAAATATGAGACTCTCACGAACACAATGGTGTTCTCCATTTTGCTCTACAACCCCCACAAGCGTCTCGGGACTCGTCTGAAGTCGATACAGCCAATCTGCCAACTTCTGTCTGTAGTGTCTGAGTCGTTTGGGCTAATTTGACCTATATGGAAAGGTGAGGATGCCCACAGGCCTCACATGACTTGTCTGAAGGTCCCCAGGTACTAGTTGAAAAAAATGAATGGAAGTACTATATATATGGAGACTGTTTAGTGGCAAAAATAAGTGGTTAAATACATGTAAAAATATACAGTTTTTCAACCACTCCACAAATTTCTTGTTAACAAACTATAGTTTTGGCAAGTCGGTTAGGACATATACTTTGTGCATGACACAAGTCATTTTTCCAACAACTGTTTACAGACTTTCACTTATAATTCACTGTATCACAACTTCAGTGGGTCAGAAGTTTACATACACTAAGTTGACTGTGCCTTTAAACAGCTTGGAAAATTCCAGAAAATTATGTCATGGCTTTAGAAGCTTCTGATAGGCTAATTGACATCATTTGAGTCAACTGCAGGTGGATGTATTTCAAGGCCTACCTTCAAACTCAGTGCCTCTTTGCTTGATATCATGGGAAAATCAAAGAAATTAGCCAAGACCTCAGAATTATTTTTTTTAGACCTCCACAAGTCTGGGTCATCCTTGGGAGCAATTTCTAAATGCCTGAAGGTGTCACGTTCATCTGTACAAACAATAGTATGCAGGTATAAACACTATGGGTGTCACGGTTGTCGTAGGAAGGAGAAGCGGACCAAAGTGCAGCATGTGTGTCGTTCCACATTTTATTTTCACTGTGAAACTTTGCAATACATACACAAATAAACTGAACGAACAAAAACAACAAACCGTGATGCAGAGTAGAAACATACACAATCTCAGAAATAATCTCTCACAAACCCAAGTGGAAAAAACCCCTACTTAAGTATGATCTCCAATTAGAGACAACGAGGAGCAGCTGCCTCTAATTGAAGATCATCCCAAACAAAACCCAACATAGAAATACAAAACTAGAACCTGACAACATAGAAATAGAAAATATAGAATAGAACAAAGAACTACAAATCTCGAATGCCCACCCAAATCACACCCTGACCAAACCAAAATAGAGAAACAAAATGTCTCTCTCAGGTCAGGGCGTGACAATGGGACTACGCAGCCATCATACCACTCAGGAAGGATATGCGTTCTGTCTCCTAGAGATGAATGTACTTTGGTGCGAAAAGTGCAAATCAATCCCAGAACAACAGCAAAGAACCTTGTGAAGATGCTGGAGGAAACAGGTATAAAAATATCTATATACACCGTAAAACGAGTCCTATATCGATATAACCTGAAAGGCCGCTCAGCAAGGAAGAAGCCACTGCTCCAAAACCGCCATTATAAATGCCACACTACAGTTTGCAACTGCACATGGGGACAAAGATTGTACTTTTTGGAGAAATGTCCTCTGGTCTGATGTAACAAAAATAGAACTGTTTGGCCATAATGACCATCGTTATGTTTGGAGGAAAAAGGGGGAGGCTTGCAAGCCGAAGAACACCATCCCAACCGTGAAGCACGGGGGTGGCAGCATCATGTTGTGGGGGTGTTTTGCTGCAGGAGGGACTAGTGCACTTCACAAAATAGATGGTATCATGAGGGAAGAAAATTATGTGGATATATTGAAGCAACATCTCAAGACATCAGTCAGGAAGTTACAGCTTGGTTGCAAATGGGTCTTCCAAATGGACAATGACCCCAAGCATACTTCCAAAGTTGTGGCAGAAGGGCTTAAGGACAACAAAGTCAAAGTGGCCATCACAAAGCCCTGACCTCAATCCTATAGATGATTTGTGGGCAGAACTGAAAAAGCGTGTGTGAACAAGGAGGCCTACAATCCTGACTCAGTTACACCAGCTCTGTCAGGAGGAATGGGCCAAAATTCACCCAACTTATTATGGGAAGCTTGTGGAAGGCTACCCGAAACGTTTGACCCAAGTTAAACAATTTAAAGGCAATTCTACAAAATACTAACTGAGTGTATGTAAACTTCTGACCCACTGGGAATGTGATGAAAGAAATAAAAGCTGAAATAAATCATTCTCTCTACTATTAATCTGACATTTCACATTCTTAAAATAAAGTGGTGATCCTAACTGACCTAAGACAGGGAATTTGTATTACGATTAAATGTCAGGAATTGTGAAAAACTAAGTTTAAATGTATTTGGCTAAGGTGTATGTAAACTTCCGACTTCAACTGTATATACAGTATATGTTTCCTGATTTTTCTTATATCCCTCTGATAGACACTTCAGAACCAACTTCCTTTAGATTTATTTTGGGGTCTATCTTTTGTTCCATATGGTGAATCTGTTATTCATTGTGTTGTATGGGCTAATAACAATAACGGCCGAAGCTTTTTTTCGTAAAATAGTTTTTTTATATACACTGCTCCAAAAAATAAAGGGAACACTTAAACAACACATCCTAGATCTGAATGAAATAAATAATCTTATTAAATACTTTTTTCTTTACATAGTTGAATGTGCTGACAACAAAATCACACAAAAATAATCAATGGAAATCCAATTTATCAACCCATGGAGGTCTGGATTTGGAGTCACACTCAAAATTAAAGTGGAAAACCACACTACAGGCTGATCCAACTTTGATGTAATGTCCTTAAAATAAGTCAAAATGAGACTCAGTAGTGTGCCTGTATGACCTCCCGACAACGCCTGGGCATGCTCCTGATGAGGTGGTGGATGGTCTCCTGAGGGATCTCCTCCCAGACCTGGACTAAAGCATCCGCCAACTCCTGGACAGTCTGTGGTGCAACGTGGCGTTGGTGGATGGAGCGAGACATGATGTCCCAGATGTGCTCAATTGGATTCAGGTCTGGGGAACGGGCGGGCCAGTCCATAGCATCAATGCCTTCCTCTTGCAGGAACTGCTGACACACTCCAGCCACATGAGGTCTAGCATTGTCTTGCATTAGGAGGAACCCAGGGCCAACCGCACCAGCATATGGTCTCACAAGGGGTCTGAGGATCTCATCTCGGTTCCTAATGGCAGTCAGGCTACCTCTGGCGAGCACATGGAGGGCTGTGCGGCCCCCCAAAGAAATGCCACCCCACACCATGACTGACCCACCGCCAAACCGGTCATGCTGGAGGATGTTGCAGGCAGCAGAACGTTCTCCACGGCGTCTCCAGACTCTGTCACGTCTGTCACATGTGCTCAGTGTGAGCCTGCTTTCATCTGTGAAGAGCACAGGGCGCCAGTGGCGAATTTGCCAATCTTGGTGTTCTCTGGCAAATGCCAAACGTCCTGCACGGTGTTGGGCTGTAAGCACAACCCCCACCTGTGGACGTCGGGCCCTCATACCACCCTCATGGAGTCTGTTTCTGACCGTTTTAGCAGACACATGCACATTTGTGGCCTGCTGGAGGTCATTTTGCAGGGCTCTGGCAGTGCTCCTCCTGCTCCTCCTTGCACAAAGGCGGAGGTAGCGGTCCTGCTGCTGGGTTGTTGCCCTCCTACGGCCTCCTCCACGTCTCCTGATGTACTGGCCTGTCTCCTGGTAGCGCCTCCATGCTCTGGACACTACGCTGACAGACAAAGCAAACCTTCTTGCCACAGCTCGCATTGATGTGCCATACTGGATGAGCTGCACTACCTGAGCCACTTGTGTGGGTTGTAGACTCCGTCTCATGCTACCACTAGAGTGAAAGCACCGCCAGCATTCAAAAGTGACCAAAACATCAGCCAGGAAGCATAGGAACTGAGAAGTGGTCTGTGGTCTCCACCTGCAGAACCACTCCTTTATTGGGGGTGTCTTGCTTATTGCCTATAATTTCCACCTGTTGTCTATTCCATTTGCACAACAGCATGTGAAATTTATTGTCAATCAGTGTTGCTTCCTAAGTGGACAGTTTGATTTCACAGAAGTGTGATTGACTTGGAGTTACATTGTGTTGTTTAAGTGTTCCCTTTATTTTTTTGAGCAGTATATTTTTGGGATACTTCAAGGGGTCTTAAAATAAAATGGCTTAATGACCCTTGTCATGACCTTCTTAAAACAATTCCATATAGTTTAGAAAGGGCTTAGACTGTTATGGGTTAATTTACATGATTATTGAATGACCAGCTAATTTCAGTACCCCACACATACAATTAGCTGTAAGGTCCCTCAGTCGAGCAGTGAATTTCAAGCACAGATTCAACCATAAAGACCAGGGAGGTTTTCCAGTGCCTAGCAAAGAAGGGCACCTTTTGGTTGATGGATAAAAAAAGCACACATTGAATATTCCTTTGAGCATGTTGAAGTTATTAATTAGACTTTGGTTGGTGTATCAATACACTTAGTCACTACAAAGATAGGACAGATTTCACCATGAGGCCAATGGTGACTTTAAACACATATAGAGTTTAATGGCTGTGATAGTAGAAAACTGAGGATGGTCAACAACATTGTAGTTGTTCCACAATACTAACCTAATTGACAGAGTGAAAAGTAGGAAGCCTGTACAGAATAAAAATATTCCAAAACATGCATCCTGTTTGCAACAAGGCACAAAAGTAATACTGCAAAAAATGTGGCAAAGCAATTCACTTTTTGTTCTGAATACAAAGTGTTATGTTTTGGGCAAATCCAATACAACACATTTCTCAGTACCACTCACCATATTTTCAAGCATAGTGGTGGCTGCATCATGTTATGGGTATGCTTGTAATCGTTAAGGTCTAGGGAGTTTTTCAGGATAAAAAATAAACGGAATGGAGCTAAGGACAGGTAAAATCCTAGAGGAAAACCTGGTTCAGTCTGCTTTCCACCAGCCACTAGGAAATGAATTAACATTTCATCAGGACAATAACCTAAAACATAAGGCCAAATCTACATTTACATTTACATTTAAGTCATTTAGCAGACGCTCTTATCCAGAGCAACTTACAAATTGGTGCATTCACCTTATAATATCCAGTGGAACAACCACTTTACAATAGTGCATCTAAATCTACACAGGAGTTGCTTACCAAGAAGACAGTGAATGTTCCTGAGTGGCCGAGTTACAGTTTGACTTAAATCTACTTGAAAATCTATGGCAAAACCTGAAAATGGTTGTCTAGCAATGATCAAGAAACAATTTGACAGAGCTTGAAGAATTTTGAAAATAATAATGGGAAAATGTTGCACAATCCAGGTGTGGAAAGCTCTTAGGGACTTACCCAGAAAGACTCACAGCTGTAATCGCTGCCAAAGGTACTTCTACAAAGTATACTGACTCAGAGGTGTGAATACTTATGCAAATGAGATATTTCTGTATTTAATTTTCAATAAATTTGCTAATATTTCTAAAAACATGTTTTTACTTTGTCACTATGGAGTATTGTGTGTAGATGGGTGAGTGAAAAAAAAATCTATTTAATCCATTTTGAATTCAGGCAGTAACACAACACAATTTGGAACAAGTATGAAAAACTTTCTGAAGGGACACTATGTCAAAATAAGGATATTTAATCACTCTGAATGGCACACATTCCATGACATAGACTGACCAGGTGAGTCCAGGTGAAAGCTATGATCCCTTATTGATTTCACTTGTTAAACCCATTTCAATCAGTGTAGATGATGTGGAGGACACAGGTAAAATGTTGTTTTTTTAAGCCATGAGACAATTGAGACATGGATTGTGAATGTATGCCATTCAGAGGGTGAATGGGAAAGATAAAAGATTAAAATGCCTTTGAACGAGGTATGGTAATAGGTGCCAGGCACACTGGTTTGTGTCAAGAACTGCACCGCTGATGGGTTTTTCGCGCTCAACAGTTTCCCGTGTGTATCAAGAATGGTCCACCACCCAAAGGACATCCAGCCAACTTGACACAACTGTGGGAAGAATTGGAGTCAACATGGGCCAACATTCCTGTGAAACGCTTTCGACACCTTGTAGAGTTCATGCCCAGACAATTAGCAACTCAATATTAGGAAGGTGTTCTTAATTGTTTTGTACACTCAGTGTAGTCCATATTACTCTTCTAAAAGGAGACTGGAATTGTCATTAGTATATGCACTTTGAAAATCCTATCTACTGTATGAACTAGGTCTGACTTGTTAATACAGCCCACTAAAACAGTCAGTGCTCCACACTGCCCCATGAGCCAGAGAATGTCACAGCAAATAGGGGACAAGTTGGACAGAGTTGTTCTCAATAATGAGCTGATAGTGACCCAGTTCAACATTAAACAAATTAGCCACAGAAATCGTGTAAGACGACAGGCTTTCTGGCTGGTCTGGAGAAGGTGGGGGGTCGGAAGAAAACTGACAATTGTAAAAAATATATATATATATTTTTTTTTAAATGCATGAAATGAAATGTATGAAATGTATGCATTCACTACTGTAAGTCGCTCTGGATAAGAGCGTCTGCTGAATGACTGAATGGGGGGGGCGGTTGGCTATTTCATTCGTAAATATGTTTCTTAACTTAATTTTTGGGACATTTTGTGTCAAGTGCCCAGACAAATAAAGTACATGTGAGAGGGAGGAGGGGTGAGACAGAGGTAGTTAGGATGACAGAGGGGGGAAACATGGGCCCAATGTCCCGGCCCAGGAGGAGCGAGTGGTGGACTGGCACCTGTCTAGGTGACTGTGTCTTTGTGTCCACCCCACTGGAGCCGAGCTCTGTTTGACCATAAGATTCACAAGATAGTGCTGGCAACTGGTGACACTGGCAAAAACCTCCTACCTTTCCACCGCTTTCACTGCTACTCAACAAATTAAGCTAGCTGGGTGGATTCCAATGGGTAGTCATTTGTGGTTATATTTGTTGACACTGATGTTCCGGTCACCCAAAGTCAACAAGCGATGGCAAAGGGTTATCTATATACAAGACAGATGGGCTCAGGGGTGCCCACAACATGTTATTTTGCTTAAAGAGACAAGTTGGGCACAGCCAATGAAATAATTGGTGAATGGATTAAAATGTAATAGTATAGTATCAAACAAGTTGAGCCCTTGAGAGCACATACAATTCATTGTTATTAGGCTATTAACCACTTATCGCAGACTCTTTTGAGGATGCAAATTATGCATTCAGAGGCTTTTTTTCACAGTATAATTTTGTGTTTTTGAAATGTGATATAGCTGCATATCATTAAATGTATCATTGTACATTTTTTTAAAGATAAACTCTTATCCAGAGCAACTTACTGTAAGTGTATTAACCTCATAGTTTTTTCCCCCTGTACTGGTCCCCCTTGGGAATCAAAGCCACAACTCTGGCGTTGCAAGCAACATGCTCTACCAACTGAGCCACACTGGACATTTCAGTTGCCTACACATTCAAATTAGTCTAGTTTTTCTTCTCAACTTCAAAAATACATTTGGCTAACAATTCATGCGTGAATCACTATTATATAGCCTATCTAGACCTTTTAAAATATTTTCTCTTTCATTAGGTCGGATGAACACTACACAATACCTGCCACATAATACTATCATATTCTTGTATTACTAATAACACTTGAAACAACTGAATGGAAGGTGCCACACATAGGATTTATTTTCTTAAATGTTTGCATTGTACTGTAATGAAAATGTCCATAATATATCTGCAGTAATAGTGGAATCATAGTGTTTCAAAGTATTACTTACAGTGTTGTGATTGGCTGTGATATTTGTCAATTGATTTCTCCCACCGGTGTGGAATCCATTGTCAAAATGGCTAAGCTGTCTTGAATTTGTGGCTGTGTTATCTAGAGGAAATCGGGTCAAGTGGCAGGATTGAAAAACAGTGGCCAAAGTGTATATGAATACCAGTGTACCGCAGTCTCAACACAAGACAGAGAAGTCCCTCAACTACGGATACCAAAAAGACAATCAACTAACTTGGGGCTCATCTATTGCATTTAAAATTGTGCGTTGGAGAGCGTCTCTTTATGGAAAAATGTAAGAGTTCTGATCTTCTTCATAGGCTGTCACATCAAATTCAACAGATTTCAACCAGACTTTTAAAATAGGCTATAATCTTCCTAACAAAACTGAGAATGAAGGCCTTTAGTGTTGCAGTCGTCGTCACATGTATGTTCATCCTTGAAAGCACCGCTGTTCCTTTCTCCGAGGTATGTCTAATTTTATAACACCAACCCACTACAAACATGTGAGCATCGATTTTAGAGGTTGTTCATGACTCATTTGTGCATAATGTCTTTGCAGGTGCGAACGGAGGAGGTTGGAAGCTTTGACAGTCCAGTTGGGGAACATCAACAGCCGGGCGGCGAGTCCATGCATCTGCCGGTACGTTCAATTGAATAAATGAATTACGCTAATTACCTTTAGCAAATTAAAATCGAAGTGGTTGCGTTTGCCCCGCAGAATTGAATTAACCTACTTGTGCTACCTGTTATTGTTTGATTGTGAGCCGTTAGAGAGGGCTTCGGGGCGAACAGTGCTGTGGTTGTGAAGTGGAGACTTGGACAAAAATACTTACTTGCTTGTTCCCTCCTTTTTTCATATTCTTTTCTTGGCGGGGATACAGGAGCATTTCAGGTTCAAGCGTCAGAGCCACCTCTCCCTGTGCCGTTGGTGCTGCAACTGCTGTCACAACAAGGGCTGTGGCTTCTGCTGCAAATTCTAAGGACCTGCCTGCACTAAAGCCATCTTATTAACTTATTGCCTTTCATTTCCCCCCTATTCTTCTACATTTCTTTTGGACTCTGTGGAGAAGATGCAATCTCATTGATGTCTTTCTCACTGCACAACCTCAGTCTTATACATAAATGTTTTGTATCATGTTGTATATCATGTTGTATAGCCTAGTGACATAGGAAAAAGACATAGCTAACTAAAATAAGTGAGGATTTTTATTTGTACATTTCATTAAAAAAATTATCTGTAAGGTCCCTCAGTTGAGCAGTGAATTTCAAGCACAGATTCAACCAAAAAGACCAGGGAGCTTTTCCAATGCTTTGCAAAGAAAGGTAATTATTGGTAAATGGGTAAAAAAAAGGAGAGATTGAATATCCCTTTGACCATGGTGAAGTTATTAATTAGACTTTGGATGGTGCATCAATACACCCAGTCACTGCAAATATTCAGGCGTCCTTCCTAACTCAGTTGCCGAAGAGGAAGAAAATAGCTCCTTGATTTCACCATTAGGCCGATGGTGACTTTAAAACAGTTACAGAGTTTAATGGTTGTGATAGGAGAAAACTGAGGATGGATCAACAACATTGAAGTTACTCCACAACACTAATCTAATTGTCAGAGAAAAATATTCTAAAACATGCATCCTGTTTGCAACAAGGCACTAAAGTAATATTGCAAAAAATGTGGCAACACAATTCACTTTTTGTCCTGAATACAAAGTGCTATGTTTGGGGCAAATCCAATACAACACATTACTGAGTACCACTCTGTCACGTCCTGACCCTTGTAAGAGATCATTTTCCATAGTAGTGTGGTCAGGGCGTGACAGGGGGGTGTTTTGGGTGGTTTTGGTTTTCTGTTTCTATGTGGGTTTTCTAGATTTCTAATTCAGTGTTTTAGTTTTCTATGTTTGGCCAGGTATGGTTTCCAATCAGAGGCAGCTGTCTATCATTGTCTCTGATTGGAGGCCATACTTAGGCAGCCTGTTTTTCATGTGTGGGTGTGGGTAGTTGTTTTCCGTTTTGAATGTGTTCCTTGACGGAACTGTTGGTGTTCGTTTTGTTGTTTTTGTTAAGTGTTTCATTAATAAAGTAAATATGAGCACTCTACACGCCGCGCCTTGGTCCCCTTTAGACGACCCTTGTTACACACTCTCCATATTTTCAAGCATTTTGGTGACTGCATCACGTTATGGGTATGCTTGCAATCGTTAACCTTTTCACAAGTGAGTTCCAAATATCTCTAACAGTTGCCCCAGTGTGAGGTTTTTATGGGCGTCATGTCATTATGCACTCACTGTTCCAAAATGCGGTTGTTACGCAGCAGGACAGTTAACCTGCGCTGTCCTCAAACCAAGGCATGCTGCATGCTAATTATCTATAGGCTATGTTTGAACTTGGCAATTTCAAATAATTTTCTAACAACTTTGAATTTCTAACAACAGTTTGAATTGAGGTGTGTTCCCCCTCCTCATTAATTCACATAACAAGTAGCCCATTTCACTGTTGCGGACAATTTACGTTTGAGGCTTTACTGAGGCGGACAAACTTCCCTTTTCAATGAGAATAAGTGCCTTATTTTCTGTATATAGTGTTGCCGTTTCTACTGTAGCATACAGTGTATGTATGTATGTATGTATGTATGTATGTATGTATGTATGTATGTATGTATGTATGTATGTATGTATGGAGCATAATGTATTTACAGTTTTATTCACATGTTCAGGTACTGGTGAGAAATCATGCATTCTGATTCTTGTATAGATTGTAATCGACACATGATGTGTGTAAAATATTTTTTGAAAGTTGTACTGATTATAATGAGCTAATGCTTAGCTATTTGCCAGCTATGTGTGGTGCCATGTTTGTTGACATTCTGATTGTCATGTTACCGTCTGCCAGACCAAAGCTGTTATAAAAAATGAGGTGAAGGAGTTCACTCGACTGGGAACTGAAAAATACGAGGTCAACTCATGACGTCAGTGATCTTCAGGTATTTTGGGATTTGGTATTTCATTAGGATCGCCATTAGCTGTTGCAAAAGCAGCAGCTACTCTTCCTGGGGTCCACACAAAACATGAAACATAATACAGAATGACATAATACAGAACATCAATAGACAAGAACAGCTCAAGGACAGAACTACATAAATAAAAATAAAAGGCACACGTAGCCTACATATCAATGCATACACACAAACTATCTAGGTCAAATAGGGGAGAGGCGTTGTGTTGCTTTATGTTTTTTGAAACCACGTTTGCTGTTTATTTGAGCTATATGAGATGGAAGGAAGTTCCATGTAATTAGGGCTCTATATAATACTGTACGCTTTCTTGAATTTGTTCTGGATTTGGGGACTGTGAAAAGACCCCTGGTGGCATGTCTGTGTGTAAGTTGACTACACAAACAATTTGGGATTTTCAACACGTTTCTTATAAAAAGAAAAAGTGATACAGTCAGTCTCTTCAAACCTTAGCCAAGAGAGACTGGCATGCACAGTATTTATATCAGCCCTCTGATTACAATTAAGAGCAAAATGTGCTGCTCTGTTCTGGGCCAGCTGCAGCTTAACTAGGTCTTTCCTTCCAGCATTGGACCACACGATTGGACAATAATCAAGATTAGACAAAACTAGAGTCTGCATTACTTGCTTTTTGGAGTGTGGTGTCAAAAAAGCAGAGCATCTCTTAATTACGGCCAGATCTCTCCCCATCTTTACAACCATTGAATCTATATGTTTTGACCATGACAGTTTACAATCTAAAGTAACGTCAAGTAATTTAGTCTCCTCAACTTGTTCAACAGCCACACCATTCATTACCAGATTCAGCTGAGTTCTAGAACTTAAATGATTTCCAAAGCTTTTTACGGTCCTTTTTGTTCTCAATGATTTTCTCATCAAAGTAGATTCTAGAATCTCATGATTAAACCAAGGGCTAGAGCTCTGCTTTACCCTGACCCATCTAATGGGAGCCATCACATTCACCACACCAAGGAATCTACATTTAAAAGCTTCCCAGGCACTGTCTACCCTTACACTATCCAACACAGGTGACCAGTCAATTTTATCCACTTGCTCCCTAAACATTTCACAGTATTTTTGGAGTCCTCTGACAGTTTTGGTTACACTTAAATATATCTTTAAAAATCCTTATTTGTGCAAAATGTAATAAAATGATCACTGATTCTATATACTATTACTCCACTCTGCGGTATTTTGGATTTATCAGACACCAATATTAAGTCAATCGTACTTTGCACTGTTTTACATACCCTGGTGGGATCTTTTATCATTTAGGTCAGAGCAAGTGATCTACAGAAGTACATATATACATTGTTTGAGCTATCCTTTTTGCAGACATCAGTACTGAAATTCCCGAACGAAATTACTTCCTTCACCAGGAAATCATTACAGTTTGACAACACAATTTAGAGATCTTCATAGAATGCATTCTGACACACCCCCAACAAAATCGTCTGGGTTTTGGGAAGGCTGATATCCAGCCAGACAATCTCCAGATCAACGCTTAAATCCGATCTGATGTTAAAAGCAATGTCCGATCTCACAAACGCACATATTCCCCCACCATTCCGATTCTTCCTGACAACAGAGTAATTGTGTCAGGGTCGTCGTATGAAGGAGACCAAGGTGCAGCGTGCTTATCGTTCCACATCTTTATTTCTATGTGAAACTATGCAAGACATACAACAAACTGTAAACAAAAACAACAAACCGTGACAGAGGTGCAACATGCATAACCTCAAAATAATCTCCCACAAACACTAGTGGGAAAAACAACAACTTAAATATGATCCCCAATTAGAGACAACGATGACCAGCTGCCTCTAATTGGGAATCATACAAAATCCCAACCTAGAAAAAAGAACCTAGAACACAACATAGAACATTTCTAAGAACATGTTTTCACTTTGTCATTATGGGGTATTGTGTGTAGATGGGTTTGATTTTTGGGGGGGAATTCAGGTTGTAACAACAAAATGTGGAGTAAGTCAAGGGGTATGAATACACTCACGTACACACACACACACACACTCACGTCCACACACACACACACACACACACACACACACACACACACACACACACACACACACACACACACACACACACACACACACACACACACACACACACACACACACACACACACACACACACACACACACACACTATTAATTCCTTGGCTGTTCTGAGAGTCTAAGTTGTCAATATTGTCAATGTTTTATGATCAGTCAATTGCACCTGGTAACCCTTTGAGGTGGGAAGGTGGTTGACATTGTTGCTCAGTATTCTGTGTAATACAGTTGTCAGCATATAGGGAGTGCTAGACAACAGGGATTGTGAAGTTTAAATAGGCCCCCATTCGAGCAATCGCCATAATGACTGCTCATTCAAGTGTGATTCAACACGTCACATATTCAAATAAACATGGGCACACTCGGCTTTGTCTCTTTCTCGCTCCATCCATATGGAAAATGCCACAGAATACATGAATACAGAGCTAGGCGATTGTAGAAACAGAGTAGGTCTAAGATAAACATATTCTCACCATCTCTCTCTCCCTCTACCTCTCCCTTTCCCTCTGCCTCTCTCCCCCTCTCTCTGCCTCTCACTCTCTCTCCCTCTGCCTCTCTCTCACTCTTTCTTCCTCTCTCTCCCCCTCTCTCTCTCGGCCTCTCTCTCTCAATCTCAATATATTATGTGCTCTAAGGCCACTGAATGGGTTAATATTGACAGAGGAGTGAGAGTGTTGAAATACTCTCCAACAGTAGGCCTACAGCTAGAGGGTAATAACCGAGGCCTATTGACCGTCAGCTAATATTGAGATTCTGTCATTAAAAAATGTCTTCCGGCCGCCTATCTATATTATAGTTCCATCACACCAGTATAATACATCATGTCATATCATTTGCATTTAGATCGCCCCTTTTCTTGGATTGCATACTGGACATCGGGCGCGGTGGAGTCGACAGTGAGAATGGATGGGGATCATAATGAAGGCAAACCACCAACACAAACACAGCCGCCCGGCCCCTCTTCTGTCCGACTCCTTGCAGCACCTGGAGTCGTTAGTTTTAATTAGCAGAGGGGAGTGATAGGGGCTTCTCTCCCCTCCCTCCTCTCTTCTCTGACTGTATGCTCAGAAATACTGATTGCTCCAGAATACTGAATACTACACTGGTGGCCAGCATACACAGGCTTCCAATGACACGTTTTACACCAACAACTACATAATCTTACCCGGGCTCAGCAGACCTGCATGCATGAAGTGAATAAATCAGTGAATATATTCACAAGTTCATTTCAATAGATTCATTCATATGTTGTTAACTTTATGCATGATTATTCACACTTAGGCTGTCCCTATAGGAGAACCCTTTTTGGTTCCAGATAGAACCCTTTTTGGTTCCATGTAGAACTCTTTTGGGGTTCAATGTAGAACCCTCTGTGTAAAGAGTTCTACATGGAACTCAAAAGGGTTCCACCTGGAACCAAAAATAGTTATTCAAAGGGTTCTCCTATGGGGACAGCCGAAGAACCCTTTTAGGTTCTAGAGGGCACCTTTCTTTCTAAGAGTGTATATGCTAGCTACCTGACTGGAAACACATTGGAAATATTTGAATAGTATTAATTACTGTTAGTTTTAACTAATAATATGCCGGGGTACAGTGGAAGCCAATTCATGCTGGTCTAATTCCATTGAGGTCAGGACTGAAATCCATCCTGTTTGTCAAATATTGTAGTACCCATAGCCAACTCTTCTCTCCTCTATCTTCTTCCTTTTTATTCAAAGCTGCATTTGAAGTGTTCTGTCTGATAGGATGTCGCTCTGCTCCAGATGCGCGCGCGCACACACACACACACACACACACACACACACACACGCACGCACGCACGCACGCACGCACGCACGCACGCACGCACGCACACACACACACACGCACGCACGCACGCACGCACGCACGCACGCACGCACGCACACACAATACACAATACGGAAGCACAGACGATGATTTACGTTGCCTATCACCTCCTCCATCTGTCCCTCTCCACCAAACACTCAACCCACAGCTCAGCACACTAGAATGGGTTAGTCGGCCCCAACAGTCAACATTATTCAAAACTTAAGCCCACATTCAAAACCAAACTGATTATTGTCTGAAGAGGGATCTGGTGCTACCGAGGAAGAAGTCCATTGTTTTTCAAACTTGAGACACCCGACTTGTTCCATTCATATGTAAAGTCTTATCTGGACCTCAGGCAAGTGGAACCTTTACTTCTCCAAGGCTACTTGAATCCTAAGCAAACTGTGGAAATGAATAGAGTGTGTGTGCTTAGCTGTTGCACTGTGTACTCCCTGTGTCTGTCCACATTGTGATAGCAGGGCAACGGTGGGAAGAAAAATGCATTTCAGGTGAAGCATAGCAACGTGGACCAGCTTTGTGATTCTCATCCATGCACACCAAATACACCCGTACATAGAATCCTCTGATCTAGATGCCAACACACACACACACACACACACACACACACACACACACACACACACACACACACACACACACACACACACACACACACACACACACACACACACACACACACACACACACACACACACACCTTTCCCCCCCCAAAAAACACATACTGTAACATCTTCAACCAATAGCTGAGGGAAATATGCCATGTTCTCTCACACGTAATATCTCCCACAGCATGTGTTGGATCCACATAAATCATGTCGGTGTTATTTAGACTTATATTACCCTTGGGAGAGCTGTGTATTTGAGTGCAGTGCTGGCTAACGTTACTCTCGGGCCCACACTGATTATATCAAACAATATGCAGCACGGCCTGAATGCTTAAAGAGGGGGCATCTCCATCTCTCCTCGCTCTCCTCGCTCTCCCTCCGGTTGAACTGTGAATGAAGGTATAATAAGGTTAATACTGCTGATTTACCCAGAGCCACTCTGGGGTGGATAGATAGGCCTTGACATTGCTTCACTGGTTCATGCTTAACTACGGAGCCTGGATAGAATCCCCAGTGAGCCAGTGGTACTGTCTGTTGTCCTAATTGCACTAAAAAGTCGCAAACCGTTGATTTGTCATTCACCCACACGCATTCTTCAGTTACGCAGGGTATCCAATCAAAAAACACAGAATTAGGGTGACTAAATCAATGGAGGCCAGAGAAAAAAAGTGGTCCAAAATCAGGAAAAGTGCATCGGTCAGCTAGGCTGTATTTTGTGCAAGAATTAAGGCTACTGACTACCTGACAGGCTCACTTTCCCGCTGAACTCGTCTATTTTCTTCTTGAATACACAGGACATGAACCAATACAGGGGTAAGATGTATATCGAGTTCGAGACGTGACATGTAGTATTTTCATATTTTGGTATACGCTTTTCATATTAACTGCAGTGGGCTACATTTTATATTTTTTTTATTTATTTCACCTTTATTTAACCAGGTAAGCTAGTTGAGAACAAGTTCTCATTTACAACTGCGACCTGGCCAAGATAAAGCAAAGCAGTGCGACACAAACAACAACACAGAGTTACACATGGAATAAACAAGTGTACAGTCAATAACACAATAGAAAAAAATAAAGTCTATATACAGTGTGTGCAAATGGCGTGAGGAGGTAAGGCAATACACAGGCCATAGCGGTGAAGTAATTACAATTTAGCAAATTAACACTGGAGTGATAGATGAGCAGATGATGATGTGCAAGTAGAAATACTGCTGTGCAAAAGAGCAGAAAAGTAAACAAAAACAATATGGGGATGAGGTAGGTAGATTGGGTGGGCTATTTACAGATGGGCTATGTACAGCTGCGGCGATCGGTTAGCTGCTCAGATAGCTGATTTTTAAAGTTAGTGAGGGAAATATAAGTCTCCAGCTTCAGATATTTTTGTAATTCGTTCCAGTCATTGGCAGCAGATAACTGTAAAGAAAGGCGGCCAAAGAGGAGTTGGCTTTGGGGACGACCAGTGAGATATACAGTGCCTTGCGAAAGTATTCGGCCCCCTTGAACTTTTCGACCTTTTGCCACATTTCAGGCTTCAAACATAAAGATATAAAACTGTAATTTTTTGTGAAGAATCAACAAGTGGGGCACAATTATGAAGTGGAACGAAATTTATTGGATATTTCAAACTTTTTTAACAAATAAAAAACTGAAAAATTGGCTGTGCAAAATTATTCAGCCCCTTTACTTTCAGTGCAGCAAACTCTCTCCAGAAGTTCAGTGAGGATCTCTGAATGATCCAATGTTGACCTAAATGACTAATGATGATAAATAGAATCCACCTGTGTGTAATCAAGTCTCCATAGAAATGCACCTGCTCTGTGATAGTCTCAGAGGTCCGTTTAAAGCGCAGAGAGCATCATGAAGAACAAGGAACACACCAGGCAGGTCCGAGATACTGTTGTGGAGAAGTTTAAAGCCGGATTTGGATACAAAAAGATTTCCCAAGCTTTAAACATACCAAGGAGCACTGTGCAAGCGATAATATTGAAATGGAAGGAGTATCAGACCACTGCAAATCTACGAAGACCCGGCCGTCCCTCTAAACTTTCAGCTCAAACAAGGAGAAGACTGATCAGAGATGCAGCCAAGAGGCCCATGATCACTCTGGATGAACAGCAGAGATCTACAGCTGAGGTGGGAGACTCTGTCCATAGGACAACAATCAGTCGTATACTGCACAAATCTGGCCTTTATGGAAGAGTGGCAAGAAGAAAGCCATTTCTTAAAGATATCCATAAAAAGTGTCGTTTAAAGTTTGCCACTAGCCACCTGGGAGACACACCAAACATGTGGAAGAAGGTGCTCTGGTCAGATGAAACCAAAATCGAACTTTTTGGCAACAATGCAAAACGTTATGTTTGGCGTAAAAGCAACACAGCTCATCACCCTGAACACACCATCCCCACTGTCAAACATGGTGGTGGCAGCATCATGGTTTGGGCCTGCTTTTCTTCAGCAGGGGCAGGGAAGATGGTTAAAATTGATGGGAAGATGGATGGAGCCAAATACAGGACCATTCTGGAAGAAAACCTGATGGAATCTGCAAAAGACCTGAGACTGGGACGGAGATTTGTCTTCCAACAAGACAATGATCCAAAACATAAAGCAAAATCTACAATGGAATGGTTCACAAATAAACATATCCAGGTGTTAGAATGGCCAAGTCAAAGTCCAGACCTGAATCCAATCGAGAATCTGTGGAAAGAACTGAAAACTGCTGTTCACAAACGCTCTCCATCCAACCTCACTGAGCTCGAGCTGTTTTGCAAGGAGGAATGGGCAAAAATGTCAGTCTCTCGATGTGCAAAACTGATAGAGACATACCCCAAGTGACTTACAGCTGTAATCACAGCAAAAGGTGGCGCTACAAAGTATTAACTTAAGGGGGCTGAATAATTTTGCACGCCCAATTTTTCAGTTTTGTATTTGTTAAAAAAGTTTGAAATATCCAATAAATTTCATTCCACTTCATGATTGTGTCCCACTTGTTGTTGATTCTTCACAAAAAAATTACAGTTTTATATCTTTATGTTTGAAGCCTGAAATGTGGCAAAAGGTCGAAAAGTTCAAGGGGGCCAAATACTTTCGCAAGGCACTGTACCTGTTGGAGCGCATGCTACGGGTGGGTGTTGTTATCGTGACCAGTGAGCTGAGATAATGCGGAGCTTTACCTGGCATAGACTTATAGATGACCTGGAGCCAGTGGGTCTGGGGACGAATATGTAGCGAGGGCCAGCCAATTAGAGCATACAGGTCGCAGTGGTGGGTGGTATAAGGGGCTTTGGTGACAAAACGGATAGCACTGTGATAGACTGCATCCAGTTTGCTGAGTAGAGTATTGGAAGCTATTTTGTAAATGACATCGCCGAAGTCGAGGATCGGTAGGATAGTCAGTTTTACGAGGGTATGTTTGGCGGCGTGAGTGAAGGAGGCTTTGTTGCGAAATAGGAAGCCAATTCTAGATTTAATTTTGGATTGGAGATGTTTAGTGTGAGTCTGGAAGGAGAGTTTACAGTCTAGCCAGACACCTAGGTATTTGTAGTTGTCCACATATTCTAAGTCAGAACTGTCCAGAGTAGTGATGCCAGTCGGGCAGGCGGGTGCGGGCAGCGAACGGTTGAAAAGCATGGATTTGGTTTTACTAGCGTTTAAGAGCAGTTGGAGGCCACGGAAGGAGAGTTGTATGGCATTGAAGCTCGTTTGGAGTTTAGTTAACAGTGTCCAAAGAAGGGCCAGATGTATACAGAATGGTGTCGTCTGCGTAGAGGTGGATCAGGAAATCACCTGCAGCAAGAGCGACTTCGTTGATATATACAGAGTAAAGAGTCGGCCCGAGAATTGAACCCTGTGGTACCCC
Source organism: Salmo salar (assembly GCF_965601325.2). Taxonomy (NCBI): domain Eukaryota; kingdom Metazoa; phylum Chordata; class Actinopteri; order Salmoniformes; family Salmonidae; genus Salmo; species Salmo salar. The sequence continues at coordinate 39,589,896 of NC_138292.1, forward strand.
CATAGAGACTGCCAGAGGTCCGGACAACAGGCCCTCCGATTTGACACACTGAACTCTATCAGAGAAGTACTTGGTGAACCAGGCGAGGCAGTCATTTGAGATGTAATGTCTTTGATGTAATGTCCTTAACACATGTCAAAATGAGGCTCAGTAGTGTGTGTGGCCTCCACGTGCCTGTATGACCTCCCTACAACGCCTGGGCATGCTCCTGATGAGGTGGCGGATGGTCTCCTGAGGGATCTCCTCCCAGACCTGGACTAAAGCATCTGCCAACTCCTGGACAGTCTGTGGTGCAACGTGGCGTTGGTTGATGGAGCGAGACATGATGTCCCAGATGTGCTCAATTGGATTCAGGTCTGGGGAACGGGCGAGCCAGTCCATAGCATCAATGCCTTCCTCTTGCAGGAACTGCTGACACACTCCAGCCACATGAGGTCTAGCATTGTCTTGCATTAGGAGGAACCCAGGGCCAACTGCACCAACATACGGTCTCACAAGGGGTCTGAGGATCTCATCTCGGTACCTAATGGCAGTCAGGCTACCTCTGGCGAGCACATGGAGGGCTGTGCGGCCCCCCAAAGAAATGCCACCCCACACCATGACTGACCCACCGCTTAACCGGTCATGCTGGAGGATGTTGCAGGCAGCAGAACGTTCTCCACGGCGTCTCCAGACTGTCACGTCTGTCACATGTGCTCAGTGTGAACCTGCTTTCATCTGTGAAGAGCACAGGGCGCCAGTGGCGAATTTGCCAATCTTGGTGTTCTCTGGCAAATGCCAAACGTCCTGCACGGTGTTGGGCTGTAAGCACAACCCCCACCTGTGGACGTCGGGACCTCATACCACCATCACGGAGTCTGTTTCTGACTGTTTGAGCAGACACATGCACATTTGTGGCCTGCTGGAGGTCATTTTGCAGGGCTCTGGCAGTGCTCCTCCTGCTCCTCCTTGCACAAAGGCGGAGGTAGCGGTCCTGCTGCTGGGTTGTTGCCCTCCTACGGCCTCCTCCACGTCTCCTGATGTACTGGCCTGTCTCCTGGTAGCGCCTCCATGCTCTGGACACTACGCTGACAGACACAGCAAACCTTCTTGCCACAGCTCGCATTGATGTGCCATCCTGGATGAGCTGCACTACCTGAGCCACTTATGTGGGTTATAGACTCCGTCTCATGCTACCACTAGAGTGAAAGCACCGCCAGCATTCAAAAGTGACCAAAACATCAGCCAGGAAGCATAGGAACTGAGAAGTGGTCTGTGGTTACCACCTGCAGAACCACTCCTTTATTGGGGGTGTCTTGCTAATTGCCTATAATTTCCACCTGTTGTCTATTCCATTTGCACAACAGCATGTGCAATTTATTGTCAATCAGTGTTGCTTCCTAAGTGGACAGTTTGATTTCACAGAAGTGTGATTGACTTGGAGTTACATTGTGTTGTTTAAGTGTTCCCTTTATTTTTTTGAGCAGTATATATATATATATATATATATATATATATATATATATATATATTTACAAAAAAATATATATGGGTCATTGGAAATTATGTAGAAATTGGAAATGATACAGACAATTACATTGATGGAAGCTACAATGTATCTGCAATATTAAAGTAGATGTACCACCTAAAAAGCAAAAAACTAAAAACATAATCAAACATTTCTGCTAGCTAGTAGCTTTTTGACTTCATAAATCTTAGTACAGTAACCAGTATAGTCGAGTCCATATGCAAACAAAATCAACTTTATTGCTCATTATTTCAATACACAGGATAGAATGAAGGTGCGTCAGCCATCAAGAATTGAACCTCAACGATTCTTGAGCTTGGACGTTGCCATTGGACAACACGGGCAGTATAGGAGCTTTCATTTATTTCAAAGGAAGAATTTTCTCAATTGCTGATAGCAGTGCCGGATCCCCAATGGCTATAGTGTAGCAGGACCATTAGGTTACGAAATCAGACTTTTTGGGGATAATGTTAACTATATGTTAGAGAAAGACCCCACTGAATGATTCAGAACCTGAAGAATCATATTTGTCTTGGTAAAATGTATTTCATATCATAAGGAAGTGACATTTCATCACCAAACACGTTTTCATCCACTCTGGGCAGAGTGGGTGGACAACCTCATTTCTGTTTATGTAGAATGTGCTCTGAAAAATTGGCGAAAGAGGGGTTGAATATTGAAAGCAACCGCAAATATACCATTGAATCAGATAGAAAAAACATTGAAAATTGTATTTTATTTTGAGAATCATAAAGAGGTGTAGCGTAGCAGCGTTGTGAGGAACATTTTAATAGTCATGCTTAAAGCCTTTGAACTGAATGAGATCACTACCATAGATTTGTATTGAAACCTGTGTAATCTAAAATGTGACAGTGTTCAGTGTTCAGTGTTGATAAATTAGTCTAGGATTTATATAACGAATAGTAATACACTGGATATGACATATTACATATTCATGCACAATTGAGTGAGTATTACATGGTCATGTAATAATATAATGCCATTGATGACTTCATTTGCTCTCTCTCTCTCTCTCTCTCTCTCTCCCAACTCTCTCTCTCTCTCTCTCTCTCTTCCACCTCTCTCTCTCTCTCTCTCTCTCTCCCTCTCTCACACACATACTCTCTATCACCCCCCTCTCTCTCCATACCCCCTCTCTCTCCATCCCCCCCTTCCATTCATTTCTTGTCTGAAACATCCATCACAGGGTAAGGCGAGTGGCTTGAATCAACGTCTACAGTCCTGTAATAGATGGGTCCGATTAGCAGCATGTGTGTATATTACACCCAGATCCATGGTTGAGTGGTGTAACGCTGTGATTTGGAAGGTCACATGTGGGTAGAAGGTAAAAGCAACTGATATTAGCTTGCCTTTGTGGTTCCCAGGGGACCGTATAGTTCCTGCTGACATCATCTCTTTTGTAGGCAAATGTGTTCACCGATCCACCAGTGCCACGGCTTCTGCACAAATAGCTTCCACGGGATTTAAAGAAGTGTGTCGCTAGTATAGCCGGGCTGCACCATTCATCCAATCCCATCCTATTTTCTTCCCTCCATCTCCCTTTCCCATTGGACCTGTTCCAATTCCCTGGGACTCAATAGGATTGGTTTGACTTTACAGTCACATGCACTGCCTTGTTTTTCATCTTCTCATGGCAAATGCAAAACTGAACACTTCTTGCTTTGGGGAATAAACAACGAAAGTTTCCACAGAAATTAGACAGATAAAACAAAAGACGATCACCCTCTTTCTTAAACAAATAATACTTTTTCTCCAAGTAGGTCAGTAAACAAAAATGTTATGCGTAAAAACGTTATCCATGATGACTATACTCAAGTAAACAACACCAGCACTGAGTGGCGGCTAATGGATGCTAGCTCGACACACGAGGGTATGTGAAGTCTTTCAAAGAATCCTACTACACTAAACCACGGCTGGTGCTGCAGACACACACACACACACACACACACACACACACACACACACACACACACACACACACACACACACACATTCTAATTAGCAGGCTTCTCCCTTTCCTGCTTTACTGTGCAGTTCTCTATACGCTCTCTACACGGCTTCCCCATATCCTCTTATGTAATACTCTGCTGATGCCTGAAAGGCCTGGGAGGATTTTGTCTGAGCTTGTCTTCAAAGCAACACAGTAATGACAACAGCACACAGCACATTGAACAATCATCATTATTTGCTTTACCGCAGCACAGCCCTCTGAGGCATCAACGGCAAGGTGATCCATGCCTTACCCTTATCAACCCATTCGGCTTAATCTTAAACGTGTGTGTGTGTGTGTGTGTGTGTGTGTGTGTGTGTGTGTGTGTGTGTGTGTGTGTGTGTGTGTGTGTGTGTGTGTGTGTGTGTGTGTGTGTGACGATGACTCAGCGTTACAATGACAATCTGACTTGATCAATAAGGACATTTGCATTGTTTTGTCTCCGCTTGTCCCCTAGGGCTTCGGATTCAGCGAAGATGCGCTCCTCAAAAACCCATTACACATAGATCTGGACAGGGGGCAAGGGGGTAAGGACCCCCAAGAGTTTCCCCCCATGCCTCTCACTAAAGGGGATTAAAGACAGTCAAGACACTGATAAGGACGAAGGTTATGGAATTAAACGCCTTGGTTGACTTAGCGTTCTGGCTACATCCAGAAGCATAAATCAGCGCTCTTGACCCCAGCCCCCTTCTCCAAACCTCTCTCTCTCTCTCTTTCTCTTCAACAGCCACCTTTCCCAAACCATGATCGCTTTTCCACTCTTCCCCCTCTGAGCCTCAGTGCATTGTGGGCCTAGCTGTCAGACCCATCTGTCACCACCTCCTTCCACCCTCTCCACGGCACACGTACTCCACAGCCTGGCCAGGGACAGCCATGCACATTCCACACGGGCGGTGCAGCTGTGGGGTCCCCTCGGTCCTCTCCAGAGTGACTTTCCCCTCCAAAGCTCCAGAGTGCTCTCCGTCTGTGCTCACCACTGCATGACACGCCAAATGGAGAGGAACAGAATTTGGGGAGTGTGTGTGTATGTTCATGCGTTCATGCATTAGTGCGTGCTTGCGTGCATGTGTGTGTGACGGCCCCAGCTGTTCCCATTACCCAATATGCTGTACTGTATCCCTGGCCAGAGGAAAGTTGCCAGCCCGGTCTCTACTTAGTGTATACTGTCAAACCTCTATGGGATCGGTGTCCCCTCCACGGGATGTTTGAGCTAACATATGCTAATCACATTAGCCTGAGGTTGTAAGTAACAAGAACATTTCCCAGAACATAGACATATCTGATATGGGCAGAAAGCTTCAATTCTTGTTAATCTAACGGCACTGTCCAATTTACAGTGAAATAATTCCATGCTATTGTTTGAGGAGAGTGCACAGTTATGAACTTGAAAATGTATTAATAAACCAATTAGGCACATTTGGGCAGTCTTGATAAAACTTTAATGCAGAATTTTGAACAGAAATGCAATGGTTCATTGGATCAGTCTAAATCGTTGTACATACACTGCTGCCATCTAGTGCCGAAATCTAAATTGCACCTAGATTCCTAAGTCATATATTGGCCTTTCTCTTGCATTTCAAAGAGGATGGGAAAAAAACATATATATGTATATACATATGCATGTTTTTGTCTTTGTTTTATCTTTTACCAGATCTAATGTGTTATGTTCTCCTACATTAATTTCACATTTCCACAAACTTCAAAGTGTTTCCTTTCAAATGGTATCAAGAATATGCATATCCTTGCTTCAGGTCCTGAGCTACAGGCAGTTAGATTTGGGTATGTCATTTTAGGCGAAAATGTAAAAAAAGGGTTTGATCTTTAAGAGGTTGTACTGCCTTACTACATCTATCTTCCAATGCAGTGGTTCAGTAGCCTGGTCTCAGACCTGGTTGTGCTGCCCTGGTCCCAGACCTGTTTGTGCTGTCTTGTAGCCTGATCCCAGACCTGTTTGTGCTGTCTTGTAGCCTGGTCCCAGACCTGTTTGTGCTGTCTTGTAGCCTGGTCCCAGACCTGTTTGTGCTGTCTTGTAGCCTGGTCCCAGACCTGTTTGTGCTGTCTTGTAGCCTGGTCCCAGACCTGTTTGTACTGTCTTGTAGCCTGGTCCCAGACCTGTTTGTACTATCTTGTAGCTTGGTCCCAGACCTGTTTATGCTGTCTTGTTGCCTGGTCCCAGGCCTGTTTGTGCTGTATTGTCCTCTAGTCCCATATCTGTGTGTGCTGTCTTGTAGCCTGGTCCCAGACCTGTTTGTGCTGTGTCAGAGAAATTCAATAGAAAGAGAGAGACTGTAGATTCCTCCAACAACAACTTCATTATAAGATTTGCAAAAATTAAACAGTCAATGACAACCACTCAACAGTGCATCGTTAGGAAAGTCCAACGAACAGAGTTGTCCCTCTCCTCCTATAGAAAAATTACAACCTATTTTGTCTACGTGGCAGTTTAGCAGATGGGTGGAAACAGGGATGGAACATGTGTAAAAGCTGATTTAGCTTGTCTGTTCAGATTTAGATAGCTGATGTTGCCACCATTCAAATCAAATCAAATGTTATTGGTCTCATACACTTGTTTAGCAGATGTTGTAGTGGTGTAGTGAAATGCTTGTGTTTCTAGCTCCAACAGTGCAGTAATATCTAACAGGTAATATCTAACAATTCACAACAATCCACACTAAACACACAAGTCTAAGTAAAGTAATGGAATTAAGAATATATAAATATTTGGATGAGCAATGTCAGAGCAGCATAGACTAAGATACAATAGAATAGAATACAGTATATACATATGAGATGAGTAATGCAAAATATGTAAACATTAATGTGACTAGGGTTCCATTATTAAAGTGGCCAGTCATTTCAAATCTATGTATATAGGGCAGCAGCCTCTAATGTGCTAGTAATGGCTGTTTAACACTCTGATGGCCTTGAGATTGAGACTGAAAAAAAGCTTCTGTCCCAGCTTTGATGCATTTGTACTGACCTCGCCTTCTGGATGATAGCGGGGTGAATAGGCAGTGGCTCGGGTGGCTGTTGTTCTTGATGACCTTTTTGGCTTTCCTGTAACATCGGGTGCTGTAGGTGTCCTGGAGGGCAAGTAGTTTTCCCCCGGTGATGTGTTGGGCAGACCTTCTTCACCACACTGTCTGTGTGGGTGGACCATTTCAGTTAGTCAGTGATGTGTACGCCGAGGAACTTTAAGCTTTCCACCTTCTCCACTGCGGTCCCGTCGATGTGGATATGGGGGTGCTCCCTCCAAGTCTACGATCAGCTCCTTTGTTTTGTTGAGTTGAGTGAGAGGTTATTTTCCTGGCATCAGACTCCCAGGGCCCTCACCTCCTCCCTGTAGGCTGCCTCGTCATTGTTGGTAATCAGGCATACTACTGTTGTGTCGTCTGCAAACTTGATGATTGAGTTGGCGCCGTGAGTGGCCACGCAGTCATGGGTGAACAGGGAGTACAGGAGGGGGCTGAGCATGCACCCTTGTAGGGCCCCAGTGTTGAGGATCAGAAAAATGGAGGTGTTGTTTCCTACCTTCACCACCTGGGGGCGGCCCATCACGAAGACCAGGACCCAGTTGCACAGGGCGGGTTCAGACCCAGAGCCTCGAGCTTAATGATGAGCTTGGAGGGTACAGTCAATGAACAGTCAATGAGCTATAGTCAATGAACAGCATTCTTACATAGGTATTCCTCTTGTCCAGATGGGATAGGACAGTGTGGAGTGCGATGGCGATTGCATCGTCTGTGGATCTTTTGGGGCGGTAAGCAAATTGAAGTAGGTCTAGGGTGTCAAGTATGTAGAGGTGATAGGATCCTTGACTACTCTCTCAAAGCACTTCATGATGACAGAAGTGAGTGCTACGGGGCGATAGTCATTTAGTTCAGTTACCTTTGCTTTCTTGGGTACAGGAACAATGGTGGCCATCTTGAGGCATGTGGGGGCAGCAGACTGGGATAGAGAGAGATTGAATATGTCCGTAAACACTCCAGCCAGCTGGTCTGCGCTTGCTCTGAGGACGTGGCTAGGGATGCTGTCTGGGCCAGCAGCCTTGTGAGGGTTAACACGCTTAAATGTCTTACTCACGTCAGCCACGGAGAAGGAGAGCCCACAGTTCTTGGTAACGGTGGCACTGTATTATCCTCAAAGCGGGAGAAGAAGGTGTTTAGCTTGTTCGGAAGCAAGACGTCGGTGTCCGCGACATGGCTGGTTTTCCCTTTGTAGTCCGTGATTGTCTGTAGACCCTACCATTACGTCTCGTGTCTGAGCCGTTGAATTGCGACTCCACTTTGTCTCTAGTACTGACGTTTTGCCTGTTTGATTGCCTTACGGAGGGAATAACTACACTGTTTGTATTTGGCTATATTCCCAGTCACCTTGCCAATGTCAAATGCGGTGGTTCACGCTTTCAGCTTTGCGTCAGGTGAACAAAGGACTTGAGTTCCTCTATGTTATCACAATCACACCATGAGTAGTTAAGCATGAAACATACACCCCCACCCTTCTTCTTCCCGGAGAGATATTTATTCCTGTCTGTACGATGAACTGAGAACCCAACTGGCTGTATGGACTCAGACAGTATATCCCGAGAGAGCCATGTTTCCGTGAAACAGAGTATGCTACATTCCCTGATGTCTCTATGGAAGGAAATCATCTCCCTGAGCTCGTCAACTTTATTATCCAGAGATCGAACATTAGCGAGTAATATACTCGGAAGCGGTGGGTGGTGTGCGCATGTCCTGAGTCGGACAAGAAGTCCACTTCGAATTCCTCTTCTTCGCCGGTGGTGTCTTGGAACAGCCTCTGGAATCAGTTAAATTGCCCTGGGAGGTACGAATGAAGAATCTGATTCGGGAAAGTTGTATTCCTGGTCATAATGCTGGTAATGCTGGTGAGTGACCGTCGCTCTGATATCCAAAAGTTCTTCCCGGCTGTATGTAATAATACAAAACATTTTCTGGGCTAATAATGTAAGAAATAACAAATAAAAAAATTAAATACTGCAAAGTTGCCTAGGGGCTAGAAGCACGGCTGCCCTATCTATGTGCGCCATTGTCTGTTTCTTCCTGCATGCTTACACCCATCTAAGTTCACATAGATTGTGAAAAAAGGATGTCATATACTGAGGTCGCACCCAAACGGCTCTTATCTGTATGCCCAGACTTATGACTAAGTCACATAAGACAATCCTGTATTAGCAAAAAATACTAACATGTAACAATGGACAATTCTCAGAGTCAAAACAGCATAGTAGTTCTAATTAAACAGTACAGTATAGTCAGTGGGGAACCATCAGGACCCTCTATGCCCTCTGAGATGGCCTAAGGATAGATACAAATCTGTATATATTTTTATATATTAATATCATTTGTAATTTTGTTTTCATTGATTTAATATTTTTTTGTCTTAATTGTAGTGATCTTCCTATTGAATTTCTTCAGTTTGTGCTGGAAAAAGAAGGGTTAATATCCAAGAGAAAAAAAATATCCAATATTTTCTTTGGTTGTCTCTTGGTAGAAATAATCTAGCTGGGCTCAATGCTCATTGGCTAGGCCCTCAGTCTTTGAATAGAAGGCACCAGCCAACTTTTTAAAATGTTTTATTTTACCTTTATTTAACTAGGCAAGTCAGTTAAGAACAAATTCTTATTTTCAATGACGGCCTAGGAACAGAACAATGGGTTAACTGCCTTGTTCAGGGGCAGAACAACATATTTTTACCTTGTCAGCTCAGGGATTTGATCTTGCAACCTTTTGGTTAAGCTCTAACCACTAGGCTACCTGCCGCCCCAATGTCATTGACATTGACTTCAATTATAGCAGCATTTTGGAATGACAGTACAATCAACCAATCACAAATTGTCTTGTAATAGGTGGAACAATTGTATGATGCCTCAAGGCACTCTAGAAGGCCTAAGTATACGTCACTAATTTAGAGTCAATAGCGAGCCTTATCTTGTTTTCTCACGCTTGAGCCTAGCTAGCTGGCTAGCTTTTTCCAGTGAGTATATGTAACGATGGCGATGGCAACTGCAGAGAGAGTAATCGAGGACGATGTGGTGGATAAATTGTTAGCGTTGCCCTTTTCAAGATTTTACTTTTCATTAAAAGTTAGTCTTGTACAGACCGGGACACCAACTCCTGCACTACCTGATTTGGTGCAACGAAGAAAAAGTTTTGAAAGGCATTTTCAAGTTAATAATTATGAGCGCTATCTGTGGATAACTGGCTGTGAGCATGACAAAAAAGCTTTACTGTTGGAATTGCCTACTCTTCAGCACCGATATTAGCTCAACCTGGACAACTGATTTGAAAGATTTGACAAAGTCAGCACTTTGACACCAGAACTCAACTCCACACCTGCGAGCTACAGTGAGTTTAAAAATACTTGGGGAAACAAGAGTAGACCTTCTTTTTAACGAGCAGTGGTGCAATGAGACACTTGCTCACAATGATAAAGTCAGGCACAACTGGCAGATTCTAAAGCGCCTTATCCATACGGTTGTGATTTTAGGCAAGCAAGAATTAGCATTCAGGGGACATGATGAGGGTAAAGAATCAGCTAATAAGGGAAACTACTTGGAAATACTGGATTTCTTGGCTGAGTATGACAGCACGTTAAACTGCCATTTGGCAACGGCTACGATGTTCACAGGCACGACGAGACGACAGACTTCAGAAATGTCTTATGTGTTGCGTTTCACTATCGATGGTGGTGTTAAGGAAAGGTTTTTCAAATTTGAGGATGTAACTGAGGATAAACGGGCAGAAGCGGTTGCTGCCCGATTTTTCAGCTTTTTAGAGGAGTTTAAATGCATGGCCAAAGTTGTGGCACAGTGTTACGATGGGGAGAGTCATGGCCTCTGGTATAAACAGAGTACAAGCCAAAGTGAAAGAAACTATCCCGCAAGCTCTGTTCATTCATTGCTATGCGCACACTAATTATCTGGTGATGTCAAAAGGTGCTGGTAAACTAAAAGAGAACTTGACATGCAGTTCTGCTTGTCCAAGGTGGACGACTTCTGCAACACCACAGAGAGGGAAAAAGGAAAATTCGATTCCATCTACGAGGACACTGTGAGTGAGACCGGAGTTCCAAGGGGGCGCGGGACACATATGCAAGGAGACGTTTGCGGGCAGTACCAACAGCTACACAACAGCTACACAGTGCGATCATCGACAACATTTTCACTCAGCTAAGAAACAGGTTCAATGACCATGAAAGGCTCATGTTCCTTGCCCTCCTTGACCCACAAAATATTCCAATATATAGGGAAACGGCAAACTTTCCAAATGCTGCGTTCTCAAGTCTCGAGGAAAGCTATGGTCCTAATTTTGATTTGCCACGGCTTAAAAAGAACTCACCGTTATGTACTCAATGTCTGACTTCGAGGGTAAGAGCCTGGCTGATCTGCTCCACTTTCTCCAGCAGAAGAGACTAATTGATACTATGCACCAATTGTATCTACCTACCTGTCTAGTTTTGACCATTACAGTGTCCACTGCATCAGTAGAATTAACATTTTCTGCACTAAAAAGGATCAAGACATATTCCAGGAACACCGCTGGACAGGCCCGACTTTCAGCCCTGGCTTTGATCTCAATTGAAAAATAACTATTTTGGATTTAAAATCAAAAGACAAGCTATATGAACCTGCCATTGCCCATTTCCATCCAATTTGTAAGTCGCTCTGGATAAGAGCGTCTGCTAAATGACTTAAATATAATGTAATGTAAATTTCATAAAGAAGGACAGGAGAATGAACTTGGTTTTTAAATGATAATCATAATGGTGAGTGGACTTTTTGTTTTCATCTACGGCTTGCTTTTTGTTGCTATCTCGTTCATATCATTTCTAATACAATGTGTAAAATATTATTTCAACTTTAGATCACTGGTTGTGTGGTAAAAACAAAGGCAATGACGTTGCAATTGGAAGTACTGGGTACATGACATTTCCTGTTGTGGTGCATTCTTTTTATGTTGCAGGCTGGAGATAGAACATCGAATACAGCGTAACTTTTTTCTCTTTGACAGAATATACTGTTTGTGGTCTTGAAACAATGTGAGTAGTTGTGTGGTTGATTTTATTACGCCACTATTTGAGTGACTGTTTGTTTTGGCAAATGTTTCTTTGAAACGATGCAACCGTATTTTCTTCTAACGTGGTTCCTGCTATCGATATTTGCAACCGTTGTGTACGTGTGCTGCTTCTGTGAGCCACAGCCGAAGTGTGGCTTAGGACCGTTTGACTCTGTCATCGAAGAATTGCTTCTCCTACATAGGCCTGCAAAAGAAAGGTCTCAAGTCATGCTCTGTATACACAGGCATTCGAGTTCTCTATCTATATGCATGACGTCAGATCTTTTTCTGCAACTGAGGGCCTAGCTCCAATAGTCACAGTTTGCCACTGAGTATAGTCCACCACAGCTGTCTTGTAGCCTGGTCCCAGACCTGTTTGTACTGTCTTGTAGCCTGGTCCCAGACCTGTTTGTGCTGTATTCTCCTCTGGTCCCAGATCTGTTTGTGCTGTCTTGCCAACTCCTATGGTCATTATTGTTCAAGACAGCACAAACAGATATAGGACCAGGCTATTCACTCCTGGATAACCAGTCTTCGTGACAATCACTGGGCTTTATTGAAAGCTATCCAAGCAAGAGCCTTGGCTGGGAGATGAACCTAACTCCACAAGGAATTCTCTTAAACACCTGGGTGGAAAATCAGAAAAGATATGGTGGGACTAGAATACCACGATCCCACAGGGGATTCTCTCCCTGTTTTATGCACTCCGAAAGACACGGCAGCATTACAGGGACAGATAAAGTATTGAGTGCTCCGCTTGTAAACCATCATGACCTTAAGCTGTCTTTTAATAAGGCTCGCAGAATATCATTACCACACTAACGCATACAAAGTCGTAGACGATTTACCGACAGCTGTTCTGACTGCAGTACATATTCTATGACACAATGTAAACACAGCATAACATCAAGCTTGGACATTAAGAACATTAAGAACATCTGCTCTTTCCATGACATAAACTGACCAGGTGAATCCAGGTGAAAGCTGTGATCCCATTATTATCTTTTTAAATGTATTCAATATTTAAAACATACAATATACTTGCAGTGAAGCCACTCAACAGCTACATAACATTAGTCATTTAACAGCCTGTCATCGAGAGTGACACACCAGGGTCAACGCCCTGCTCAAGGGCATGTCGACAGATCTCCCACCAGCCCCCCAAAACCTCCAACCTCCAGTCTCCAAATATCCACTATTTCTAATGTGTCCATAATATTTGTTATTTCCTTATGGGCACTGTGATGATAGTTTGTAGAGTGAATTCCTTGCGAATCATTCCACCTTCCTTGCGAATCATTCCTGACTATTTGCACATTCAGATCAACATTTTGTAAATTAATATCATCATACCTTTTGAGTTCCTTTGTCCATGGCAGAAAATGATTTCACCACCCCATTCCTTTTCCCACGCAACTTCATCTAAGGATGTAGAGTGAGTTTCCTGTAAACAGTATATGTTATATTCCTTTTCTTTTAGCCACGTAAAGACAGATCTTCTTTTTTTATAATCTGCTAAAGCATTACAATTTTATTTGGCTATACTTATTTCATCCCTTACCATAACTAGATACTATTCTCAGTCTAAATTGACCATAATTACTGCTTGTAAAGTTACTGCCAAAAGAGGTATTATCACGGTCTTGTCACGGGCGTCGTAGTGATTGGACCAAAATGCAGCGGGGATGTGAATGCTCATTTTCTTCTTTATTAAATAAATGAACACTGAACAAAAGAACGACGAAAACAGTCCTGTCAGGCACACAGCTAAACAAGAAACAACTACCCACCCAATCCATAGAAAAACACCCCTACTAAACAGGACCTTCAATTAGAGGCAACGAGGAACAGCTGCCTCCAATTGAAGGTCAAAACAATAAACTAAACATAGAAATAGAATAATTAGAAAATAGAACATAGAAAACCAAAACATAGAACACTACCCAAAAACCCTGACAACACAAAACAAACACACCCCTGCCACGTCCTGACCAACCTACAATAACAAATAACCCCTTATACTGGTCAGGACGTGACAGGTCTAAATTAGAGATTTCAAATGTCTGATATTTAGAACAGGTTCTAGCAATATTTGTTTTATTCCCTTGCCTGTTTGCCTGTGAGCCAATGCCACAGATGTTAGAAAATTGAGTCAAGATATTATGTGTGTAGTAAATCTAAGTAGGTTGATGTGTATGGGAGTGTATATGATGTCTGGATAAGAGTAAGACTATAATGTGTGATGTCTAAATAAATAATAACCCCGCCAGTTTCCATGGTTGAGTGTTTATGTGTGTAACATGTAGTGCGTATAGCCTTAATATTCATAATTGTAATCCATATCATATCACCATCATAGTTGCATCATAATTACCTTTAACATAACTTTCATAGAAAAACACACACATCCCAACATTTCCATAGCAGTTGACGTTTCACATGATCTTGAAAGAGACCTTGCATTAATATATAGATGGCTTCACTACAGTACAAATGTATCCCGTACAATATGTTATTATTCCCCAATGTCCCTGTTCTTCCCCTTGCTTGTTGTAAACATAGATCAACATGTAGACGAAGACATAGAAAAGATAGATAAACAAAAAACATATTAAATTATAGAAAAGTTCTCGACAATAGAGAGAGAGGGGAGAGAGGGACAGAAGAGAAGAGAGAAAGAGAGAGCGAGAGTAGAGAGAGAAGAGGGAGAGATCAAGTGTGTGTGTGTATGTAGAAGTCCGTATGTGTAAGTGAGCATGTAATTGAGTGTGTGTGTGTTCATATCAACTTCATAGTGTTCAGATTTTTTTACATACTTTTTTTTTCGGAACCTGACGTCCCCGTAAGAATTTAGTACAGCCATGGTGTTATGGAGCTGTCCATCTATAAAAAGTTTGTCCGCAATGAGAAAGGCATGCTTACTCCTCTCCCTCTGTTGCCTCTGTACAGGGTGAAGCCTCTTGCGACGTTCGTTTATCTCCCGGGGAAATTGGTCATTGAGAGCGAATTTGGTCCCTTTAAGCTCCCTTCCCCTGCTTTTGATCAGCTCCTTTTGCTGGTCGTGTTCAAATTTTGCGATGATAGGTTGGGGATTCTTGGAAGTTTCAAGGCGGATGGCATGAACTCTCTGATCGCCCCCTCTGGATTATTGGATGCGTCCTCAGGAATCTCCCAAAAATATTAGATTTTCACGCATGTCTAGTAGCAACTCCCTCATCACCCTGGTTTCCTTGAGTAGACAATCCATGTTGGAATCAAGGGTTTTTACCTTAGCTGTGAGTGCCTTGTTCTCTCCTTGGAGCGTGAGAATTCACTCTGGCTAAACTCCAAATTCCCCCTCTGCCCTGCTACCTCCTCACACAACTTTTGAAGTGTTGCTGGAATCCAGCAAGAGCACTAGCCTCTACTTCAACGGTAAGTAAATCATCCGTGTCTGTAGATGAATCTGTCTTTCTTTTTTTTGTCAGGTTAGAGTTATTTTGTGAGTTAGCCAGATCTTACCACGATGGAGCATGTTGTTCCTCCATAGCGTAAAAAGCTGTTGATACTCGTCGATTTCCTTCAGGATCTCCTTAGTATCCAGGTTGGCTCTGATCTGCAACCAGTTGTTTATAAATGTTTTTAAAGCTGCGTCTTTCTCACGACGACCGAAGATGTAATCATGAGTTGGAAAATGCGCAATCCCACTTCAATTCATAGTTGCTTTCGCTGTTTTGTTTGTAATTAACAGGCTGCTCGCGTTTCAATGTTCATTGCCTTTACTTGCCGACTATAAAATGAAGTGTGCAAACGGTAGAAAACAGGAGCGATATACCCAACTCAACATGAGGATGATCTACCGTCGAGACTATCCTACCAACGGGACATAAAAACTGTAATATCTTATATTTCACCGAGTCGTGGCTGAACGACGACACGGATAATACATGGATAATATAGAGCTGGCTGGGTTTTCTTGGGTTTTCTTGAGACAATTGAGACATGGATTGTGAATGTGTGGCCCAACTGTGGGAAGCATTGGAGTCAACATGGGCCAGCCACCCTGTGGAACGCTTTCGACACTTTGTAGAGTCCATGCCCTGAAAAATGTAGGCTGTTCTGAGGGCAAAAGGGGGAGTCCAACTCAATATTTGGAAGGCGTTCCTAATGTTGGGTGTACACAGTGGGAGGAGAAACAGTAAATTAACAAAACTAATTATTTAAACATTGAACAAATATCTCTTTAGTTGGGCCAGTTTCCAATTTGAACTGGGCCAGTTTCCCAGACACATACTAAGACTGATTCTAGAGTAAAAATCACGTTGAATTCTCCATTAAAAGTGCTTCTCAGTCCAGGACTAGACTGAATATGTGTCTGGGAAACTGGCCCTAAAGACTTAATTGAATTTTGTGTTAAAAACCCAGCCTGCAGGGACAGTTTTGGGACCAAATCTTGTGTTGTCCGTACTAAAAGCACATGGGACCACATTAATGCTTTTCCAGCCCTGCGGCTGACTCCTTTCATAACATAATAATTAATCAATGAACCATGAATCATAAAGTACGAACATTGTTATGCAGAGCTTCTTTATTCTGTTACATCCTCAGCCGCATCCCAAACGGAACCCTATTCCCTATGTACTGCACTACTTTTGACCAGGGCCCATAGGCCTGGGGCGGCAGGTAGCCTAGTGGTTAGAGCGTTGGTTCAGTAACCGTAAGATTGATATATTGAATCCCCGAGCTGACAAGGTAAAAATCTGTCGTTCTGCCCCTGAACAAGGCAGTTAACCCACTGTTCCTAGGCCGTCATTGTAAATAAGAATTTGTTCTTAGCTGACTTGCCTAGTTAAATAAAAAAATACAAAATACATTTAGGGAATAGGGTGCTGTTTGGGACACAGCCCTCGTCTTCAAACTTGAGGGTTTTATAGAATGCTTCACTTTCAAAAAGTAACATCTCTCTCTTCTCCGCCTTGTGAGCCTCTCTTAGAACACAAATCCACTCCAAACGGTGTGTTCTGCAGTCCGCAACGCTTCCACTGTCTCTCAGATTAAGGCAGAGTGATACAAACAACTTGGCAACACTCTTCCTGACACTGCACTGATTTGCAAACCGATTACCATCAAGAAAAAAAAGAACCAGCACCCAGGTCGGATCCGATGACGTGTCACTTTTTCGCTGAAAGAGATGTATAACATAGAGAGGGGGAGAGAGGGAGGGGACGAGGGAGGCGGAGGGGGAAGACAGGGACAGGGAAGAGGGGGAGGATGAAACGGAAAAGAAAGAGATATACAATAATACTGATTGGGACAGCACAAGCTGACAGGAGAAAATAATTGACAGGGTGATGTAGAAAGATCAAATTAAATTAAATTGTATTTGTCACATGCACTGAATACAACAGGTGTAGACCTTACAGTGAAATGCTTCATTACAAGCCCCTTTTTTAACCAACAATGCAGTTTTAAGAAAAATTTGTGTTAAGTAAAAAAAATAGATAAGTAAAAAATAAGAAATAAAAGTAACAAATAATTAAAGAGCAACAACACACACACACACACACACACACACACACACACACACACACACACACACACACACACACACACCACACACACACACACACACACACACAGGCTGACATGACGACAACAACATAGATAGGGCCTCTACTCCAGCCGGTCTGTCCCTGATCCGCCTCTCAGACCCCAAGGTCAGCCAGGAGAGAGGCCTGGATAAGTGTGTGTGGGGGGGTGGGGGTGGCTGTGTGGGGGTGGCTGTGTAAAAGACTGTGTTTGCATGTACCTATACCTAACATAAAACTGCAGTAACCTATTCTCCATTTTTCTCAGTTATCATGTTGACTTCCTCTTGCACTGCATTATTACAGTACCTCCCTGAACTCTCTCTCTCTCTCCTAACCCTCACTCATTCCCACTGCCTCCCCTCCCTCCCCCTTCCTCTCCCCCTCCTCCCTCCCCTTGTTCAATCTCTGCACTGTCAGTTTGTGGCTAGCGCCTCTCGCTCAGCCATTGATCACAGTGGCAACAGTGTTGTGTGTGCACTGGTCTAGAAAGCAGTGCAGTGGTGGCGTCTCCGCAGGCAGGGAGGGAGATCAAATACTTTAATTACACCAGACTTGTAGGTGGTGCCGGCTACAGGCACCAGTCATGTAACAAGGACAGGTGGGGAGAGAAGACACTGAGGGACACACACACACACACACACACACACACACACACACACACACACACACACACACACACACAGGCATCAGAGGGAAAAACATTTCACACACCAGACACTCTTTTACATGTGCACTGAGGTGTAGAAGAAGGAAAATAAATAATTTACATACTGAATGGAAGATATTGATTACGCATGATTTTTCTATTGAATTAAATGGGGGGAGACACATTTAGAACATTTCCCAGAGTCATTGATATGCACACGAAAACACACACAGACACATGAACGCATATGTGCATACAAAAACAGGATTTACAAAACACAACCCAAGCATCACTGATTGTATACAGAAACCCTCTGATCCCCGAAGGTTTTCATTGATTGTCAGAACATAACCAGCTCTCATTGCTATAATGCTCTTTATTCGTTCATTTGTATGATCTCCATTGCGTGGATCCTGCAGATAGCACCATCGAGCATGGTGGGGGAAAAAGCTGACACAAGCGGTGTCGTGTTGTGATTGATGCCCCGTCTCAACCGGAGCCCAGTGCTGATTCAGAGCTCCTAGGCATCGTGGGAAGGGAATCTGTTCTCCACTCGACTGGGCCCAGTCACACCAGGGATCTCCTCCCTGTCACTCACCGCCCAATCGTGACCCAGGACAGTCCCACAGCAGCCAATCATCTGGGTTCCCATGCTAAGGCCTGTCAACTTGGCAACCCGAACGCAGCATAGCATGCAATAGGTCAAGTGCGTCTGGAGATCAACAAAGAAGAACAGGTAGGATTGGCCCCAACTGAATCCATTCTTCCTTCCTCCCTTCCTTGAAGTAAAGTGATTAGACATGATTTTACAGGTGAACATCAGGGCTCCGACACATAGCTTTTACCTGGCCACTTATTTCTAATCAGTGATTTCTTCATGAAAGAGAGGAAGGAAGGATGCCCCTTTAAATAATTTGATCAAGGCACAACAAAGCTGGATAGGTAACAGCATTGTGAGATCAACAAAGAACGATAGGCTCTAGTAAGGAAGAAAATAAATAACATAGGAATTCTCTTGAGACCCTATGCTTGGAATGAATCTGCTGTAATTGGGCCAATCGCTTTGTTTCTTGGTTTCAGGCTTAATGAGAACAAACTAACTCCTTATTGAATATCAGTTGATTATGAGAGATTGAATGCTTTTCTTCCTGGGAGAAAATGTATCTAAAGAGGTAAAATGTAAGGAAGGGCATTCTAGTTTATTTTGTTTTATGAGCTCAATTAGTTTGACACTGTTCATACTGTACACGCTGTCTTGGCAGAGAGAATGAAATAGGGAAGGTAATTGGACTGATAAGTGAAATAAGAAGTGTAAAGAGATGACTTGATTCTGCCGGTCTTTCATCATGTCTCTTTTTGCTTTGTATCTCTCCTTTATCTGCCTTAATGTCCCGTTACTCATCGTCTCAGTGATGTAGCCAAAAACACATCAGCCTTTCTGCACTTTTCTCTGGCTCCCCCTGTAAATGGATTCCTTTTTTATTTTCTTTAAAAGGTCTTTGATATTGCGGATCAATTTTTCAGAAGTGTTTTTCTTTCATATGAAGACTTTTTCTCTCTCTCTCTTTCCCCTCTCTCGCCGCGAGTGTGTTTGGACCAAGCCCAAAGCAGGTTGGAAGGAGAGCAGTCAAAGAAATGATGGAGGAAATTAAGGGCGGGAAAAGAAGAGAGAGGGGGTCTTGGTGAGGAGGAACAGATGGAGATGGAGGCAGAGAAGAGAAAATAATAATAAATATTTATGTCCTGTATTGTTTCTGCATGGCAGAGTCTATATCATATTTGAATGCTGTACGACCCACATCTCAACCATGAGAAATGTGTTGGCAAGGCGTTGTTACACTGCACCAATAAAGCACATTTGGGATTTGGAATGTGGGAGAGAAGGAGAGCGGGAGCCGCATTAGGGAGGAGAAAATGAAAATTAGGGAAAGGGAGAGAAAGAGGGAGAGATAGAGAGAGAGAGAGAGAGAGAGAGAGAGAAAGAGAGATGAAGGGGTATGAGGAAACCAACATGGAGACAGCCTGGTAGGAAAAGCAAAGAAGAAAGAAAGCATAGAAGCCTACCAGAAATAGATACACACAGGTACAGCATAATGGGAAAGTGTGTGCGAGGTAGCAAGAGAGCAAAACAGAGAGTGAGAGAGAGAACGAGAAAGACAGAGAGAGAGAGAGAGAGAGAGAGAGAGACAGAATGAGAAGGCGAGAGGCAGAATAAGAGAGAGAGAGAGAATGAGAGAAAAAAAGAGAGGCAGAGAGAGATATGTGTGTCCAGCGGATTGAAGGGCATGAAATAGAGAGGGAGTGTGTTGGGGTGTGGGGGGGGGGGGCAGTCAGGGTCCACAGAGCCAGAGAGTGGAGAGGGACAAGGCCCATTAACTCGGGAATAGTACACCTGACCAGGGGGCCCAGAGGAGGGTCCGAATCCCCAGCTTGAGGTGGTGTGAGAGGGTATGAGGATGCCTGGAGTCAGGAGTGTGTGGACGACACAAAGGGTATGTGTGTCTGTGTTAAATAAGCACATGTTAACCAGCACTGCGAACCAAAATCTGATGAAAGTCTATGACGCAATACCCAAACAGTAAATGGCATATGATATCACATACAGTATGTCAAACAGCATATCTCAAGGGTGCAACAGCACAGTATCTCAATTTGTTGTGTGCCTGCGTGCATGCACACTCACAAACAATGCATTGAGGTCCATGTCATAATATGCTGTATCATTTCAGCCAAACCGGCTCCACTCGCCAGCAGCCCACTATGATCTGGCATGGTGATGCACTGGGCCGTATGCATGTCACTGCCTTAGTGCTACACGACAGACAGACAGACAGACAGACAGACAGACAGACAGACAGACAGACAGACAGACAGACAGACAGACAGACAGACAGACAGACAGACAGACAGACAGACAGACAGACAGACAGACAGACAGACAGACAGACAGACAGACAGACAGACAGACAGACAGACAGACAGACAGACAGACAGACAGACAGACAGACCTTGCTACTACTGCTGAGATGCAGCAGCCGCAGCAGCATCAGTGGAAGTGACTGCTGTGCTCCTCCTAAATAGGGCCCGACGGAGACGAAAACACCGGCTGCAGATTGAATCCCGCAGACGGACAGGGACGGAGAGGGAAAGTCAAAGAGGTTGGGCCAGAGTAGTTAGTGCTCTGACTGAGTGTGTTGAAAGGAGAGGAGGAGGAAGGCACAGAAGTGGCGCAATGGCGAAGAGGCTGGCGAGGCTGGCATGTGCCAAGCCAGGGGGAGAGAGAGGCAGACCCCCTGCCTTCACTGTCATCTGTCGCCATTGGGAGGGGGAGAAGATAAGGAGGGAAAGAAAGACGGAGGGGGTAAAAGAGAGGAGAGGGAGGAGATAATTGAAGATGGGAAGAAAAGGCTGGATTGGGGAATGGAGGAGAGTGAGGCAGCAATCTCAGGTTCAACACAAAGCGTCAGTACTTACTGTCAACTGGCACTATGATTTGACACTTCTGTGTTGAAGGAGAACTCAACTCAGAAGATGCTCTCTCTGTCTCTCTGTCTCTCTCTCTGGCAGCTATTGTAAAACATATTGTGGTCTCACTCTCAACCAGCATCTTGTTTTTTTTTTGTGTTTTTGTTTTTTTACCATGAACACCACAAGAACACCATAACTTATCCACAGATACATTCCTGCAGCAACAGGAAATGTGAATTATTATAATGAATTACCATGCAGGAAAATTATTAGCAACAAAAGAATGATCAAATGAAGATCCTACATCTTTAGGCGTATGGTGCATGTCCATCAATGCAGTGTTCTCAGATCAGTTGTAACAAACATGTGCATTCCTACAGGTCCCCAGAACCAGAATAGAAAAATACAGCTCTATTGAATATGGAGATAAAGTTGAATTAATACAACTGATATGCATAATAATATAGTGTAGACATTTTATAGTGTAGATCTATTTTATTTGTGTTTCTTCACTGAGGTTATCATCCTACATTTTTTGGACTATTTCCCATGGCAGCCAAATCTTAAACACCAAAGGACATTCAATAGTCAATAGGCTCCCAATCTGTATAACAAAATACATTGTCTCACTTTCCCACTGACTCTCAGTTTGAAAGTGCATTTCTCCGCCGCCACAAGTGCCTCCTTTCAGACAGGAAAATAAACCGATTTCATTACACCTGATAAAAGAAAAGCGGCCCAACCGGAGCAGAACATCACAAGATCACATGTACTAGCAGAGTAGCATGTCCTCACCATTCACAACCATTCACAACCATTCACAACCATTCGCAACCATTCACAACCATTCACAACCATTCACAACCATTCACAACCACTCACAACCACTCACAACCATTCACAACCACTCACAACCACTCACAACCATTCACAACCATTCAGAACCACTCACAACCATTCACAACCATTCACAACCACTCACAACCACTCACAACCATTCAGAACCACTCACAACCATTCACAACCATTCACAACCACTCACAACCACTCACAACCATTCACAACCATTCACAACCACTCACAACCACTCACAAACATTCACAACCATTCACAACCACTCACAACCACTCACAACCACTCACAACCATTCACAACCACTCACAACCACTCACAACCACTCACAACCATTCACAACCATTCACAACCACTCACAACCATTCACAACCACTCACAACCACTCACAACCATTCACAACCACTCACAACCATTCACAACCACTCACAACCATTCACAACCACTCACATCCATTCAGAACCATTCACAACCATTTACAACCACTCACATCCATTCACAACCACTCACAACCATTCACAACCACTCACATCCATTCAGAACCATTCACAACCATTTACAACCACTCACAACCACTCACAACCATTCACAACCATTCACAACCATTCACAACCACTCACAACCATTCACAACCACTCACAACCACTCACAACCATTCACAACCATTCACAACCACTCACAACCATTCACAACCACTCACAACCATTCACAACCACTCACATCCATTCACAACCATTCACAACCACTCACATCCATTCAGAACCATTCACAACCATTTACAACCACTCACAACCATTAACCATTGTCCTTCAAATGGCTTCCCAACTCAAGCTTTCTTCACCCTGCTCTTCCCCTTTTGTTTGAGCACAACTAATAGAGACCAGTGTTCATACAGTTTACATAAGACAGACATTTATTCAGCTCATCATATTATTGTATTGCACATCGGCGGAGATGAATGGGGTGGCAGACTTATAACCCGAGGGTTGTATATTTGATTGGATTCTGTTCCAAGGTAAGGAGACTGATGTTTAGTCATAAGCTAGGTACTTAACCTGATGCTACCTCTGTATGTATAAACACATGAAGAGGATGAAGAGAGAGAAAATCAATCGCTATATATGCTTGGGGCCAAGGGTAGATGCATCAGCTTAACAAGTGAAAACCAATCTTGACATGTGAAGGTTATAATGGTGGGTAAACACTAAACCTAACACGGCTAATAGAAGAATAAATGAGGGCACGTGTGTCATGAAAGGAATGTGTATTTTACAAATAAAACAGATGGCATACAAAATCAAACCAACTCCCTCCAAAAACAAGGCTCTGAAGCACAAATGAAAAACTCAGCTTTGGACAGCCAACAAAGTCTGTGGCCAGTTCAGTTCCTAATCCAGGCAAGAAGTCCAATAAATCCAAAAGGGCAAACATTTTAATAAGGAAAGATCTTACCATTTTCTCCCACTAACATGCAGTCTGGAACAATGGTCCCATCTTCATGATGTTCTGCAACTGCTCGTACATATCTAGTGAGTGACCAGGGCGGAGCCTACAGCCTAACACATCAAGCGACTTTGGAACTTTGGGTTACAAGGTCTTGTTAATTGATGCATGTTCTTTCTCTCCCTCTCTCTCTCTCTCTCTCTCTCTCTCTCTCTCTCTCTCCCTCTCTCTCTCTCTCTCTCTCTTTCTCTCTCTCTCTCTCTCTCTCTCTTTCTCTTTCTCTCTGTCCTCACTGTTCTTTAGCTGGCTGAGAACTCCCTTTCCCCAACTCAGCTCGTGAGACCTTTTGTTCCATCCCTGGATGCTTCTCTCTGTCTGTCATACGTCTGTCTCCTAGCGGGGTTTTTTATTTCTGCCACGGGGCAGAACGTGTTGTGGCGTAGAACGAGGGAGGGCAGCGGGAGCGACGTATCTGGCGTATCTGCGAGAACACAGAACGGCCCACCATTTCACTCGCGCTTCATTATCAAGCCGATCGCACAGCAAGATATTCCACGCGGGTGTCAAGGTATGTCGCTTCACCTGAACTCTTGCTGTCACCGCCGAACGTCAAAACACGAGGGACGTTTCAGTCTAGTTTCAAGCGGCTGAGGTGGAGACGAGGCAATCGCATATTCCGCAATTATTCACGCCGTTTTTACCATAAACTCCCCTTGACTTTTC
The DNA here is from genome assembly GCF_965601325.2 of Salmo salar. Taxonomy (NCBI): domain Eukaryota; kingdom Metazoa; phylum Chordata; class Actinopteri; order Salmoniformes; family Salmonidae; genus Salmo; species Salmo salar. Next base: position 39,614,194 of record NC_138292.1, read on the forward strand.
TGTTTTATATGTGTGGTCTTTGCAGATAATGAATAAATCAAGGTTTATTAACATATTAATGATAGATTAAGGTTTGTCTGTCATTTAATCAATTAGAATGACGAAACAGACAAAAATACAGCAATGAATAACACACATAAACTACTTGCAAACAAACATACATCTCTGTGCTTCTATAGCAGCCTTGATGAATACATGAATACCTTTAAAAACCTATTGGATTTCACGTAACAATACTCACTTAACAATATGTCTTATACCAGAGTAATTACAGGGTATAACATATGCAATTACTCTTTAATAAGCTAGTAACCTAAGTACATGCAGTTATAGAGTCACTCCCCACATTTGTCTATAAAGTGACACTCATGTAATCTAAAGAGTTAGCAAAAACACTCTTCGGTCTTAGAAAGAGCCAGTGGTTCAGTTCTTCAGTCAGGTTGTGAGAAACCCCTATAAGCCTACAAAACTGAAGCTGACCGCATCAAGAACTAAATCCCTAAGCATGCCGAGTGGAATAAACAGTCCTCTAGCTAGCCTGGCAGACAGGCCCAGGGTAGTTGGTAGAGGAGCCATGGAGCCAGCCAGTCTGCAGCAGGGGAGCCTTAGGAGAGAATGTCATACTGCTCCCTTCACTGTATGGCTCCTAATTGGGTGTGAATGAGCAAACCTGGCTTCCTTTTAAAGGTGCATTAAAGGTGCATCCGACACCACCTGTTGTCTCTAGCCACAGGTGCATATTGGGATTTAAAGTCAACGGGCCAAAGGCTCAGGGTCGTATTCATTAAGGCACACTGTGGCAAATGGTTTCAAAATGGTCTGTTTACTACCGTTTCATGCCTAGTGAATAAGACCTTGGTGATCATCCAGAGGCAGGAATGAAATATGAAAGGAAATAGGTCTCTTGGAACCTTAGTGGATGTGGGTCGAAATCCAAGATGGCCGATCAAGAATAGTGTCCAGAGCCTTGACTTCATGAGTGTCTGGAGGCACCTAGGAGAACACTGTAATACTTCTCAGAGGCAATGAAACGTGTTGATTAAAGAAAATAGTTGGAGAGGGGTAAAGGGAAATAGAGAGGGGGAGAGAGTGGAAATATTTTATTTGCATTATTAAACAACCATCTTATAGGCATTCAGCGAGATATTCAATGCCGTGTGCATACACTTTATAATTCAAAATGTCTTCAATGGGGAAGGAAATCAGCATTTCGATCACTGAGGGTGTTGTCATGGGGAATCAGCCTGGCCCTGTCACAAGCCACCACCGTCGAAGACTCACAATAAAATATCTTGACGACAACAACCTTGAGAGTGCTTTTCTCACGACATGCCAGTTTTATAGCCTCTTTTCACAGGGGGAAAAGCAGAGACAAGGCTTTCACAGCTACCTAGCGCTAAGTGCCCAAGTCTAAACACAGAGGGCAAGCCCCAGTCATTCACCCATACACATAGAGTACACGCACACACACTCACACAAACACAGCCATGTTGCTTTCCTCCGTGCCTTCTTCGTTGGATAGCACAGAGAATCAAAATGCTTACTCGGTTTTGTTTCAGTCAAGACACAGGGTCATTCAACTTAAAAGGCACTGTCTTGGAGAGGTCACATCCACTGCTCGTCTGTAATGGAAGAGTTCTTTTTCTCTCTTTTTCCTGCAAGGACTTTTAAAGGTCAGGGTAGCCATTCACAGACCAATTTACATTGATAAACTCTGCTTCTCTCTTCAAAGTTGTTTATCCACTGAGTGGGTGTCTACCAAATGGCACCCTACTTATGGCAGGAGCCCTATTGGCCCTTTATTTTTTACATTTGTTTATTAACCTTTTTTTAAATGAACGACTATCGCCCCGTAGCACTCACTTCCGTCATCATGAAGTGCTTTGAGAGACTAGTCAAGGATCATATCACCTCCACCCTACCTGACACCTGAGACCCACTCCAATTTGCTTACCGCCCCAATAGGTCCACAGACGACGCAATTGCAATCACACTGCACACTGCCCTAACCCATCTGGACAAGAGGAATACCTATGTAAGAATGCTGTTCATCGACTACAGCTCAGCATTTAACACCATAGTACCAGACTCGTCATCAAAAACTCGTCATCAAGCTCGAGACCCTGGGTCTCGACCCCGCCCTGTGCAACTGGGTCCTGGACTTTCTGACGGGACGCCCCCAGGTGGTGAGGGTAGTAAACAACATCTCCACCCCGCTGATCCTCAACACTGGGGCCCCACAAGGGTGCGTTCTCAGCCCTCTCCTGTACTCCCTGTTCACCCATGACTGTGTGGCCATGCACGCCTCCAACTCAATCATCAAGTTTGCAGACGACACTACAGTTGTACGCTCGACGAGACGGCCTACAGGGAAGAGGTGAGGGCCCTCGGAGTGTGGTGTCAGGAAAATAACCTCACACTCAATGTCAACAAAACAAAGGAGATGATCGTGGACTTCAAGAAACAGCAGAGGGAGCACCCCCCTATGCACATTGGTGGGACAGTAGTGGAGAAGGTGGAAAGTTTTAAGTTCCTCGGCATACACATCACGGACAAACTGAAATGGTCCACCCACACAGACAGCGTGGTGAAGAAGGCGCAACAGTGCCTCTTCAATCTCAGGAGGCTGAAGAAATTTGGCTTGTCACCAAAAACACTCACAAACTTTTACAGATGCACAATCGAGAGCATCCTGTCGGGCTGTATCACAGCCTGGTACGGCAACTGCACCACCCTCAGCCGCAAGGCACTCCAGAGGGTAGTGCGGTCTGCACAACGCATCACCGGGGGCAAACTACCTGCCCTCCAGGACACCTACAGCACCCGATGTCACAGGAAGGCCAAAAAGATCATCAAGGACAACAACCACCCGAGCCACTGCCTGTTCACCCAGCTATCATCCAGAAGGCGAGGTCAGTACAGGTGCATCAAAGCTGGGACTGAGAGACTGAAAAGAAGCTTCTATCTCAAGGCCATCAGACTGTTAAACAGCCATTACTAACATTGAGTGGTTGCTGCCAACATACTGACTCAAATCTCTAGACACTTTAATAATTTAAAATTTGATGTAATAAATGTATCACTAGTCACTTTAAACAATGCCACTTTATATAATGTTTACATACCCTACATTACTCATCTCATACGTATATACTGTACTCTATACCATCTACTGCATCTTGCCTATGCCGTTCGGCCATCGCTCATCCATATATTTATATGAACATATTCTTATTCATTCCTTTACACCTGTGTGTAAAAGGTAGTTGTGAAATTGTTAGATTACTTGTTAGATATTATTGCATGGTCGGAACAAGAAGCACAAGCATTTCGCTACACTCACATTAACATCTGCTAACCATGTTTATGTGACCAATAACATTTGATTTGAAGTCGTTAACAACAAATTCTTATTTATAATGACGGCCTAGGAACAGTGAGTGAACAGCCTTGTTCAGGGGCAGAACGCTCTAACCACTAGGCTACCTGTTGCCCCTTTAAAGGGAATAGGGTGCCATTTGGGACACAAGCAACGTTTCCCATAGAACCTGACTATAAATCACCTGGAGGTCGAATCAGGAGGCAAAGAAAAACCTGAATGTGCTTCTCCTTGAAAAAAAAAGAAACAGCATTCTCACGCATAGCTATTTCTCTCTTGCGCGCTCTCTCTCTCTCTCTCTCTCTCTCTCGTTTTCTCTCTCTCTAGTTCTCCATGTACCTGATATACACGTTTGTTTTTTCTTTTCCAAGATCCATGTGCATTTGAAGTAGATCAAAGGCATTGTACATTTCAGAAACAATCAACCGGTGAATTACAGTGGTCATTTGAAAATGCCGGTGAAATGAATACATTAAAAAAGAAGACAGGAATTAATATTCTCTCTGACACGTATTTCAGATGTTCTCTGTGTTGCTTTTTGTTAAATTAATAGACCAATGTTGCATGGTTTAATGGGGAAAATGTTTATAATTAATGCCTTAATCAGGTCTCAACCTCCGATCTGCCAGTGAAAATGTTGTACACACACGGCTGAGCAGCTCTGAGCTACACCTGGGTGTGTGTGTGTGTGTGTGTGTGTGTGTGTGTGTGTGTGTGTGTGTGTGTGTGTGTGTGTGTGTGTGTGTGTGTGTGTGTGTGTGTGTGTGTGTGTGTGTGTGTGTGTGTGTCAGAGAGAGAGAGAGAGAGAAAGAGCAAAAAAAAATCAATTTCTTGAATATTGGATTTCATTTTGAGGGAGAGAAAAAAAGCAAGCCTTGCTCAAGCTCATTCTTTAATGACCTAAAATCCACATGCATGAATCTTTTAGCAGTGGCTGTCTGTGTGATATGGGCTAAGGCGTAGGGGGAAGAGAGGACAGTAGGAGGGGGAGAGAGGAGAGGATGGCTCATCTGAGAGTGAGAGAGTGTAATTTCCCCAAATTTGAAAGCCTTATTCAAGGGACTTTGTCCCCCCATGTATCAAGCACAGGAATGTGGCATGTTATTTATATATTTGGATATTTTTTTATATACACACACACAAACCAACACATACACACATGTGGTGTGTGTGCGTGCATACCTGCATGCATGCTTGCGTGTGCGTGCGTGCAACCGTGCGTGCACGTCTATTTCCAGTATATTTCTGTATATCCACTGTATGTGTGTCTTATTACATTGTTTAATTGAGATTGAGATGCAAATTGTGAGCTGTAATGTTCAAGCTGCATCAACATGACACACACATACATGACACTAATGAACACTGCAGTGGCTGACTGACAACCCTGTACTTACCTTCAATAGATTCAATTCTTCATATGTAATGGGAAAAAATGAAACATCATGATTCTATTAACCACTCAGCTTACTAAGTCAGGAGAGAAGTGTACGTTCAGAAGGTGGCTACTTCCTATGCCTGCGTCCCAAATGGCACCCTATTCCCTATACAGTACATTCGGAAAGTATTCAGACCCCTTGACTTTTCCCAGATTTTGTTACAGCCTTATTCTAAAATGGATTACATTGTCCCCCCCCCCCCCCCCCCCCCCATCAATCTAAGCACAATACCTCATAATGACAAAGCAAAAACTAGTTTCTAGACATTTTTGCAAATGTATTACAAATTAAAAACTGAAACATCACATTTACATAAAGTATTCAGACCCTTTACTCAGTACTTTGTTGAAGCATCTTTGGCAGCGATTACAGCCTCGAGTCTTCTTGGGTATGACGCCACAAGCTTGGCGAGGAGTGGCTTCCGTCTGGCCACTCCAAAATAAAGGCCTGATTGGTGGAGTGCTGCAGAGATGGTTGTCTTTCTGGAAGATTCTCCCATCTACACAGAGGAACTCTGGAGCTCTGTCAGAGTGACCATCGGGTTCTTGGTCACCTCCCTGACCAAGGCCCTTCTCTCCTGATTGCTCAGTTTGGCTGGGTGGCCAGCTCTAGGAGGTCTTGGTGTTTCCATACTTCTTCCATTTAGGAATGACAGAGACCACTGTGTTCTTGGGAACCTTCAATGCTGCATAAATGTTTTGGTACCCTTCCCCAGATCTGTGCCTCGACACAATTCTGTCTCGGAGCTCTACGGACAATTCCTTCGACCTCATGGCTTGGTTTTTGCTCTGACATGCACTGTCAACTGTGGGATCTTATATAGACAGGTGTGTGCCTTTCCAAATCATGTCCAATCAATTGAATTTACCACAGATGGACTCCAATCAAGTTGTAAAAACCTTTTTTTAATTGTATCATTTTTTATTTAACCTTTATTTAACTAGGCAGGTCAGTTAAGAACAAAGTCTTATTTACAATGACAGCCCGGCCAAACCCAGACAATGGTGGGCCAATTGTGCGCCGCCCTATGGGACTCCCAATCACGGCCGGATATGATACAGCCTGGATTCGAACCAGGGACTGTAGTGACGCCTCTTGCACTGAGATGCGGCACCTTAGAGATGTCGAGGAAGATCAATGGAATTTCGAGTCTCATAGCAAAGGGTCTGAATACTTATGTAAATAACGTATTTCTGTTTTTAATTTGTAATATATTTGTAAAAATGTCTAAAACCCTGTTTTCACTTTGTCAATTTGGGGTATTGTGTGGAGATTGATTAATTGAAACATTTATTTTCTTCATTTTAGAATAAGGCTGTAACGTAAACAAAAGGTGAAAAAAGTCAGGGGGTCAGAATACTTTCCGAGAGCCTTGGTCAAAAGTAGTGCACTATAAAGGGAATGGGGTGCCATTTGGGACGAACCCTATAACTATGTGCTGTATAAGGATGCATAATACATTATTCTAAAGGGGACAATAACATGGTAATGAGTGTCACGCTGGTTTGCAAATCTGTTCACTTCAGAATTAAATGCTGGAACACTTTATAACAGGAACTCCTGGGCAGCAACCCTTGTCTCCTCATGACAACTCAACCGATAAGGACTGTCCTTTCTCAAAGCAATGGGCTATCAGACCTGGGTTTAAATACTATTTGAAATCTTTCAAGTACTTTGAGTGTTTGCTTTAGCCTGTCTGCAGTGCCAGGTCAGAATCTGAATCTGGGTGGGGTTTGCACTTATGAGACTTTTCTAGTTGTTCTATTGTGCTAGGCAAGCTCAATCAAGCCCAGATAAAGTATTTAAGAGTATTATTATTTATTCTCCCAAATTTCGATCTTGTCTCATTGCTGAAACTCGGGCTTGGGAGAGGCGAAGATGGAGTCATGTGTCCTCCGAAACATGACCCGCCTAACCGCGCTGCTTAACACCCGCCAGGTTAACCCAGAAGCCAGCTGCACCAATGTGTCAGAGGAAACCCCGTGTAACTGGCGACTGGGTCAGCCTGCAGGCACCCGGCCCGCCACAAGGAGTCGCTAGAGCGCGATGAGCCAAGTAAAGCATCCCTGGCCAAACCCTCCCCTAACCCGGACAACGCTGGGCCAATTGTACACCGTCCTATGTCCTATGCCACGGCCTTTAAAATTATATTAAATAGTGTTTGAACTTAGGTCTGTTCTCAGAGCAATGATCTATATGGGAATGCATACCCAGGTACACAGACTAAACAGAGACTTTACTAAGAACATGGAAAACAGGGACTAAAGGACAGTGGTGCTTTATGTCGGACACAGAGAGCTATGAAAGAGAAGTCAAAGGAGAGGGAGAGAAAAGTCAAGAGAGCCATGGATAGATGAGAGGGGGAGAGAGGGAGAAGAGAGGGAGAGGGAGAGAGAGAGGGGGGAGAGAGGGAGAGGGAGAGAGGGAGGGGGAAGAGAGAGAGAGGGAGAGAGAGAGGAAGGAGAGGGAGAGAGAAGGGGGTAGAGAGAGAAAGGGAGAGGGGAAGAGAGGGAGAGGGAGAGAGAGAGAGGAGGGAGAGAGAGAGAAGGGGGTAGAGAGAGAGAGGGAGAGGGGAAGAGAGGGATAGGGAGAGAGAGAGAGAAAGGAGAGGGAGAGAGCAGGGGGTCGAGAGAGAGAGGGAAAGAGAGGGAAAGGGAGAGAGTGTATGGAAACTGCTCGGCATCCAACCGTAAGGCGCTACAGAGGGTAGTGCGTACGGCCCAGTACATCACTGGAGCTAAGCTCCCTGCCATCCAGAACCTATATACTAGACGGTGTCAGAGGAAGGCCCAAAAAATTGACAAAGACTCCAGTCACCCAAGTTATAGACGGTTCTCTCTGCTACTGCACGGCAAGCGGTACCGGAGCGCCAAGTCTAGGTCCAAAAGCCATAAGACCGCTGAACAATTACTCAAATGGCCACCCAGACTATTTACATTGACATCCCCCTCCCCTGCTACTACTCGCTGTTTATTATCTATGCATAGTCACTTTACCCCTACCTACATGTACAGATTACCTCGACTAACCTGTACCCCCGCACGTTGACTGTATATATCCTTGTTATTGTTATTCTATTGTGTTACTTAAAAAAATATATACTTTTGTTTATTTACTAAATATTTTCTTAACTATTTCTTGAACTGCATGGTTGGTTAAGGGCTTGCAAGTAAGCATTTCACGGTAAGATATACGCCTGTTGTATTCGGCGCACTTGACAAATACAAATTGATTTGATTTGAGTGAGAGGGAGAGGGAGTGAGTGAGAAAGAGAGCGATAGAGAGAGAGAGCGAGAAAGGGAGGGAGAGTGAGAGAGAGAGGTTGGGTGGGAGAGTGTGTGAGAGAGAGAAAGAGAGAGGGGAGGGAGGGAGGGAGAAAGGGAGAAAGGTATCGAGAACAAGAGAACGAGAGAGCTATGGAGAGAGGGCTAGAGGTAGAAAGTGAGAGAAAGAGGTAGAGAAAGAAGGAGATGCATGCAGTGACACTTCATTGATTGGCACTCCGGCAGAGCTGGGATGGTGGCCCACGTCAGCACTGAAGCGTTCGATTCAGAGTGCATCGACAAATGGGTCCGGGGCGCTCTGGGGAGGGGACGTGTTTAATTAATGGCCAAATACTTCTCTGTTAGGAGTTAAACCAAGAGCAGGGCCCAGGGCGGGGCCACAGGGGCCCAGAATAAAACTCTGCTCTATCCATCCATCCGGTTGGGAAAAAGACAGGGATGGGGGAGGCGTTGATCAATACATAAATTGAACTGGCGTGATAATGGCAATGACCGCACAGCAATGCTAATGACAATACCGAGTCGCTTAATGATTTCCCTGAGCGGCCAATCGGAGTGTGAAGGCGGAACTCAGTGAGCAACGCGCTCGTCTCATGCTATTAAGAGGAACTTATCCGCACTACGACTCTCTAATATGTATTGATGAACCATGCTAAATGGGGTAAGAGACAGTGCAGGAAATGAATGACAGGATGAGGGCCTAAACAATCGGCTCCCGAGTGGCACAGCGGTCTAAGGCCCTGCATCTCAGTGCAAGAGGTGTCACTACAGTCCCTGGTTTGAATCCAGGCTGTATCACATCCGGCTGTGATTGGGAGTCCCATAGGGCGGTGCACAATTGGTCCGGGTTTGGCCGGGCTTGGCCGTCATTGTAAATAAGAATTTGTTATTAACTGACTTGCCTAGTTACAAAAAGGTTATATTTTACAAAATATATATTTCATTAGTCCATTGTTGACACACTCCCAAAATGTTTTGCTTGTCAGCAATCATGTTTACAAGATGTGTAACTTTCAAAATACAGAAATCATCCCCGTATGATGCATTATGCAGCATGAAACTTGATTGCTGGAAACAAAACCTTTTGGGACAACAATGGACTAGTAAAACAAATACCATGGAGTTTTCCTTTAACAGTGCAGATGGCGCAGAAAAATATATTTTAAAAGCCATCCAGTCAACTCTCTAGTGGTCCTGAATCGGCTCACAGATAAATGTAATGTGCAAGCATTCATTTTAGAGTTATCTCAACAATTTCGAACCCTGAACGCCTCAACTGTGTACAGAATGATTACGTTTCCACGACTCACACTCTCTCTTTCTTTCTCTTTTTACTTCTCAATCCCCCCCTCCCTCCCTCCTTCTCTTAATACCAACCAAGCACAGTCAACGCTTTGAGAAAATATGTATCAACCAAGATTGATGATACCGCGGCGCTCGTACACTGGAGAGGGTCACATTCTCGCACTCGTGTTGTGGCTTCATCAAAGATGGATACCTCTGCACTGTCTACACCCCATCTGATTATGCAGTACAAATAGCTGACTATTATTACTCGGCGTGGCATTTTTGTAATGATTTGCATATAAACACCTCCAACTTCACGGAAAACCTCAGCCAAACCCTGATGATTTCAATTCTTTTTTGCATTTGATGATTTCCTTCCATACCTGGGATCAAATGCTCTTTGAAATCTTTGAAAAACTTTGAGTGTTTTCTCTAATCTGTCTGGATTGCCAGAAAGGCAAGGTTAGTAGTTTTAGGACTATTCTATTGGTCCATTAAGCCAGGCAAGTTCAATCGAGTACTAACCTAACGTAGCAGGCATAAAAAAAACTCTTAAGCGTTCTTTCTTTCTGGCGCTTACGGGAGGTTCTCTTCTACACTGTCGAATCAATCCAGTAAATGTGGAGGAGGAGCTAACATGGCGAGTCGCCTTGTTAACGTCCAAAAGCGGAAGTCGCATCACAGGCTCTTTTCCATTTCCCCAGAAAACCAGATGCATCCGGTTGTCACCGTCACCGCAGAGGGTGGTTGAGTACAGACAGAGTATTTTAAATGATTTAAAATGGTATTTGAACCCAAGTTTGTCTCCTTCAGTCTCTGAGTATACAAAGTGCTCGGCCGTTTCTCCATCTAGCTGGCCCCTTCTCCCTCGACACCAACAACTATTTAGCAATTCTCTTTAGTCTCTCTCAACCAATCAGAAGACTACCACTTCATAGCTTCTTCTTCGGGGGAAAGATGTTTCCGTGCAGCTGTTGCTAAGCCTCACAAAGGGAGGACCATCAAAGAGTGAACAAGAGAAACAAGGAAACAATTGGGTTTGATGGTCTTTCACTAGAAAATAAATCGAATTGATACTCAAATTTTTCTTACAATAATGTTTGTTTATTTCACAAAGAAGCTGTTCTGAGTTTCATTGATGAAGCATGTAAAGGCATTTGAAGTTAGACATCATGGTTCCAGGAGGAAGGTAGCCAGTCTATGTAAACATTCCCACTGTAATCACTCTGTTCTGCAGTGAAAGCCGATAAATATTCTAGCTAGCTATCCTAAGTCAAAATAATGTGCCATTCGGACCCATTTGTTATTGCACTGTGAATGTAAAAGAATAGCATAGTCTCTACTTGGGATAGGAGTGACTTATGAATCGTTTGGCGATAACAAACTGCCATACATTTGTAGTGTGTAGACCGAGCCGGGGTAGATAGCGATTCATCTCGACCCCACAATAGCATATCATCTCACAATACATAGCAGTATAGCAGTGTAGCATATTTCAGAGCGCCAGACTGGTAATACTATATCTTATGCATGACGCCACCTTGTGCGATGCAATTTTCCGGGATGGAATATTCTGTGCCCTGGTATGCCATGCACATCTAATCAACTCATTGTTCCCCAACTCTGGGGAGTGAACCCTGGAAGAGAGGAGTGCAAAAGAAGACCATTCTAAATGAGTTGCTGTGGAACAGAAAGAGGGAGCAAGGGAGCGAATGAGAGAGAGAGAGAGAGAGAGAGAGAGAGAGAGAGAGAGATGGAGGGAAGATAGTGTTGACGTGGAGAGGGATGGGGGGACGGTGGGATTAACGATAAGAAATGGCAGAATTAATTCCCGGACGAAATGAGAACGATTGATTTGGGAACGCAACAAAGGAAACAGGGATCAAATGAGGGAGAGAGAGGGAGGGAGAGAGAGACAGAAAGAGAGGAAATAGGGTGAACAAGAACAACAGGGTGTCTGCATTAGAGGGAGTAATTGGCAGACTGAGTGTGGAAAAAGGAGAGAGAGAGAGAGGAATAGAGAGAGAGAAAGACCTGCTAAAATGAGGATGACAACTCCCATCACATTCTATGCAGTGCATCAAAGGCAACATCAGGCTAAGTTTAAATGAGGACATCTCTTCTGCATGAAGGACATCTTTCCCCTAGACACCCACCCAGACTTCCGCTCAGTCTTCCTTCCTCATTCACTCTAAGATTATCCCTTTGATTATGCACACGACCCACATAACCTCCGTGGCATTTACAAGCGCCACAATTAGAAACAAATGCATTTGTGAACTGACAGAAATAGGAATTACAGCAACAAATGGAAACATCCGTCTCTCTGTATGTTTCTCTCTGCGTCTCTCTTCCTCCCACGTTTTCTCTCGCTTTCTACCCCAGGCACAAACCAAGGTCGCTATCCTCATTAACTTGCTGGCTTACTCCAGCTCACCTACAGCAATCCCCACCTTCAGCTGCTGCACTCATTACAGCCGAATCATCGGAGAGGGAGAGAGAGAGAGAGAGAGAGAGACATAGACACACCTTGTATGAAATATGTTGATTTTGTACCTTTAAAACAACATATGATTTTCAATGTTTTATCCACTGTCAGAAAAAAGACAATAGTCTGGGCAGCACTTCCTAATTGATCTATCTACTGCTCCCCTTTGGTCTCCATACTAAGGTTTCAACCAAGCCCTTCCCTGCTTAGCTATTACATTTGTCTCTGACTATTGCCAATGTGCTATTGTGAGAATGCTTGTTGGGAGATCTCCACTTAAAAAATGAAATAAATTCACTGTTGCTATCGAAGTCATTCCAAATGGTAGGTTAACAGAGCAAATGAAAAGTGACCATACTTTATCACTCATATTTCATCCATGATGGTATTTGGCCTATGTAGCATTTGCAAAGTCATCAATAGTGATTGTTTCAATTCAATCCAGAATGAAACAACAAATTGACAATACAATAGGCCTAGGGTTTCAAGCTCTAGTTGATATAAAAAATTGTGATATTGAATTGTGTTTGGTTGTCAACGCAAACAAATATCAACACTTGAAGGAGGTGTATCTCCAAAAACAAAGTTCAAGAATAGCACTAAATCAAATCAAACTTTATATATACTTTAAATAAAGTTTGATTTGATTTAGTCCTATTCTTTAACTTAGATTTTTGGTTAAGATGGAGACGTGAATCCAACATATCATTTATTCATTTGTAGAAAAACTGTGATTAAAGCATTGACAACCAAACACATTACAATATCATATTTGAAATACAATAAATAACCTATTAACTTGTCGACAAGTTAACAAATAATGTGTTGAATTCATGTCTCCAACTCAACCAAAAATAACAGCTAAGGAACGGGATTAAACCAGTGGCTGAGATGGAACTATCCAAGCAGTAGATACATTTATTTTCAATGTTGATATATGGTTGCGTTGTCAACCAAACACAATTCAATATTACTTTTGTAATACAGTAAATAGCCTAAGGTTAAGGCTATCTTACAAACGGATGTACCATTAAACCTTAAAATTAGTAAGACAACCATGGCCACATTTTGAGGTGACTGTAACTATAAATGTCTTCTTCTGTAATCCTAGAAAGCATGCATGTTCAAAATAGCATGCATAGTTCATCACAGGTCTATGGAGATCTTCACAATTGCTGTAATAATCTGTGAAGAATCTTGATGCACCATGTACTTTACTGTAATCTCAACTGCAATCCAGGTCATTTGGTTGTGCCATTAGACGAAGCACGGTGATAACACATATTACATTTACATTACATTTAAGTCATTTAGCAGACGCTCTTATCCAGAGCGACTTACAAAATGGTGCATTCACCTTATGATATCCAGTGGAACAACCACTTTACAATAGTGCATCTAAATCTTTTAAGGGGGGGGGGGGGGTTAGAAGGATTACTTTATCCTATCCTAGATATTCCTTAAAGAGGTGGGGTTTCAGGTGTCTCCGGAAGGTGGTGATTGACTCCGCTGTCCTGGCGTCGTGAGGGAGCTTGTTCCACCATTGGGGTGCCAGAGCAGCGAACAGTTTTGACTGGGCTGAGCGGGAACTGTGCTTCCTCAGAGGTAATTAAGTTTATACAACACATTAAGTTGTTGTATAAGTACACATAATGGCTGACGTTGTATTCCCAGTTGAACTTTACTGTGCTTTTAAATGGTTGGGTGACAACTAAACAAAACATCTGAGAGGTTTTTCCATTTGGAATTTTCTGGTGCTTTTAGATGACTGAAAGCGCAGTGATTTGATTGGACATTCGACTTAAATTTTGGCTGTCTTTTTGAGTGGGTCGTTTATCTCATTGATCAATGTCTCAACCAAATATTACCCAATTATCCACGTCGAAATGACGTAGCGTGCCCAGTGGGGAGTAGAGGAAAGCGAGCATGAAAGAAGAGGAAAGAGCAGGAAGCAGAGGAGATATTAAGGAAAGAGAGGCGGGGAAAGAAGAGGAATGAGAGAGAAAGAGAGTAGGCAGACAGAAGGAAGGAGAAAGAGAGGACAGAGCCAGAGAATCCATTAGGGAACAAGGGAGGAGCTGAGAGAGATGAGAGATGTGTGAGCCCGGGTGCTCAGTCCTTATAACTATAACACTTGGCATGGTGTGATTTGATAGATATCTGCTGCCCAACTCGTGTTATTCATCACTGCCATATTTCCACAGGCCTGGGGAGTGGCAATTCAGTGCAGAGGAGAAGTGTAAAGATTCCACTTTCAAGAACATTGACTAAATCCTAGCCTTAACTGATTTAACAGAGCTCTCGCTCTACAGATTTCTGATGGCTGAGTCAGAGTTCAATAAGCTCTACAAGCACACCATTGATTAATGAGTGAGCTCGTTTTAAAGTGCAATGTCTATGGAAACCAAATAGTGGATCCTACTTCAGGAGAAAGTTATTTAATTTGAAATGAGCTTAAAGAGCTATGAGTTTTTCCACAGGCAATGTCATTATCCGTATGCCTTGCAACCATTTATTCAGAGATGCCATTTATTCCTTTGGGAAAAAATAGTTACTCTATTCTATTTTATTCTTAATATATGGAATGGACAGGGGTTCATAAATGGAACAATACCTTTTTTTATTTTATACAAGGCCTTTTCTAGGTATTGTTCATGGTAGGGTTTTACAAGAGGAACATGTTTTCTGGGGCAAAGCCAAGGACAGGAGTAGATGGATAGAGTGAGGTTCAGTGAGGCTTTCGGGCCAGAGGGGACGTAGAGGATTAACTTCTATGGGCTAGGTGGGACGCTAGCGGGACACAGCCAGTGAAATATCAGGGCGGCAAATTCAAAAACAACAAAATGTCATAATTCAACTTTCTCAAACATACAACTATTTTACACCATTTTAAAGATACACTTCTCCTTGATGTAACCACATTGTCCGATTTCAAAAAGGCTTTACAGCGAAAGCAAATCATTAGATTATGTTAGGAGAGTACATAGACAAAAATAATCACACAGCCATTTTCCAAGCAAGGACATGTGTCAATAAAACCCAAAACGCAGCTAAATGAAGCACTAACCTTTGACGATCTTCATCAGATGACACTCCTAGGACATTATGTTACACAATACATGTATGTTTTGTTCGATAAAGTTCATATTTATATCCAAAAACAGCATTTTACATTGGCGCGTGATGTTCAGAAAATGTATTCCCACCAAAACGTTCGGTGAATGTGCACATCAATTTATAAAAATACTCATCATAAACGTTGACAAAATATATAACAATTATTTAAATATTTATAGATGGACTACTCCTGGATGCAACCGCTGTGTCAGATTTTAAAATAGGTTACGGAGAAAGCACATTTTTCAATATTCTGAGTACATAGCTCAGCCATCACGGCAAGCTATTCAGACACCCGCCAAGTTCGAGCAAACCTAAACTCAGAATTAGTATTAGAAATATTCTCTTACTTTTGCTGATCTTCGTCAGAATGCACTCCCAGGCCTGCTACTTCCACAAGAAATGTTGTTTTTGCTCCAAATAATCCATATTTATGTCCAAATACCTCCGTTTTGTTCATGCGTACAGATCACTTATCCAAAGGCATAACACGCGAGCGCGGAAACAGAGACAAAAAGTCAAAATGTTCCATTACCGTACTTAGAAGCATGTCAAACGCTGTTTAAAATCAATCTTTATGGTATTTTTAATGTAAAATTGCGATAATATTCCAACCGGACAATAGCATATTCATTCAAGAAGAAAAAGAAGGAGGGGTGCGCTTGCAGGACCGTGCATATCCAATCCCTTTGTTGCCAGGCAGACCACTCAGAAACTGAGCTCCTATACTCTGCCCAGTGACAGGAAAATGCTCAAACCACTTTCTGAAGGCTGTTGACAGCCAATGGAAGCCTTAGGAAGTGCAACGTCCCCCACAGACACTGTAGTTTTGATAGAGAATCAAAAGAAGAACTACAATTCTCAGACTTTCCACTTCCTGCTTGGATTTTTCTCAGGTTTTTGCCTGCCATATGAGTTCTGTTATACTCACAGACACCATTCAAACAGTTTTAGAAACTTCAGAGTGTTTTCTATCCAATATGCATATTCTATTTCCTGGGCCAGAGTAGTAACCTGTTTAAATTGGGTACGTTTTTCATCCGGCCGTGAAAATATTGCCCCCTAGCCCAGACAGGTTAAAGGGCTACTCATGAGACTCACCCAACCCATCCATGAGACTCACCCAATGAAAATAAAGGGGTAAAAAGGGATCCAAAATAACAAAGCAGTCAAACAAGAATGAAGTAGCAGCATGAGATAAAGAGATATCTGCTAATTTTGAGCTCTGTGGCTATGTTGTATGCACTTGTCCAGTATTGTGTAGGATGAAGTTGCCCCAAGACGTTGATCTTGGGTCAGTTTAGCATTAGGATTGGTGGAGGGGTTCTGATCCTAGATCTGCATCTAGGAGATACTTCAGTATAGTTTATGGTTATGTGTGGGTGGGGGACAATGAACATGCTCGATTTGGATGTTAAAAACTTGTGTGGGTGCAGATCTAAGAAACATTGGAGCAATGTATTTTAAAAAAAAAAATGTTTTTCCGATTCCTACCATTATAGCGTTTGGTTTGGAAAATAGAAAATGAAATATGGCTGAAACAAGCTAGCAAACTAAGTTAATAGGGAACTTCCTCTTGCTGGTTAGACCTACTCATGTAACATGGGATTCAGCCGTCAGTGTGCTTCACAGCCTGCTGTCCACTGTCATGTGGAGCTGAACTTCTGAATTCCGACTGTTACTGCACAATTCAAGGCTGCTGAATCTCTGCTTGCAATGTTAGTGGCCTGTGATTCTTGTAAGACAATGTGTGTAACCATAGTCTCACATGCAGGGTTTACTAAAGAGCAAGATAGAGAGAAAGACAAACAGCGAGAGCGACTGAGAGAGAGAGAGAGAGAGACTGATATGGCTCACAAGAGAGCGAGAGAGCGAGAAAGAGAAAGAGAGAGAGAGAGAGAGAGAGCGAGAAAGAGAGAGCGAGAGAGAGGCGGTAACTAGACATGATTAAACCCTATCATCTATTGCAGCTTGGTGCTTTGATCCGTCTTCAAGGCCGCACACTCTGGCTCTGCTCCACTCGCATTAAAAGGTGACTAGTCTCTCCCCACCATGTTTCATCATAGATTTACCATACATCATTTACAGTAGCCCCAGGGGAATCATGGGATTAAACACACACACATTTCTGGGTAAAAATAATCAGACAGGAGTCTTCAGACATATCACGAAATGAAGTACAAATGCATATTAGGGTGGCCATTTTGGACACAAAAGGGAAAGAAAACTCCTAAGACTCCTCCTTTTCGTTTTCTTTGACTTCCCATCTTTCTTTCCTGATCTCCTCCTCCTTCCTTATATCCTCTCTTTCTATTTCCTTGATTTCCTCCTTCCCTCGCTCCTCTACGCCTCCTTCAGTGGATCCTTTTTTCTCTGATTCGGATTCAGATTTTCAATTTCAAGGTGCTTTACAGGCATAACGTGTTGCCGGGGCAATCAGCAGAGAAACAATTGTACGCTTAAAGTGGTTGTAACGACATCAAATTGGGCCGTTGTAACAGCAGGCGTGGTATCAAGGGTGAAAATGAACAAGATTAATACGGCGAGTAAATGTTTCCTCTACATGTTGAGTCTCTCCTCTGGCTGTGGGATGTATGGGGAACCTCGGTGACGCACAACCCTATTAGTGCCACAACAGGTGGGAATCTGGAAGATCTCGTAAAAGTCCTTTCACTTTCAACCACATCTCTCTCAATCTCTCTCTCTCTATCACAGTTTTTCTTTCCCCCTCCTCTTCACACTCAACAAGTAAGATTGACCTCAAGCTGAACCTCGGCAAGACGGAGCTGCTCTTCCTCCCGGGGAAGGACTGCCCGTTCCATGATCTCGCCATCACGGTTGACAACTCCCTTGTGTCCTCCTCCCAGAGTGCTAAGAACCTTGGCGTGACCCTGGACAACACCCTGTCGTTCTCCACTAACATCAAGGCGGTGACCCGATCCTGTAGGTTCATGCTCTACAACATTCGCAGAGTACGACCCTGCCTCACACAGGAAGCGGCGCAGGTCCTAATCCAGGCATTTGTCATCTCCCGTCTGGATTACTGCAACTCGCTGTTGGCTGGGCTCCCTGCCTGTGCCATTAAACCCCTACAACTCATCCAGAACGCCGCAGCCCGTCTGGTGTTCAACCTTCCCAAGTTCTCTCACGTCACCCCGCTCCTCCGCTCTCTCCACTGGCTTCCAGTTTAAGCTCGCATCCGCTACAAGACCATGGTGCTTGCCTACGGAGCTGTGAGGGGAACGGCAACTCCGTACCTTCAGGCTCTGATCAGGCCCTACACCCAAACAAGGGCACTGCGTTCATCCTCCTCTGGCCTGCTCGCCTCCCTACCTCTGAGGAAGCACAGTTCCCGCTCAGCCCAGTCAAAACGGTTCGCTGCTCTGGCACCCCAATGGTGGAACAAGCTCCCTCACAACGCCAGGACAGCAGAGTCAATCACCACCTTCCGGAGACACCTGAAACCCCACCTCTTTAAGGAATACCTGGGATAGGATAAAGTAATCCTTCTAACCCCCCCCCCCCCCCTTAAAAGATTTAGATGCACTATTGTAAAGTGGTTGTTCCACTGGATATCATAAGGTGAATGCACCAATTTGTAAGTCGCTCTGGATAAGAGCGTCTGCTAAATGACTTAAATGTAAATGTAAGATAATCTCTTACATGATTACCCTCTCTTTCTTTACTCTTTTTCCTCACTGGCTCTCCTTTTTTGTTCACAGAGCAATGCCAATGATCTCTCTCTCTCTTTCTTCCCCCCTTCCTCCTCTCTCTTTTCTTCCCTCCCACTCTCTGTGTCTGTCTCATCCATCCTCTCTCTTTCTCCCTATCTGTCTCCATGTTCCTCCCTCTCTATTCTCTGTCTCACTCTAGCCCTCTAGGGATATCTGGTTTCAGAGGGCAATCTCAATGGGACCCAAGGATTTTTCTCACTCTCTCCCTACCGCTTTCTCTCCCTCATCCCTCGCTCCCTCCCTTTCACCCTAGGGCTCTGAGGGACAGTGCATTACAAGCATGTGTTGGTCCCCTATGCCATGACAATTAATGCGGGGGGGGGGGGGGGGGGGGGGGGGGCCTTAAGGGGGAGAGGGAGAGCCCGCATTTCAATACATTACCATACTAAACAGGCTGGCGGCGGGGCGACTTATACCCAGGCCCTGGCACAGACACACACACAGAGAGAGAGAGAGAGAGAGAGAGAGAGAGAGAGAGAGAGAGAGAGAGAGAGAGAGAGAGAGAGAGAGAGAGAGAGAGAGAGGAGAGAGAGAGAGAGAGAGAGAGAGAGAGAGAGACTGTTAGCGCCATGCACAGTAGACACTTGAAGGAAGACTTCCCTGGTGAGTCTCATTCTAACCTCATCAGATGGGGTGTTTGGATAAGGGCTGAGTCCCAAATGGCACCCTATTGCCTATATAGTGCACTACTTTTGACCAGGACCCATAGGGCTCTCTATAGGCAATAGGGTGCCATTTGGGACTCAGATAAGCTGCAGCACTGAATTCTGATCAACCTGGGTTTGCCTCAACGTGCCAAAATGCGTGGATAAATTACATTACTGCATATGCCTTTATAATCGGTTAATTGGCAGTGAAATTATTGTCACTTAGGCTTTCAATTGTTCAATGTCATTAACTTTTGCTCACACACGCACACACACACACACACACACACACACACACCACACTACACATTTCCTTGCAAAATGCAGAAGCCAAGTGCTAACTGGGGAGTGGGATTCCCAACGTATAACAAACTTTTGGTGATATATAATTAAACATTCTTCAACTCCATTGCCATCCCAAAAAAACAGAATGACAACTCCAGGGAGCTTTGGAAGAATTAGGGAAATAGGCTTTGTCAAATTGAGTCAAAATGCTAATTTTTGGTCAACATCTTCTCAGGTGTGTCTTTTATAAAAACTAAAACAATGGAATACAAACAAACAGCATCTTTTGACAGGTTTATACAAAAATAAATGCAGAGCCTGTGTACAGCAGCCTGGTTGAATTACTGATTACTATCATCAATTCCATTAACGGGGTATTGACACTGCATATCTCTCTATCAAATCTGTTCCATATAAAGTCAATGTATTTCTATGCTAATGAAGAACCTGCTTTGTATCCTGCGGCATTTCAATGCAAATGTCTAGAAGTGTAGCTATGTGGGCGAAGTTTTGAGAATATACCTGTCACGTTCGTTAGAATGATCGGACCAAGGCATGAGTAGCGTTCCACATAATTTATTACAAAGTGAAACGTAATGCAAATACAAAACAAATGAAGAATAGACAAACCGTGACTAAAATACAACTATACATAAACGATATCCCATAACCCCCAAGTGAAAAACAAGCTACTTAAGTATGATCCCCAATTTGAGACAACGATTACCAGCTGCCTCTAATTGGGAATCATACCAATCACCAAACATAGAAAAACTAAACTAGAACCCCACATAGAAAATAACAACTACAAAACCCCCTGTCACACCCAAAGGTGCGGACTCCGACCGCAAAACCTGAAAAAAAAGAAAAAGGGAGGGTTGGGGGGGTGTCTAGTGTCGGTGGCGGCTCTGGTGCAGGACGAAGAACCCTCTCCTCCTGTGGATCTGGCAGTATTGGATGCGGCTCTGGTGCAGGACGAAGAACCTTCTCATCTCACGGATCCTCCTGCATCGGAGGCGGTTCTGGTGTGGGACGAAGAACCCTCTCATCCTGCTTAGGAGGCGGCTCTGGTGCAGGACGACGAACCCTCTCATCCTGCGAATCCGCCATCATCGGTGGAAGCTCTGGACCACCAACCGTCGCTGGAGGCTCTGGACCGCCGACCGTCGCTGGAGACTCTGGACCACAGACCGTCGCTGGAGACGCTGGACCGCAGACCGTCGCTGGAGACTCTGGACCGCGGACCGTCGCTGGAGACTCCGGACTGTGGGCCCTGTCAGGAGGCTCCGGACTGTGGGCCTTCTCAGGAGGTTCTGGACTGTGGGCCTTCTCAGGAGGTTCCGGACTGTGGGTCTTTTCAGGAGGTTCCGGACTGTGGGCCGTCTCAGGAGGTTCTGGACTGTGGGCCGTCTCAAAAGGTTCCGGACTGTGGGCCATCTCAGGAGGTTCCGGACTGTGGGCCATCTCAGGAGGTTCCGGACTGTGGGCCGTCTCAGGAGGCTCCGGGCTGTGGACCGTCGTTGGAGGTTCCGGACTGTGGACCGTCGTTGGAGGTTCCGGACTGTGGACCGTCGTTGGAGGTTCCGGACTGGGAACTGTCGCCGGAAGCTCTGGACTGGGAACTGTCGCCGGAAGCTCTGGACTGGGAACTGTCGCCGGAAGCTCTGGACTGGGGACTGTCGCTGGAAGCTCTGGACTGGGAACTGTTGCAGGAAGCTCTGGACTGGGAACTGTCGCCGGAAGCTCTGGACTGGGGACTGTCGCTGGAAGCTCTGGACTGGAAACTGTCGCCGGACTGGGCAGGTGCACTGGAGGCCTAGTGCGTGGAGCCGGGACAGGTGGCACCAGACTGGTGACACGCACTTCAGGGCGAGTGCGAGGAGAAGGCACAGGACGTACGAGACTGGGGAGGCGCACTGGAGGCCTGATGCGTGAGACCGGTACAGGTGGCACCGGACTAGTGACACACACCTCAGTGAGAGTGCGAGGAGGAGGCACAGGACATACCTGACTGGGAACACGCACTTCAGGGAGAGTGCGAGGAGCGGGCACAGAACGTACTGGACTGGGGAGGCGCACCGGAGACCTGATGCGTGAAACCGGTACAGATAGCACCGGACTAGTGACACACACTTCAGGGCGAGTGCGGAGAGCAGGCACAGTACGTACTAGACTGGAGAGGCGCACTGGAGGCCTGATGCATGGGACCGGTACAGGTGGCACCGGAATAGTGACACGTACTTCAGGGAGAGTACGAGGAGGTGACACAGGACGTACTGGGCTGTGAAGGCGCACTGGAGACAGGGTGCGTATAGCCGGCCTCAATTGTACCGGAACTTTAACACACTTCTCAGGACGAGTACGGGGAGCTGACACAGGTGGCATTGGACGACTAACACGCTCCTCAGGGCGAATGCCGTGCATACTACGCCAAACCAACAGCTCTCTCTCTTCACTCTCCTCCAATTTATCCAACAATTCCTCAAACATCTCTAAATCTCCCCTCCGTTCACTCTCCTCCAATTTATCCAATATTTCCTCAACGGACTCTGACTCACCCCAATATTCCTCTTTGCTCTCCGACTCGTCCCTCGCCGACCAACCCATGTGCCCCCCCAAAAAACATTTTTTGAGGTTGCTTCTTGGGCTTGTGTCGTGGCCGCGAACCCTGTCGTTGTCGCTGTCCTTCCTTCACCGCTTGCGTCTCCCGCCATGGAAGGCGATCCTGTCCTGCCTGGATTTCCACCCAAGTCCAGGATCCCTTCCCATCCAATATCCCCTCCCAAGTCCAGTATGACCCCCACTCCTGGTGACGCTGCTTGGTCCTGGTCGGATGGGATATTCTGTCACGTTCGTTAGAATGATCGGACCAAGGTTCAGCGTGAGTAGCGTTCCACATAATTTATTACAAAGTGAAACGTAATGCAAATACAAAACAAATAAAGAATAGACGAACCGTGACTACAATACAACTATACATAAACGATATCCCATAACCCCCAAGTGAAAAACAAGCTACTTAAGTATGATCCCCAATTAGAGACAACGATTGCCATCTGCCTCTAATTGGGAATCATACCAATCACCAAACATAGAAAAACTAAACTAGAACCCCACATAGAAAATAACAACTACAAAACCCGCTGTCACGCCCTGACCTACTCTACCATAGAAAATAAAAGCTTTCTATGGTCAGGACGTGACAATACCATATTGTCGGTCTACATTGCGTTACATAAACAGATGAATATAGAATGTGAATGTAAGCCCACAGTGTGTTATATTCAAATTCTGGCAAATATGAATATGGTAATAACACCATGCAAAAGTGAGAACAAGTTGTGTACTAATGTACAGCCTAACTCCCTTAAAAGTATTGTGTAAGGTGTTTTGGAGCAGGCTATGGACACATGGGTCATTATTAGAGTAGGTAACAGAGTTCCAGGGTAGGGTAGGTAACTTTCTAAATGTAATCCATTACAGTTACTAGATAGATACCTGTCCAAAATTGTAATCAGTAACATAACTTTTGCGTTAACCAAAATCAGTAGTAATCAGTTACTTTTACTTTCGCCTTAAGAGGCATTCGAAGACAAAAATGAATATTATCAATTGAATGACATCTAATGCAGTATAAATCGATGTTAGAGTTTACATAGCTGGCTTTAAATGGATGTTGCATTTTACTTTATGGGTTATGTAGGCTTCTTCTAACCCATTGCTTTCTACTTCAATACAGATGGTAATACGATTAGGATATATCTTAGGTTAAAAACCCTAAATCTGTCAGATTTCCAGTCCTTCCAAATTATTTAATACCCCTTAATCTTCAAGAATAGGACTTAGAATTATGGAAATATAGATTAGCCAAATTGTTTTACCTGAGCATAACCCAGAAACGAAGAACTTATTAGCCTGCTCTGTTGTTTATGATATTGTTGTCATGGAGGACTGATTGGGCTCATTGATTCCAGTTGAAAAATAAATGCTGCTCTTATGGAATGGCATGCTTTGAGCACTACTGAAGAGTGCTATTTGCATGTGAAAAATGAACATCATATGCTGCATTTGCTATAGGCCTATTGTGTACGTGTTTTTATCAGCACGAATTAGATTGAGCAATAAAAGCCCCACTTGTGGTCTTCTTAAATTAAACTCGTTTTTGACAGTATTTTTAGCACAATAGCAAGGAGGAGTTCAGAACGGAGGAACTCTCTCAAACTTTTATTCCAACCCACAGGCCTGTTCAACGTCTAGTTTTCATTTACATTTAGTTGAGTTGTCAACTCTAACGCGATTTCAACGTTAAATCAACAAAACATGTCACCCTGTCATTGGATTTAGGTGAAAAGTTGGGTGAAAGAAATATGAAATTCCCTTACGTTGATGACTTTTTGCAAATCCAATCAGCTTCCCACGTTGTTTCAACGTCCTCATATTGATTTATGTTGCTAAAATTACGAAGAAACTACTTTGATTCAACCAGTTATTGCCCAGTGGGATAGGCTCAGTGGGATCCGCACTACGCAGCTGTTGCAAGATCACATTTTTCACTGTCTGTCCACTGGTCGCAAAAAAAAAGATTGATGGGCAGCTTAAACTTATTCAAAACAAACATGATTGGGTTAAAATACACATATAGGCTAAATCTGTGAACAGCCATCCACAATAACCACAATCCGTAAGGCGCAAACAGCTAAATGAGAAAGCAGCAGTGTGATTCACATAATTGCGCTAAGTAGATATTAATAATAAGTCATATCCGTATCGCCCGTAGGCTATACACCACTGCTGTCGTCCTTACCTCCAAGCGTTTATTCAAGTTGGAAGTATAATCTTTGAAGGCAGACAACAGTCGCACCATTGGAAGACAAACGCATTTGCTGTGTCATCATAGTGGTCTCTGACTTGTGGTCAGACTCCCTCAGGCGGAACAAACTTAAACTTTTTTTCAATGCTGATTTGAATGTACTTGAGAAAACAGGAAATTGTCATACATTTTTTTTCTCTCCCGCAGACACATTTTCTGAATTTAAAAGTAATCATCTAGTTTTTCAAATGTATCTGTAATCTGATGACAATATGTTTGCTGGTAACATAATGGCTTACAGTTACACTCCCCAACGCTGCAGAGTTCCTTGGTTAGGCTTACTCTCAATGTAAGAGTGAAACGCCGCTCTTCACTGCCCAGGTGCTTAACTTTCGAAATCCGATTCCGTCGCTGTCCACTTCAATGGTGCTGAATTTCCAAATTCCGATTCGCTCACTGTCCACCTCAATGGCGCTGAATTTCCATATTCCAATTATGTCGCTGTCCACTTCAATGGTGCTGAATCTGAATCTCCGTTATTACAGCTTGTTGGGTGACTCTGACTCATTTCATTTGACTTTCAATGGGATATATGATGAGTATGGAATATCAGGTGTTGCATGCTTCAACACTGCAGAGCAGGTAGTCTATCATCACGTTGCTGTACTCATATGCTACTATCGTGTTAATACCAGTCATCTCACACACATATGGTGTGTAGCCATGTGCATAAACCCTACTTAATGCAGTTTTCTTTTCTAGACGAGTAGGCCTAGTGATATTTCAAAACGCTCATGTGGACTCAATTGCATGGCCTTCCAAAAAGTGCAGTTACAGTGATCAAAATAGTTTGCTTTTCCATAATACGAGTTCACTGGTCTATTCAGTTTTCACTGTAGGATGTCTCCTATTCTAAGGTACTGGAACTCCATCCAATCTCTGGTCATGTGGGCAACCCCTGGGCATAAGCCCAAGAAAACAACCCGAATAGAACCTTCACCCTTATTCACCCTTATTCACCCTTTATCCAATAGCCTATAATTCAGATACTCACCACGCACTTATTCCTCGTAGCTCCACCTATCCCTCTCTCACTCTACCTCGGTCCCTGTACTACGATTATTATGTCTGTCCCCCTGTGGACCACTGTTTCTCCGAGTACTGCAGCAACACTAAGCCTGCTATAAATCACATTGCATTACCACCGCGCCGTTTTCGCCTCGCGCTTTTACCCGCCTACCATGCACCTCGGATTGGCCAGCCCGCCTCCTTTCCCACCCTCTCCGACAGTGGCTGCAGTGCAATTGTAGCTCCCGCCCCATCCTTGGTGGCGATGATTGGAAGAAAGGAGTCCTCCTTGAACTGTCAATCATGCCTTTTCTTGTGCGCTTCGCATTTGTTGTTTCTCGGAGCGATGCATTGAGTGCGGGGCGACAAGACGCGTTGCATACCGACAGAGATCGAGGAGAGTAGGCTAATTACGGGACGAATTGTCTACTACAGAACGCACATATTGTATCCATTAGTTTGCTATGTTCTGTCGAATATTTGGCAGAAAACAGTTTAGTATTTATCTTCGTGTTCAGGTGCGCATTTGAGCACATTTTCTCTCCAAACCATTGAAAACAACATTAATTCAGTGTCTGGAATATTTGCGATTATTTTGCACCAGGATTTTGTGTCATTTGGTATTCCCTCTACGTCTACGAAAACATCAACAACCCCTTCTTTGGTTAAGGGGTGGGGGGGTCATCAACGAGAAAAGTCAAGGGAATAGACTCATGTTTTTGTTCAGTCACATGTAAAAGCAGTCGGTTATTGCTGTTGGACATACATAAAAACACACCAGGTAGATCTTTTCACATTTTTCCTGCAAAGGCTCCATAGAAGGGGACTACAACGGTGTTCTACTACGAAAACAACATCGAAAAATCTATCGAAACATCAAAACATGAGCTGCCCAGTCTTACGAAACGTGTTCGCTGGTTTGCTCCTCGCACTGCTGTCGAACGGTAAGTTCTAGTAGGCTACTTTGATTTGATGTTGCCGCTGGATTGGATCCATACGAGCATCTTCCCCTTCATTCCCACTGGTACGGTGCTGTAGGTGAATACTAATGCCGAGGCTTCGTGATGGGGGTCTACCTGCTTATGAATCATGCGTGTGTGTGTGCTACAGTGCACACTCGGTTTTCATTTGCTCACAGTTTGGAGAGAGAGAGAGAGAGAGAGAGAGAGAGAGAGATAGGGAGCGCGCGAGAGAGAGACAGAGGTGTGAGTGGATGAAACAGTGAGTGTGCGTTAGCATGTGTTAGGTATAGGCTACAGCCTTTGCGCAGCGCACGGCTCAATCTTCAGCTTGCTTGTAGCCTACGAGTGGTGCATGTTAACATATTTCACTTCAGAATTCGAGACACCCCATTCCCATTCTCTCTGGTCTATCAGAAGGCGGGCACATTCCAATACGTGACATGATAAATCTGGTGGTAACCCGTGCACATGACGTTCGTAGTATGGCGCTAAACTGCTACCTAATTTCCAATGCAGTACAAGCAGTTGAGAAGAGTGTAGCAAAAAAAAAACAACATTTTCTGCAAGGTTGAGAGTTAACAATAGACAGAGAGATAGAGCTTGGGGCATTCCAACACGTTTAGGGCACTCTGTACGGTGTAGCCTACTAACCTTCACTACTTTCCCGCCGTGGTTAGTTATTTATCCACCACATTGTCTGTTGGTTTAACGTTTTCTCACCGGGCAAAGATAATTGCAAGATAATTGCGGCGATCGCTTGTACATCCGGATGATTTATAGGGATTTAAGTATGCTTCATTATTGATTCCACAAAGGATGGAGGCGCGTCATAAATTGGACAATGGTTTATTCTGGATGTTGTGCAATGTGCACCGCAGAGGAAGGGAAACTTGGGCATCACAAAAGTGCCATGTCACGTGGAGCGCCTGAAGATAAATAGCATTGTAATATAAGTTATAGCCAGGGGCGGAAATCCCGGGGGGGACACGACCCCCCCATCCTGGGAAAAATATGATTTGTCCCCCCCAATATATCACTGAAACATAACTATGTAATTTAAATAATATTAATAATACGCAATGAAAGCAATTGTGCTGATTATAGACACTTAATAGCGCGTTTTTAAGTTTCAAAAGATTGCAACCCCCCACCCTTTGCCTCACAATGGTTTGATCCACTGCCAGTTCCTTAGCTTGCTAGGTAACAGAGAGGTCGTATCTACTGTCTGAAAGGCACTCAATGAACGTAACTGACGTGAGGTTAATCCAGTCAATCGCGCACACACACTAGCTGAATATGCAGAGCTAGCGCGCAAATATTAACTATTAAGCTAGCTAGTACCTATTCCATTTATGTGGCATCGTCAAAGATGGAATCAGCATGCAGATGATGTAAGTTAGTGCTTCAAAGTCCCTGTGATAAGGTTAGCGATAAACTGAAATCCAAACTGAACAGAACTACACTCTCTTCTACCATTGTCTTAAATATATTTAATGGTCTCGTTGCAAAAGCTAAATTGTCGCAAGTGAACTTTTATTTATTTATTTTATTTCACCTTTATTTAACCCGGGTAGCAAAGATTATAGCAAACACCACTGAAACTGAATTGGTGCTCGCTAGCTTTGCAAATTCAGCTATTGTTGGAAGCCAGCCAATATGAAACAAACTATTAAAATTACAAAAGGTTGCAGCATATGTTGTGTAAATGGTGAACTCATACAGCTGTCAACTCTTGTCATTTTAATCCGTTTCACATTTGCTAGCTACCTTTTAGATCGAAGCCCAAATAGAATGATTGAAGATGATAGAAGCCCATCTCCTACTGTAAATAACCTACACACTGTGTGTGTAGCCAGCCAGGTAGAAAAATGGCAGAAAAATAAAAGACGGACATCAGAGTATTTTTCAATACACCAAAACGCATAGTAAGAACCCTAGTAGCCTAATATCTCAAAGACTAGTTGATAAAATGTTCATAAGAAAGAAATGAAATTCTAATGGAAATGTTTCACAATGATGTCATTAGGCAGAGCAGGCAACAGATGGCACACAGACAGCAGAGTTGGGGACAGATATGCAGGGACAGAATGGCAGAGACAGGGAGTCTCAGGTAAGTTTGTTGAGTCTTTGTTTGGCAACATTATGAAAGGTTCTCAATTTTTTTTACTTGTAAAATAGGAACATAATTGGAAAATGCCATGGATACCCCCACTCTCAACTTAAACTGGTGACTGAACTAAGATTTGTTAAAATCAATGGTATTGCTGTTGTGATTACATTTTAGTCATTTAGCAGATGCTCTTATCCAGAGCGACTTACAGTAGCTAATGTATACATTTCCAAAAAATTTTTTGTGGGAATCGAACCCACAACCCTAGCGTTGCACACACCATGCTCTACCAACTGAGCCACAGGGAAGGATTAGTTGTGTAGTTTTGGGTACCGGTAGTTTGGAGTACGGCAAACACCTTATTTCTTTGGTTCCTCAATATACACTGCTCAAAAAAATAAAGGGAACACTTAAACAACACATCCTAGATCTGAATGAAATAAATAATCTTATTAAATACTTTTTTCTTTACATAGTTGAATGTGTTGACAACAAAATCACACAAAAATAATCAATGGAAATCCAATTTATCAACCCATGGAGGTCTGGATTTGGAGTCACACTCAAAATTAAAGTGGAAAACCACACTACAGGCTGATCCAACTTTGATGTAATGTCCTTAAAACAAGTCAAAATGAAGCTCAGTAGTGTGTGTGGCCTCCACGTGCCTGTATGACCTCCCTACAACGCCTGGGCATGTTCCTGATGAGGTGGCGGATGGTCTCCTGAGGGATCTCCTCCCAGACCTGGACTAAAGCATCCGCCAACTCCTGGACAGTCTGTGGTGCAACGTGGCATTGGTGGATGGAGCGAGACATGATGTCCCAGATGTGCTCAATTGGATTCAGGTCTGGGGAACGGGCGGGCCAGTCCATAGCATCAATGCCTTCCTCTTGCAGGAACTGCTGACACACTCCAGCCACATGAGGTCTAGCATTGTCTTGCATTAGGAGGAACCCAGGGCCAACCGCACCAGCATATGGTCTCACAAGGTGTCTGAGGATCTCATCTCGGTACCTAATGGCAGTCAGGCTACCTCTGGCGAGCACATGGAGGGCAGTGCGGCCCCCCAAAGAAATGCCACCCCACACCATGACTGACCCACCGCCAAACCGGTCATGCTGGAGGATGTTGCAGGCAGCAGAACGTTCTCCACGGCGTCTCCAGACTCTGTCACGTCTGTCACATGTGCTCAGTGTGAGCCTGCTTTCATCTGTGAAGAGCACAGGGCGCCAGTGGCGAATTTGCCAATCTTGGTGTTCTCTGGCAAATGCCAAACGTCCTGCACGGTGTTGGGCTGTAAGCACAACCCCCACCTGTGGACGTCGGGCCCTCATACCACCCTCATGGAGTCTGTTTCTGACCGTTTGAGCAGACACATGCACATTTGTGGCCTGCTGGAGGTCATTTTGCAGGGCTCTGGCAGTGCTCCTCTTGCTCCTCCTTGCACAAAGGCGGAGGTAGCGGTCCTGCTGCTGGGTTGTTGCCCTCCTACGGCCTCCTCCACGTCTCCTGATGTACTGGCCTGTCTCCTGGTAGCGCCTCCATGCTCTGGACACTACGCTGACAGACACAGCAAACCTTCTTTCCACAGCTCTCATTGATGTGCCATCCTGGATGAGCTGCACTACCTGACCCACTTGTGTGGGTTGTAGACTCCGTCTCATGCTACCACTAGAGTGAAAGCACCGCCAGCATTCAAAAGTGACCAAAACATCAGCCAGGAAGCATAGGAACTGAGAAGTGGTCTGTGGTCTCCACCTGCAGAACCACTCCTTTATTGGGGGTGTCTTGCTTATTGCCTATAATTTCCACCGGTTGTCTATTCCATTTGCACAACAGCATGTGAAATGTATTGTCAATCAGTGTTGCTTCCTAAGTGGACAGTTTGATTTCACAGAAGTGTGATTGACTTGGAGTTACATTGTGTTGTTTAAGTGTTCCCTTTATTTTTTTGAGCATATTACCATATGACCATATTACAATGTAGGCTATGTGTTACAGCACTACTTTTGGTGTCCCCCTCAGGAATTGCTCTTGAGAAAATTTCATGTAATTGTCCCCTCCAAAGTTGATATCAGATTTTCGCCCCTGGTTATAGCCCTAATGCTTTTTCATTTCCTACCGTGACCGATATTATAACCATCTTGCAGATTGGTTTTTATCTCAATCCATGCACTGTTGATGTTTTTGTAGATTCTCTTATGCCCCCCGGCTCTCCTTCCAACATCTGGTGCGCCCCTTGCGCACGTGCATGACGCAAACCACATATTAAACCACACATTAAACCACACATCACACATGCGTGCCTCGATAACTCTCCCTCATTACCTTTGGGAAATCATGAATTAAATAAATAACCTGGCCTTAATAACAATAATTGATGTGTCAGTGTAATAAGATGCTAGGTTAACTGCTCACAGATGCAGGCAGGGCCTGGTAGATTCCTACTCCCATGTTCCTTCCGGGCAGGAGTAGTGGACCCAGCTGGTTATGGTGGGGTTCGAGTAGGGCCTAGGCTACAACCAGGAATGGGGCAGATGGACAGCCCTGCAGGACACAAACACCTAACAGAACAGCATGAAACCATCTGATTATAGCGCCTTATTGGGTTCACAGTACCAATTCACAGCCTGCTTTTAAGATTCTAAGGGCAGATGACCTTTTTTTGAATTGATTGAACTAAAATTGTAGAACATTTTACAAACCTACCACATCCACATGTTCGAGCACTAAACTGTACAGTTGATGGATGTAGCCTAGAGAGGCCATATTCTTATTTTAGTGTGTAGCACATCAAAAGCTACGGTTCGCAGTTGACTGAGAATACTGTATATAAGCGTCGTCTCTGTTCTGTGTGGTACATCGACACTATCGTATGAAGTTGACGGAGAGTATATCATTGCCGTCTTTAGAAAATGCGTGTAGCCAGTTTCCCGGCTGCTGCTGCCGCCACACACCCACTCATGTGGAGGCATGCATGAATGATGAGGGAGGAAGGATGGAACACTGCCATTAACAGCCTGGTCAGCTCCCTGTTAAATCATGCAAGGTGCCCCCGAAGACGTGAGCATGTGTAGCGCTCATTGGAGTATGTCAGGTGGAGTTCCCACTCCCAAATTGACCCTTAGTCCCTATAGTGGTTACACCCTATGTGCTTGTGTAGATCTGCGAGGGTTGAATAGGTCTAAGCAAAGTGTGGAAATGTACTCCTATAGCTTGTCAGGGAGCTAGGAAGGGTCAATATTGCTTAGACCTATACAGTCCTCTCGGATCTACACAAATGCACAGGGTATAAGGGCTAGGGGGCGATTTTGGATCGGGCATATCGTTCTCATCTCCGTTGCTATTTGAGTCATTTATAAATCAAGTTTGCGCTGCTTGATTGAAGCTACATCCGTTTAGTCATTGATCAGCACTCCTGTTAGGCTGCTATAATCATTAGCTACTATGAAGTGTCAATCATCAAGTTGGTTTCTGCTGACCTGTGCAGTGACGTTCAAAGTTGCAGCTGTTGCATCTCTAAGCACAATGCCTAGTGAGCATTCTGAGGAGCACCTATGTGCTATGGACCTTTTGGCATAATGGCTTTGGCTGTATTGTACTGAGAGATGCTAAGTCATTAGTTTCCATCCTGAGACAGAGTGATAACCAAGGTCGTATTCATTATGGCACACAGTAGCAAAACGTTATGCAGAGGAACATGAAAACAAATGCTTCTTATTGGACAAGTTCAGGTAGTTCCTCTCTGTTTCAGTCTGTTTTGTATCCATTTGGTGCCTAGTGAGTTTTATGTGGTCATTGCCCCCATAGCAAAACGTTTTACAATGGAACACAAAAAAAAAATTCTCATTGGACAAGTTCAGGTCGTCTCTCCCTGTTTCAGTCAATTTTCTAATGGTTGGTGCCTAATTAATAAGACCCGGTTCTCCTAAAACTTTCTCGTCTACGTCTGAGATGGCACGCTGGGAGACTTTGCTTCCCACTTATTTTCTCAATGAAAGCTAACTAAGCCTGAGAATAGAACTACACACCCCCACACCAAATGAAACCATTTAGACTCCACAAAGAGGATCACTGTTGTGACAGACACCTGCGGTAAGTACCTTATTATGAAGTTCATGTTAGCATGTACTTTACTGGTAATGATAAATATGCCGCGGTGCTGCTGAAGATGATATTTCATGGTCTAGGAATAGGAGATGGTTATTTACGACCTCATGATGTAAGTACGCCAGTAACACAAGCTAGCATCTGCACAAAGACATAGCACCTGCTTCGATACAGATTCACATTCTAACACATGCTCTTACACAATAACACATTCTATCCAATTACATATCTGTATGCTGAGAGAAAGGACCTTAAGTCAAGGTCACATATCAGCATAACCTGGCATTTGACCTTTGGTCTTTACCTTGGGAGCAGACCAAGCGCAATCAAAAGTCCTCTAATCCATTTGGTGCACTACATAAACCTCTCTCTACTTTTCCACATTAGAGTTATGGATCCCTCTCAGACACGTCATCCTTAACCTTTGAAAATACTCTCCTGTACATCCCTGAAGCCATTTTCAAAAGACCCAACAGATGCTTCTAGCTACAAACTAATCCAAACCAGCATCCACAGGACAAAAGGTGTCCATAATGAATCAAAGGGTACAGGTGCGGGAAGTGTTACGGGGCGTATCGGGCGCAGGTAAAACAGGCGGGTCGCTGCATCGCCCGCGATCCCTCTCGTTACAGCGACATATGGGGGGGGACAAGTGGGGTCAAAGCGCGTGGCACAGCGTGGCACATGTTGATGGCATGGCCCCCCTGTTTGTGCTCGGTCAAATCACCGGCTTTGGCTGGGAGATGAAGAGCTGCAGACGCGTCTGTGTGCCAGCACCAACAGATGCCTCGAGCTCCTAATCTGGAGGGGCCTCTCTTCCCCTCTTTCCTGCCTTCCTCCTCCCTCCTCCTCCCCTGCCTCCCCCCCCCCCCCCCCGTTTGAAAGCCACCATTTCTGTGCCGTCGTTGTTCTCCAAGCCTGGCTTGCATATGCTCCTCTTTTTTGGAGCCTGTATTTTCTTTGCCTTTTTCTCGGTTCTTCTTCATCTGTTGCCAAACACCATTGGATGTGAAACTGAGAAGCCCGGGGTTTGAGTCTCATGGAGTTGCTCTTTTGGAGAGGAAAATAGAGACGCTGGATGCTGAGGGAAGTATATATAGCAGTGGAAAACTGATGGGAAAACAAGTGGGCTGTGTGATATTTCACATTTTCAATTAGATTTTTATAAGGCCCTTTTTACAGTTGTATGGGGGGAATGTGAGACTGTATACTGGGGTTTGTGCTATGGATGACGTGCTTCCACCGTATCGCTCATGCTGGATGGAGAATTGATAGATAGCCTTGTGTGGTTTGAACTAAATCAGGAAGTGTTGCTATGGCGAGGGGCACCATGGAGAGAATGGCCCCAAGCGTTTCTGTGGAATCTTCCACTTTTCCACCCCTGCCTATTACTGACCTTATCTTGGCTTAAACATGACTGGCCTTAGGGGCTATTCCATCCAAATCTACGTCCAAATATGTTTCTGTGGGTTTCTTGGATTGTTTTCAACAGGGTGAGGGTGGTGAGATGCTGGCCTCTGGAATGGTGCTGTAATGTTAATGGCTTTCAGGCTGGAACATTGACATGGGGTCATGGGCTCAAACTCTAGATGGGCACTCTGAGTGTGGAGAGGAGGGGGCAATGGTTGATGGCCAGTGCTCTGTCACCTCAATGCCCTTGAGATTTCCTGCGTCGAGTTTTGATAAACACTTCACTGGCCTCCCATATTGGTTCAAGTGAGGCAATTATACATAAGTGTCAGTTCCATAAATAATGATTACAGCCAGGCTTGTTTGTAATTATAATCACAGTTATTATATATGGAGTTCAATGTATTGGACATGAACCAGGATCACTTTCAATGTGGGACAGTTTCTTTTACTGTGTTAAATTACAGTAATACACTGTAATACTTCTCTTCTCTCTCACCCCGCCTCCTTGTCCTATTCCCAGCTCAACCCCGGCGGCCAGCGCTGCCCTGTGCATGAATATGTGCATGAGCAATGGGCCCTCAACCTAATAGTAATGAAAAAAGCCTATGTTTTATTTAACGCAGGAAGATAAACATAATTCAAGTGGCAGCAGAATGTATATAGAGGTAGTGTCACGCCCTGACCATAGAGAGCCTTTTATTCTCTATGTTGGTTAGGTCAGGGTGTGACTAGGGTGGGTAATCTAGGTTGTTTTATTTCTATATTGGCCTGGTATGGTTCCCAATCAGAGGCAGCCATTTATCATTGTCTCTGATTGGGGATCATATTTAGGCAGCCATTTCCCCACTGTGTTTTGTGGGATCTTGTTTTGTTTTTGTGTAGTTGCCTGTGATCACTTCACTTGCTTCACGTTTTGTTTGTTCGTTTATTGTTTTGTATTTGCTGAAGTTTCACTTTATAATAAAGATGTGGAACGCTACGTACGCTGCGCCTTGGTCCAGTTCTTACGACGATCGTGACAGAAGATCCCACCACAACAGGACCAAGCAGCGTGCCCAGGAGGAGAGAGTATCCTGGACTTGGGAAGAGATTTTGGATGGGAAGGGATCCTGGACTTGGGAGGAAATCCTGGCAGGACAGGATCGCCTTCCTTGGCGGCAGACGCAAAGAGAGAAGGGAGGTCAGCGACGACGCCGGGGTTCGCGGCCACAAGGAGGGGGGGGGGGGGCACACGGGGTGGTCGGCGGAGCCGAGGAGCGAACCAGAGCCAATCTGGGAGAAGAGGGAGAAATTGGAGGAGCGTGAACGGAGAGAGTCAGAGACCGTCAGTGAGTTGATGGAGAAATTGGAGGAGAGAGAAATGAGAGAGTTGTTGTGTTGGTGTATGATGCACGACATTCGCCCTAAGGAGCGTGTTATCTGTTTGATACCACCTGAGTCAGCTCTCCATATTCGTCCTGAGGAGCGTGCTAGCAGTCTGGTAAAAACTGTGCCTGCTCTACGCACCAAGTCTCCAGTACGCCTTCACAGCCCAGTACGTCCGGTGCCAGCTCCCTGCACTCGCCGTGCGAAGTGTGTCATCATTCCGGTACATTTTGTGCCGGCTCTACGCACCAGGTCTCCAGTGTGCCTCCACAGCCCAGTACGTCCTGTGCCAGCTCCCCGCACTCGCCGTGCGAAGTGTGTCATCATTCCGGTACGATTTGTGCCGGCCCTACGCACCAGGTCTCCAGTGTGACTCCACAGCCCAGTACGTCCTGTGCCAGCTCCTCGCACTCGCCCTGAAGAGCGTGTCACTAGTCCGGTGCAACCTGTGCCGGTCCCACACATCAAGCCTCCAGTGCACCTCCCCAGTCTGGCATGTCCTGTCCTGTGCCTGCTCCATACACTAGGCCTCCAGTGCGCATCAACAGTCCAGAGCTTCCAGCAACGGTCCCCAGTCCAGAGCTTCCGGCGACGGTTCACAGTCCAGAGCTTCCGGCGACGGTTCACAGTCCGGAACCTCCTACGACGGTCCACAGTCCGGAACCTCCTACGACGGTCCACAGTCCGGAACCTCCTACGACGGTCCACAGTCCGGAACCTCCTACGACGGTCCACAGTCTGGAATCTCCTACGAAGGTCCACAGGCCGGAGCCTTCCTCTGCGCCGATGCCCAGTCCAGGCACGGCGTCCAGTCCCGCTCCAAGGCCGGAGCCTTCCTTTGCGCCGGTGCCCAGTCCAGGCATGGTGGCCAACTCAGCTCCATGGCCAGAGGCTTCCTCGGCGCCGGTGCTCAGTCCGGGTGCGGCGTTCAACCCAGCTCCATGGCCGGGGTCCTTCTCTGCGCCGAGGCCCAGTCTGGGCACAGCGTTCCTCCCGGCTCCATGGCCAGACCCGTGGTCTGGGCAGGGACAAAGTCCCGCACCAGAGCCGCCACTGATGCTGGCGGATCCGCGAGCGGAGTGGGTACTCTTGCCCACATCGGAGCCGCCACCGACGCTAGATGCCCACCCGGACCCTCCCCTATAGAGTCAGATTTTGCGCCGGAGTCTGCACCTTTGGGGGGGGGGGGGGGGGGGTACTGTCATGCCCTGACCATAGAGAGCCTTTTATTCTCTATGTTGGTTAGGTCAGAGTGTGACTAGGGTGGGTAATCTAGGGTGTTTATTTCTATGTTGGCCTGGTATGGTTCCCAATCAGAGGCAGCTGTTTATCGTTGTCTCTGATTGGGGATCATATTTAGGCAGCCATTTCCCCACTGTGTTTTGTGGGATCTTGTTTTGTTTTTGTGTAGTTGCCTGTGATCACTTCACTTGCTTCACGTTTCGTTTGTTTGTTTAATGTTTTGTATTTGCTGAAGTTTCACTTTATAATAAAGATGTGGAACTCTACGTACGCTGCGCCTTGGTCCAGTTCTTACGACGATCGTGACAGGTAGAGAGAAGTGGGATATATACTGTATACCATATACCCCCCCCCCCCCCCCCCACACACACACACACAGTCATTGAATCATATACAGACACACACTCAAACACAGCCTTTATAGGGCCACCCACAAGATGAATTTAAACAATTCCCCCAGTGAAGGTGCGAACAGTAAATCAATGAAGCCCATCGGAGCCAGGAGCACCCAGCCTTGAGTGGTAGAGAGGAACATCTATATATTCATACATCTTTGTGCACATAAATAACTTTCATTGATCTCTTATCAATACAGGCATATAGGGAAAATCGAATATGTCTCTGGCACAGGCTAAATCCTCATTCCTCGCTTTCTGTCTGAGGCTTTAGCCGGGGCATGTAGATTGAGCTATCTGGAGAGAAGGAGAGAGAGAGACAGAGAGAGAGACAGGGAGAGATTTTGCCCCCCTCTGTCTCTTGTCTTTTTGTGTGAGGGCGTTAGCATCGTTGGAAACACAATTCAGATTAGAGCAGCCGTTGCTTCTTTCTCCTGTGGGAGCTGTGAGGGACCCGGGTCCTGCTTCTCTCCCTGTCCTCATTACCAGAGACAAGAAGCTTCACTGGCAAATCAATGGAAGAGGCTTAGGAAACTAATGCAGCCTGGTCCATGCCTGATGGGACTGTGGGTGTGGGTGTGTGTGTGTGTTTGTGTGTGTTTGTGTGTGTGTGTGTTTGTGTGTGTGTGTTTGTGTGTGTGTGTTTGTGTGTGTGTGCGTGCATGCAAGCGTGGGTGCATCTTTTTGTCTGTGTGTATGTCTTTGTGTGTGTGTGTGTGTGTGTGTGTGTGTGTGTGTGTGTGTGTGTGTGTGTGTGTGTGTGTGTGTGTGTGTGTGTGTGTGTGTGTGTGTGTGTGTGTGTGTGTGTGTGTTTGCAAACGTGTGATTGTCTTGTGTTTGGCTATGTGAAGGAGGGTGTTAATTTGTACAACAACACAGGGGAGACAAACATTAGTTTCCACCCTGCTGCTCTATTATGGTCTGTTAGAGTACTCGCCATGCACCCAGTTAACCACAGTAATGCTTACCACTGGGATATGATACCTCAGAAGCCCTAGAATTACTTTGAGATAACATTAGATTTATCATCTGAATCCATTTTAGTGCAATACTAATAGGGTAACATGGGGTACGATGCTCCCCCCCCTTGCAGATTTTTTTGTTATTTAATAAAATATATTTTTTAAAGAAAGGGTTATTTAACCAGCTACCGGGTTAAGATGCCCCCATGGGTTCTCACAGAAGTGTCCCTATTTTGTACCTACAGTAAATTCTCTTTATTCTTTTTTACCTTCTCCTGACACTCCATTATGTACAGTTAAACTAAACTCATATTCATTTGAATAAGGCAAGATTGTAAATCCCAGCAGTCTCTAAAATGAAATTCAAGAGCAAATGGTTTTCAATAGTTTGTAATATTTATACATTTTTGGGAATATACCAGATTAAATATTGATTAAACACACACACACACGCGCACACACACACACACACACACACACACACACACACACACACACACACACACACACACACACACACACACACACACACACACACACACACACACACACACACACACACACACACACACACACAGCTCGAACCAGACTGGTTGCTTGTGGGTGGATATGGATGGATAATTCTGGGTGCCGCTTCATAAAACCGTAAAACCAGTCTATGCCTGCCAACCGCCTTTCTTTATTAAATGTGTTTTGGATTCCCATCCTCTCGGGTCAAAGGCAAGTTTTTGTACATCCCATGATGTAAGTCCGAAAAGGGCTCAGTGAATACTGGTAACCCACTCAAATGGCTGTGGCCTGGGGTTTTGACCTGCTTGTCTCAGTGGCACTTCAGGGTTTTGGGTGGCATGATAAAAGCACAGGACTCTGCCCTGCCCATTTTCAATAGAATTCAGGACACAATGAAGCACCTCTGTCAGATAAATTCTTGTAAACTCTCATCTGAAAAGAAAAAAATGAAAAGGAACAGTGGAGAACTGACCCCTAATTTAACCCTAACTCCTATTCTGACACTAACCTAACCCTAACCCCTATTCTGACCCTAACTTAACCCTAAACCCTATTCTAACCCACTATTTTGACCCTAACTCCTATCCTAATCCTAACACTGGCCCCTATTCTAACTCTGACCCCTAATCCTAATCCTCCAATGGCACCTCATCCCATTTGTAGGGTTGGGGCATCTCGCCCCCAACATACTAACCTAACATATTACTACCTTACTCAACAACAAAAAAAGGTTTCTCTCTAAACAAGTGGATGATTTATCTTAAAGTTTCCCTTCATATACGTATATATACACTACCAGTCAAAAGTTTGGACACACCTAATCATTCAGGTGTTTTTCTTTATTTTTACTATTTTCTACATTGATCTGGGGTGTAATCATTAGTCCGAAATACTTGCACACATTTCGTTCTGCTTGCTTCTGTTTAAGAAACGCTTTTAAACAGAATCGGCGGAATTAATACACCCCGGAATTAATACACCCCTTCTCGCTCTCCTCCTCTCACATTTTTACTCCGCTTGTGGACTTCAGTGCACAATACAACAGCTGTCGGTGACCATGCGCTAAAACCTCTTCAAGCCAAACCTTCATATCATAACCGCTAACCGTTACACAGTCTACGTCGTTGTCACCAGATTAACGATATAGTTAACAAACTAGAACAAACGCATTAGCAAACCCACAATCAATGTGTACAATCACATCAACATTTACATTTTAGACATTTATTAGATGCTCTTAGGGATAAGTGCATTGCTCAAGGGCACATCTACAGTTTTTTTTTAACCTAATCACAAAGTACAGTGTACAGCAAGCAGGTACTAGATTCATTCTCAGATCCTTTGATTGGATGGACAACTTGTCAGTTCATACTGCAAGAGCTTTGATCAGTTGGAGGACGTCCTCTGGAAGTCTTCATAATTACTGTGTAAGTCTATGGAAGTGGTGAGAACCATGAGCCTCCTAGGTTTGTATTGAAATCAATGTACCAAGGGCGAAATTGGGGTGTAGATTTTGGGGGGGGGGGGGGGGGACATACACACACACACACAGAAGATGGGCATGTGGGGGGTCCTCCCCCAGATATTTCTTTTACATTTTAAAAACATATTTCCTGCAATTCTACACAGTTTCACATTACTTATCATGCCTCTCTTGCGGAGTATTTTGAGGAGTATTTTGAAAAACACAGTATAAGTGGAAGGTCCTCCAACCCCCCCCACCAAATTTTTTTTTTTACTATTTGTTTTTTGGAGGGGAAAACATAATACTTTTTTTTTAAACAGCTAACTTCCTGTATTTCAACAAAAGTTTTAATGAGTCAGAGAGAAAATTTGGCAGTTTTAAAGCAAATTTCCTGCTACTCTACATGTTCCCATGAGGCTGAGAATTCTTTTTGCACTTTTAAACTGTTCAGTGGACATCTCACTTTTAAAAGTTCATATTATGTTAACTCATACTCAAATAATACTTGTATTTTGTGGCCAAAGCATACATTGGAGAGAAAAAAAAACACTTAAAAAACCCAACCTCATGTCACGTCCTGACCAGTATAAGGGGTTATTGGTTATTGTAGTTTGGTCAGGACGTGGCAGGGGGTATTTGTTTTATGTGGTTCGGGGTTTAATGGGATATGTATTTACGTAAGAGGGGTGTTTGATTTATGTGTTCCGGGGTTTTTGGGTAATGTTCTTGTTTTGTATTTCTATGTTTTTCTATGTTGTGTATTTCGTTGGCCTGGTTGGCTCTCAATCAGGAACAGCTGTACATCGTTGTTGCTGATTGAGAGTCATACTTAAGTAGCCCTGTTTTCACTTGTCCCTTTGTGGGAAGTTGTTGTTCTATTGCTGTGTGTTAGCCTGCAACACTGTTCTTTCGATCGTTTTCTTGTTTTGTTTGATACGTGTTCTAATAAAGTTAAGATGAGCACTCAACCCGCTGCGCCTTGGTCCATGACGTACGACGACCGTTACACCTCAAGCTTGTATCTCATACAGACTTAGTATTAATACTTCTTCGTAGAGGAGCTGGCCAATCAGCGGTGTACTCGCATTAATATTTTTAATGACTGTATATGCCCAGACCATTCTGTTGTTGGGGTACGCCCACACAATTCCAACACAGAAAAGCTGCTTTTTAACATACTTAATTACAATGTTTTGGGATGGAAACTATTTTACTCATATTGTAATTAATTATAGGTCAGATTTAATAAAAATCTGGAAACACTGGACAGTTACTTTAAAGGTAGACTTTGGGCAAAATGCAAAAATAACATCTTTAAACTGTATAAATGATCAATGCACCATTATACCTGGTAATGTAATGCTTAAAAAATGGATGAATAAGATATTTGGCTACAGAAATGCAATTTCTTTCCGCTCTCTACAGCAGACCGTCCAAAAACAAATCCTGTGAAATTACATCAACACATATTGGAGGAGTTACTGGTTAGCTACAAGTGGCTAGCTTAACTAATGAAGAAGCTACCGTCAGTCACAGCATGCATGACAAGAATGACAC
The DNA here is from genome assembly GCF_965601325.2 of Salmo salar. Lineage (NCBI taxonomy): Eukaryota > Metazoa > Chordata > Actinopteri > Salmoniformes > Salmonidae > Salmo > Salmo salar. Next base: position 39,655,826 of record NC_138292.1, read on the forward strand.
ATCGATGAATCATCAAAGGCACACTCCATTGCTGTTTGAAAATTGAGAAAGAGGAGGAGTTGGACCGTTTTCGTACCCAAAGTCAACCGTAATTACCTGCAATTTTACACATGTTGCCCCTGAACTCGAGCCACTGCCCCCCCCCCCCCCCCAAAAAAAAGACAAATATTAGTATTTGTTGTTTTAAAGAAATTATTGAGGGTGACGAATCTACTTGTTCTGAATATTGGGGGGACACATGTCCTTATATCCCCTGTGGCAGTTCTGTCTATGCAATTTATCCAGAGGAGGGGAACTAGTGTAGCTGTCCTCCGGCTACACCATAGTGCTACCCTAGAGGGTGTTGTTGAGGCTACTGTAGACTTTCATTACAAACCAGTGTGTCTTAATCAGTTCTTTGATCAGCTGTGAATATATTTTGTACAGTTTTACAAAACAATATAACTTTAATGTTTCACAATTTTTATTTTTATGAAATTAACTTAGTAAGATGGTCCTCTCCTTTCCTCCTCTGAGGAGCCTCCACTGTTCCACTCTAACAACATGCTTTCAGAAATACTATCTGTTAAGCACTCAGCTTGTCAGAAGCTGTTCTCATGCTACAGCGTTGTCTTATTCCTCGCACATCCTTACACCTCTTGTGTTGTTGACAGTGCAACTACAGGCTGCAACTAATGCTAAAATATCCTGCTATAACAAATACTGTCTGTCAAGTGCTCAACTTGTCAGAAGTTGTTTTTAGCCCACACACATCCCCGGCAACTCTAGTGTTGTTTACAACTATGGGCCGGGATGCAATGAATGCTAAATCACGGTGTCATGTTGTGGTTTTAGTCCCTCCACTTCCTCTCCTCGTCTATCAGGGCTGGAGGTTTTTGGGTCGGAGGAGGGAAGGAGAGGAGGGAAGGTAGGTGGGAGAGAGGAATGGATGGAGAAAGGGAGGGAGGGAGGGGAATAAATAAAGCAGAGAAAAAAAGATCAATAAAAATTTCAGCAGCTGGCTCGTACACTCCTCCTCAAGCCAAAAGATGGAGAATGAGAGGGATGGAGAGAGGGAGAGAGAGAGAAAGACAGAGGGATAGAGGTAATGGGAAACATGTGTGGGAGAGGGAACCAGACAGAGGGAGTGGGAGAGAGAGTGCCAGACGTACATAGAGAGAGAGAGAGCGCAAGAGACAGGGAGAGAGAAGGTGTGAATAGCGACACGGGGAGTCTGCCGTTGAGACTGAGAGAAACATGTTGCTGAGATATCATCAACTGATACGTTCCATTCATTTCCCTCCTGCTACTCATTTCATAGTGATTAAAGACACAGGCCGAGCATTATACACTATATATACAAAAGTATGTGGACACGCCTTCAAATGAGTGGATTCGGCTATTTGAGCCACACACATTGCTGACACGCGTAAAATCGAGCACACTGCCATATAATCTCCATAGACTAACATTGGCAGTAGAATGGCCTTACTGAAGAGCTCAGGGACTTTCAACGTGGCACCGTCATAGGGTTAAGGTTTCCAACAAGTCAGTTCGTCAAATGTCTTGCCTGCTAGAACTGCTCTGGTCAACTGTAAGTGCTGTTATTGTGAAGTGGAAACGTCTAGGAGCAACAAAGGCTCAGCCGCGAAGTGGTAGGGCACACAAGCTCAGAGAATGGGACCGCCTAGTGATGAAGCATGTAGGGTGTAAAAATTGTCTGTCCTCGGTTGCAACACTCACTACTGAGCTCCAAACTGTTTCTGGAAGCACAAGAACTGTTCGTCAGGAGCTTCAAGAAGTGGGTTTCCATGGCCAAGCAGCCACACACAAGCCTAAGATCGCCATGTGAAATACCAAGTGTCGGCTGGAGTGGTGTAAAGCTTGCCGCCATTGGACTCTGGAGCAGTGGAAATGCGTTCTCTGGAGTGATGAATCACACTTCACCATCTGGCAATCCGACGGACGAATCTGGGTTTGGCGGATACCAGGAGAACACTACCTGCCCCAATACATAGTGCCAACTGTCAAGTTTGGTTGAGGAGGAATAATGGTCTGGGGCTGTTTTTCACAGTTTGGGCTAGGCCCCTTCTTTCCAGATAAGGGAAATCTGAACGCTACAGCATACAATGACATTCTAGACGATTCTGTGCTTCCAACTTTGTGGCAACATTTTGGGGAAGGCCCTTTCCTGTTTCAGCATGACAATGGCCACGTGCACAAAGCAAGGTCCATACAGAAATGGTTTGTCGAGATCGGTGTGGAATAACTTGACTGGCCTGCACAGAGCCCTGACCTCAACCCCATCGCACACCTTTGGGATGAATTGGAACGCCGACTGCAAGCCAGGCCTAATTGCCCAACATCAGTGCCCGACCTCACTAATGCTCTTGTGGCTGAATGGAAGCAAGTCCCCGCCGTACTGTTTCAATATCTAGTGGAAAGCCTTTCCAGAGGAGAGGAGGCTGTTAAAGCACCAAACGGTTGACCAACTCCATGTTAATGCCCATGATTTTGGAATGAGATGTTCGACTATGTACTGTTTAATTCAAAGGGAGTGAGTGGAAGGTAGGGCGAAGGAGCGAGAGAGATAGAGGGTATATGAAAGTGGACAGGCCGGAGAGAATAAGAGTTATGAAAATATGATTGAAGAAGGGTGCATAGAGAGAGGGAGCGGGAGAAAGAGAGGCAGATGGCAAGAGGGAGGAAAGAGGGAGGAGGAGGAGGAGAAGGATGGACGCAAAAATCCGCAACAGGCAGTGATCGAGATGGATTAGTTTGCGGGACAGACGATTCGATTAAATAGTAAATGGCAGGTTTAATCCCTGCCAATAAAAAAAAGATTCTCGGCGAGTGGGTGTTGTGAAACTGTTTCAGGGTCAGTTGCTGTGTGATATTGCGGCGGTAAGGATTTGGCGCTAATGTGATATTCTACTCATTAGGGATTCGTTCCAGGGAGGCACATACCTCGCATAATTATAATAAGATGCTCTTACAGTCTGGGTGCCACTGCACACTGCATGACAATAAGTGGTTAGGAGCTGGGTGAGACCGCCAATGGCCAAATAAGGCCACCACATACCCTGTGAAATATCCCTTTTTAAATTGCCTGTGTATAGGAAATAGTGGGTTGTGTCAGTGTGTTAGCGGTGTGGCTGTGGGACTGGTACCATTTCGGGAAACAATAGAATTGGTAAGGCAATTCCGCCTGATGCCCAGTGGTAGGCGGTGGTGGCACAGTGCAATCACCCCTACTCACCATCGCTGTGCCACTTCTCTGCCACCATGAAGAGAATCACGGCAATTTTGCTGTCATTTAGGGCTGGCAGGTGGTCGGCTGTTCCAGCTGTGAAGGTGCCAGTGGGATTTTCTGGTAATAAAGAGTCCATGTTAGCAGCCCGCATCTGACAGTAAAGACTCAGTTAGGCAGGATTTTCACCGCAAATTTCACTGTGACAGCTCCCTAACGACACTTACAGGAGCTGTTCTACACCGGTATGAAAAGATTCCTCTCCCTCTATTACCAGTGGGTATTTCATTAATAGGTATGAAAAAATCTCGGCATGTGTCTGATCTGATATTCCCATATTCCGACACTAATTCATTTGGAATGAGATGATGGGGAGAAATAAATTATTTATTGTTTTGTGATATTTCCCATAATTTGGTTTAAAGTGAGATTGCACTGACTGATATTTCTCATAATTTGGTTTAAAGTAAGATTGCACTGAGTGATTTGTGTGGCAATAGTCCTGTAATTGGGTTAAAATGGAGATTGGGCCAGGTTATTGTGTGGTGATATTTCTAACTAATTGGATGTGGTGTGAGATACCACAGTAGCTAAACGTCTGTGTTGTCTTGCCAGTTCAGTAATGCACGTTAGAGTGAGATTCCGTTAGTGTATTGTGTGGTGGGGAGGACAGAGGAGGGGTATTCTACCAGGATGTTGTGGATTGCCGCATGCAGAGAATTCCAATCACACATTCTAGTCTTTTGACAGTATTGTCTTCTAGGGTTCTGGTTGTTTTGAAAATGTCAGCCTCGATCCAAAGAAGATGCCTTAGTCTGTGTGTGAGGAGAATCCTCTAATTATAGAATAAGCCATAGCTAGCCGATATAGCACATATAGCTTCTGATTACTCTTTATTAGTTAAACTGTGAATATGCATAATTGATAAATGAGGCTTACAATTCCTAAGGTTTACAGTACATTCCAGAAATAAAGAAATCCATAAGTAATGCAGTTATTTCAACATGCAAATTATAACTTCATTTGGAGCGTAACACATTCTCCCCGAGCTTATTTGACATCCATGAATTATAGATGCAGTATAGATTGAGGCATATTCTAATACACCCTAACCCTAACTAACACAATCAAGAAAGTTTATTTTCCCTGAAGCCTGATGATCTGTTTCTCAGCAAACCTGGGTTAAATTATCTATTTTTTAAATCATTTGTTTGATATCTGTATTTGATTGACCTTGCCTTTCTCAATAGAACCAATAGAACTTTCCCAAAACTTCAAACCCGCCCATTTAACGCTCCGGGCAGGCTAAAAGAAACGAGAAACGAGAAAAAAATAAATAATTGTGAACATTTCAAATAGTATTTAAATCCAGGTCTGCTTGGCTGTGAAATCACAGTGTCAGAGCGACAGAACATCACACTATTTCACAGAGTACTGGCTGTATTGACGCAACCTTTATATGGTCAGCAGACCCCCGATTCCCATTAAAAATAATGAAGGTGTCGGAAAAGGGCAATTAGCTGGCTAATGTCAGGCAACAGTACTCTAATACAAGATAGTTTTGCTGACAAGTCAATATCTGCTCCAAAAAACATTATCCACGGTAAGAGACTGACTCTTTGGGGAAAGTTTTTCTTTACTGTTGAGAACCTCACATTAGGCCCAGGCTAGAGAGAACTAGGTGAAATGAATGCAGAACATACAGCTAAATATGATATAGTGCTTTAATAAAGACAAACTCAAGACTTCTGAAGACCCAGACTAGCAAAGATGCAAAGAGACCTGTATCTATAGAATATGCAAGATGAACAGTACTGTTAACCATCAGTGTAAAAAAAACACTGTGTGTATTACTTATGATGTTGATATACACCCATAGGTGTAACATGATGCATCTGTGAATGTTCTTTTCACTTAGACAGCTGTGATCAAAATTGATCTGTATACCAGACAGAGCCTCTTAAATCAGACAAGACAAATGTGGCTACAGTTCAGGTGTTTTCTCAATCAGCCAGACTGGATTGATCTTCTCTGGAATCAATCATGATCTAGTCGCATCGACAGAAAGATGCCCTTAAGATTTCTGTAAAGAAAGAAAAACCAAGATAGTGATTTCGGAGGGGAAAGGTTTCAGCCTAGTATTGTTGTTTCAGTAATGTTTCAGCTCACCAAGCATTTATGAGGTAAAACTTGGAAGGGATTCATAATAATTATCATAATTATATTTTACAAGTTCTGGTTGGTGTGGTGAGATTAGTTTGAGGGTTTATCATGGTGTGAAAGTACACTTGCCTGTGGGTTCAATTAATACAGACGGTTATTTCACTCAGACTTTATCGATTAGACGTTATTAAACGCGTACAACGTGTCATATTACATGTAAAGGATTTAATATAGTTTCCACTACCTTCCATTAATTCCTTCTTCATACTGTTATCACTCTCCACTAATATGTTTCTCATTTGCATCCATGCCAATGTCAGTGTTATATTATCTCAGTTTTTGCACAATATAATACTTGAGTGAATTCCATATTCCATGTGTAGGCTGCTTAGTAAGTAAGTAGCATTGCGTTGGCGTAAAACACTGTTTTGCTATTCCTGTGGTGTACTGCGTCATTGTGTGGAGAACCTTCAGCCTCTGTGAGAGCCCAGTCACTGAACCTACCACCTCTTGCAGTAGCATTCCTCCCACCCTCTGCTCTGAGTTCTCTTTCACAGACACACACACATACCATCTGTTTGCCTTTTTCCTGGGCAGACCTGTGTCCATTGGGACATACTGTGCCTTGCAAAAGTATTCTCCCCCTTAGCGTTTTTCCAATTTTGTTGCATTACAACCTGTAATTTAAATGAATTTTTATTTGGATTTCATGTAATGGACATACACAAAATAGTCCAAATTGGTGAAGTGAAATTGAAACAATTACTTCTTTCAAAAAATTCTAAAAAATACAAAACGGAAAGGTGGTGCTGGCATATGTATTCACCCCCTTTGCTATGAAGCCCTTAAATAAGATCTGGTGCAACCAATTACCTTCAGAAGTCACATAATTAGTTAAATAAAGTCTACAAGTGTGCAATCTAAGTGTCACATGATCTGTCACATGATCTCAGTATATATACACCTGTTCTGAAAGGCCCCAGAGTCTGCAACACCACTAACCAAGGGGCACCACAAAGAAAGTGTAACGGCTGTCGTGAGAGAGAGTAGACCAAGGTGCAGCGGAGTTAGTGTTCATCATTGAATATTTAATAAAGAAAGAACACTATACAAACAAAACAAGAAAACTGACAGCCAAACAGTCCTGTCAGGTGCAAAACACTAACAGAAACAATTACCCACAAAACCCAAAGGAAAAACATGCTCCTTATGTGTGACTCCCAATCAGCAACAACGAACTTCAGCTGTGCTTGATTGGGAGCCACACACGGCCCAAAACAAAGAAATACAAAAACATAGAAAAAGGAACATAGAACGCCCACCCAATGTAACACCCTGGCCTAACCAAAATAAAGAACAAAAACCCCTCTCTATGGCCAGGGCGTTACAGCAAGCGGCACTTTGAAGACCAAGGAGCTCTACAAACAGGCCAGGGACAAAGTTGTGGAGAAGTACAGATCAGGGTTGGGTTATAAAAAAATATCTGAAACTTTGAACATCCCACAGAGCACCATTAAATCCATTATTAAAAAATGAAAAGAATATGGCACCACAACAAACCTGCCAAGAGAGGGCCGCCCACCAAATCTCATGGACCAGGAAAGGAGGGCATTAATCAGAGAGGCAACAAATAGACCAAAGATAACCCTGAAGGAGCTGCAAAAATCCACAGCGGAGATTGGAGTATCTGTCCATAAGACCACTTTAAGCCGTACACTCCACAGAGCTGGGCTTTAAAGAAGAGTGGCAAGAAAAAAAATAAGCAAATATGTTTGGTGTTCGCAAAAAGGCATGTGGGAGACTCCCCAAACATATGGAAGAAGGTACTCTGGTCAGATGAGACAAAAATTTAGATTTTTGGCCATCAAGGAAAACGCTATGTCTGGTGCAAACCCAACACCTCACAGTGAAGCATGGTGGTGGCAGCATCATGCTGTGGGGAGGTTTTTCATTGGCATGGACTAGGAAACTGGTCAGAATTGAAGGACTGATGGATGGCACTAAATACAGGGAAATTCTTGAGGGAAACCTGTTTCAGTATTCCAGAGATGTGAGACTGGGACGGAGGTTCACTTTCCAGCAGGACAATAACCCTAAGCATACTGCTAAAGCAACACTGGAGTGATTTAAGGGGAAACATTTAAATGTCTTGGAATGGCCTAGTTAAAGCCCAGACCTCAATCCAATTGAGAATCTGTGGTATGACTTAAAGATTGCTGTACACCAGCGGAACCCATCCAACTTGAAGGAGCTGGAGCAGTTTTGCCTTGAAGAATGGACAAAAATCCCAGTGGCTAGATGTGCAAAGCTTATAGAGACATCCCAAGAGACTTGCAGCTGTAATTGCTGCAAAAGGTGGCTCTACAAAGTATTGACTTTGGGGGGGGGGGGGGGGGGGGGGGGGGGGTGAATAGTTATGCATGCTCAAGTTTTCTGTTTTTTTAATCATATTTGTTTCACAATAAAAAAATATTTTGCATCTTCAAAGTGGTAGGTATGTTGTGTAAATCAAATGATACAAACCCCCCAAAAATCCATTTCAATTCCAGGTTGTAAGGCAACAAATTAGGGAAAATGCCAAGGGGGGTGAATACTTTCGCAAGCGACTGTACGCTAGTGCTGGGGTACGGTCCTGGAGGCGTGATCCCGCACCTCTAGCCCAGTCGCCCACCCTCCCCTCGCCGCTAGACCCTTACACACCATAATAAGAGCCCTCTACCACCTCTGCGGCGCCACTTCACAGCAAGGTTAATGGGAATGCCACAAATATTAATAACACCATTATTACCCCACCAGTCCACCCCTGTTTGAATATGATAGTTTGTAAAAGAGCTTCTTAAAGGGCTGTGACTACAGTAGCAGTTTGTGCTCACTAATGGTCTTCAGGATGGCACTGGCCCTTTGCCCTTCACATACCCACCAGCCAGCTAGCCAGCCACACGCACACACACACACACACACACACACACACACACACACACACACACACACACACACACACACACACACACACACACACACACACACACACACACACACACACACACACACACACAACCCGGTTGTCAAACACACCTGTCGAGGTCAAACAAGGGCTGTCTGTAGCTAACAGCAGATTGCTAACGATAAAGCATCAGCCCCTGAAGGCCAGCCGGCGGCTCTACAGCTCAGAGAATGAAATAAAGTCTCTGACCTCCCGGCTAATTAGTGACGATACATCTGGATGTGAGAGAGTGGGAGCTAGGCTCTTATTGGCTCTGATTGCTGGCCCTCCTCAAACTCAAAACAAACCCAACTGGAGAAATGGGTGTTATGCCAGCATCTGAGTCATCACTGGGTCAAATTAAAACTTCCATTTGATTTGTTTCCGGTTTTTTTCAGTGTGTTGTTATTTGTTACTGAATAAAAAAACACATCAACTGGATTTTAATAATCCAAGCCTGTCTTAGTCAACTGGGGCTGTGTTCATCAAGCATCTCAGAGTAGGATCTAGAATCAGGTCCCCCTTGTCCCTACAGTATAATGTTATGATCTAAAAGTCAAAACTGATCAGTACCCCCACTCTGAGATGCTTTATGAATACAGGCCCTGCTGTATAAAACTAGGGACCTGAGTTGGCCTCTGTGTTGGCTGAAACAGGACTATCTATCTGTCCAACAGATGCACTAACCCCGGAATGAACCCTCCTTCCTCTCCTATCTCCCCCTCCTTACCGTCCACTCTTCCCCCTACGCCTTAGCCCATATCACACAGACAGCCACTGCTAAAAGATTCATGCATGTGGATTTTAGGTCTTTAAAGAATGAGCTTGAGCAAGGCTTGCTTTTTTTCTCTCCCTCAAAATGAAATCCAATATTCAAGAAATTGATTCTCTCTCTCTCTCTCTCTCTCTCTCTCTCTCTCTCTCTCTCTCTCTCTCTCTCTCTCTCTCTCTCTCTCCGTATTTGCCTATGTGTTTAGTCTCTGTTTGCTTCGCCTTGTTAGGCCAGCGAGGGTTAATGGTCTCCTAAAGGCATGTTCCAGACTAGGACAGTTAATTAGGAGGAGGTGATTGACGCCTGCCTGTGTAAAGTAAAGCATGGGGAGTAAAGGGTGGGGGTATCTGCACTCCTGAGGCTTATGTATAGAGGTCACACTAATCAAAGCTTTGTTTAAACAACTGCCCACGCTGTAGAGTAGTGGTTGGAGCCGCTGTATTAACGCATAATCAAGTTATGAAGAACAATCTTATCCGTGTATACCCTCCAGACATACTTGTGATGCACAAAAACTGTGCACGCTAGATTTGCTGTATATGTGAATTTTTTTTAGAAGGATCTAGTACTGATAGTTCTAGTAAGCTAACAATACAACCTGTGTTATCATCATCATCATCATCTTTCTCAAACTGTTATTACCAGTGCTAATTCCTGGTAACACATTCAGCTCTGTTCTGCAGTGTTGTGTTGGGGTACGGCTTGAGTCGTGGTGTTCTTTACCACAATTACATACTCCAGTGAAGCAGCCGAGGTAATCCCCTTCCTCACTGTCTCTGATTGTATTTTATTGCACTCGTTTTTCATTTGTCCCTATCCCCCTCTCTGCTATCTGTTCAGTCATCTCCATGCTTGGGAGAGAGATTCTCAAGTTCTCTCTCTCTCTCTCTCTCTCTCTCTCTCTCTCTCTCTCTCTCTCTCTCGCTCTCTCTCTCTCTCTCTCTCTCTCTCTCTCTCTCTGGGTGAACGCTGATTGCAGAGTGGACTGCACCACATGAAGCTGTTTGGACTGCTGATTGAGAGACAGGGAGATTGGCTGGAGTGTGTGTGAGTGTGTGTGTTAGACTGTGGAACTCCATATCAAGCTATATCAAAATACAGCAAATTACTTCTTGTTTGCTATATGTGGCTACAGTGTCCATTCGTGTGTGTGTTTATGTTGGCTCGTGTTCGTAGGTGCATGTGTGTGAGTGTATGACAGGACAGGATGGATTGCCTGTGTGAGGCGTGTGTGTACCCTTAGGTAGCAGGGGGAGGTGGGGTGAAAATGTCAACGCAGGAGCAGGAGAACCTTTCTGACAGGACCATGAAGTTTCTCCTAGGTTCAGATCTAGCATCAGCTTCCCCTTGCCTAATCCTAACTGTAACCACAGTGGGGAATATGCAAAACTGACTCAAGATCAGCGTCACATAGAGTCACAGCAGGGAACAGCCAATGAGCAGTCCCGGGGGGCTTCATTAGAGAGACACACACTCACATACACAACCCCACATCACAATCTCTCTCAATGTCGTCTGCACCTCGGAGCCGGCTGCCAGTACGAGTCTGAAGGAATAAAATCATCACGCCCACACAGCCAAAGGAAGAAGAACGACAAAGTTAGCGCTATTAACAAGTGTTTTCTAATTGGCTGTGAGTACTGACAGACAGCCAAGGAGCACCGTACAAGACGAGGAGCTTTTCTATAAATAAAATCCAACAGACTGGCTATGCCCCACAGTGCAGTGAGAGAAAGAGAGCGAGCGAGTGATGAACATACACAGACACCCATGCATGCACGCATGCACACACACATACACACATATACACACACATGATAGACAGATACAAACAAGTTCATAAATCAGAAACTGAATAAATCGCAAGATCTTGGAGAGAGAGGATTATTATTTGTTTTGCCTCGTTCTTTCCTTCCTTTTGCTTGATCTTTCCCCAGCCTAAATGGAAAAAGAGAAACTGAATAAAAAAATGCTTTTGATATCTCTTCCTCGCCGCCCGATAAATACAATTGTCACAATCTGTCAACTGGCTGCCTCCCTCCCTCCCTCCAGTCATCCCCCCACTCTCCAGATTGGAATCTGGAAACCCATTTTCTTTGTTCCTCTCCTCACCAAGCCCAGGCCATGTCAGGTAGTCTTTACACGTCCCCCACTAACTTCTTCCCTCTTTCCCCACCCTTCTCCCTTCCTCTCCTTTTCTCTCTCTCTCTTTCTCGCTCCATCTTTATCCCCTTGCCGTCTGCTGCGGACTCTGTGGAGAATTTGCCCAAATTACCTGTCATACTGGCAGCTACTTGTAAATAAGCCCGGAAAGTGTGTCGCTCTCCTCCTCCCTTCCCTCACTCTCCCCTCTCTCTCTCCGCCTTCTTCTTTTCAATCCCTCATGCCTCCCCCTCTCCCCCTCCTCTCCCTCTGCTGCTTTTTTCTATCCCTCCCTCCATCCCTCTCTTCTTCTCTCCCTTAACAGCACGACTAACTGGGACGCCCAGGAAGTCTTTGCATTTCTTTCTCTGGGAGAAAATGAGTTTGTGCTGGCTCCACGGGAGATGTTTCAGGCAGGGAAACAGACCATTGACTACCTGTCATTTAGCCCTGCAGCATTAGAGAATTAGAAATGTATTTGGTCTGGTGCTCTGCAGCTCTTAACAGCTGGGGGAGGATGAATACAATGGAAGTAGTATGGGTGTGTATGGGGCGTTTGATGTGTGTATGTACCAGGATTTATTTATACACCTAGCTAAGTATGTCTGTGGATGACATGAGTAGGCGAGTAGCTATTTGTACTGGGATCTAGACATGTGTACTGTAGCAGTGTGTGTGTGTAGTGTAGCAGTGTGTGTGTGTGTGTGTGTGTGTGTGTGTGTGGTGTGTGTGTGTGTGTGTGTGTGTGTGTGTGTGTGTGTGTGGTGTGTGTGTGTGTGTGTGTGTGTGTGGGTGTGTGTGTGTGTGTATTCTGCCAGGTTTCTCATTGTGGGCGGGAGGTGTCTGTGGCAGGTCAGGGCCACACTCTTAGTTCAATTTCTAGTTTGGAAGGTGTAATCATTTCTTTCACGGGGGGTTACAGGTACAAGGGCTGTGATTTGGAGTGAGGAAGGCAAGTGGATGAGAAACCTTAAGAAACAGGAGAGAGAGAGAGAGAGAGAGAGAGAGAGAGAGAGAGAGAGAGAGAGAAGCCTCTAAGCTAAACCTTGTCCTGTTAACACTGTAAGAGTCCAGAGTCTGCCCAGCGACCAGATTTAACGAGTCCCCCCTTCCACCGACCCCCTCCCCGTCCAAATCATAAGGCAATAGAGATGTGTCATCTTGATAAATGAAGAGGTCTTGGTTATTTCTGGCTTTTTTAAGGAGCCTTTGGGGAACAAACACTTCCTAATTCAAGGACGCCACATTTAAAATGTGAACCACTTCATTCATCAAAGGCCCTCTCTCTCCGTCCATCGCCTTCCTCCATCTCCCTACGCCATCATCACACTGATTTTAGGAGGACCGTCTGGGCTGAGCTGAAGCTGAAAACAACTGCCTCCGGCCAACGAACACCAAACCTCATGGGTTCAAATACTATTTGTAATCTCTCAAATACCTGGAGTGCTAGGTGGGTGGAGTTTGCAGCAATTGGAACTTTTCTATTTGTTCAATCTGAACGGGCACGTTTAATCAAGCACAGCCAAAATATTTGAAATTATTTCGAATAATATTTAAACCCAGGTTTGGCCGACAAACTTCTGTGAATCCTCCACCTTTCCACAATTGGAAACTCTGGCCCATTTTTAACTCTAAATGTTCAAGTTCAATTATGCTATCACTCAGATTTCACGCTGGGCCAAGTCTTTGTGGTCAGAATACCTACGTTTCTTCATCTTTACACTCTGCCTGATGGGCTAAGTGCGGGTACTGCGAGGGGGAGAAGTGCTGAAGGTTTGCGGAGATGATAGCACCTGTTAGCCAAAGCGAGCTCAATCATGGCAAGTCACGGATCAGCTCCCTGCATGATAGCTGTCGACGCAGTGCAGAAAGGAAGGTATAAGGTAAGGTATGCACAGATGAGCTAGCTAACGCTAGGTGAGCTGGCACTACAGTAGGAAATGGCATGGTGTGTTGCTTCCTAATTGAAGTTAGCGCTAGCCTGCGGCTTCGGTAGCATGTGGCGAGAGAGGAGGAAAAAGAGAGGGAGCAAGAAAGAAAACAGGTGGAAGCAAGGGAAAAATAATAGTAACCTGGGGCATTTTATGTGGGTGTGTGTCCTTGTGGGTGTGATGTGTAAGCTTTCACAAATTCACACTCCCTCACCTACACACACCTACACACTCGCATGTAATGTAGAGTCATATTGAGGCATTTTGTGTGTGTGTGATGTGTGAAATTTCACACACACGTACACACTCTCCCTCACCTACACACACTCTCTCACATGTGTATAGTAGTCGAGATAGCATTGCTCTACAAGAAGACAAACAGTATAAATATTCTAGCCCTTAGCAGCTGCATTAGCATACCTGTTGGTGGTAGCTAGGTACCTCTGGGCTATTACCATGTGTGTACTGCAGCTTCTTTCATCCTCTCACTCTGCCCCCAAACACACATACAAACACACAGAGACAGACATGCACACCGTTTGCCCACTGGACTGTTTCTTACATGTGCAGCTTTGCTTAGGATTTAAAAGTCAACATGGGGTTGGAGGGATGCTGTTTATCCTTCAAAACACCACACACACCACACACACACACACACACACACACACACACACAGATATACACACCCGTGCAATGAGGTCAGTCGACCAGCCGATCCTATCTGATGTTGTCTTGCCGGGGCGGGTCTCAGATCTCTTTTTGGGGGCATGTGATATCTGCTTGTGCCCAGGTACCATGGGCATTAGTGCTGCTGTCCTTGTGGCTGCCAGTCAGCCAGGCAGGCAGGGCCTGAGACAGGGGACTCTGGGCTCTGCAGCAGGCAGCTGAGTAGAGGAACCTTTGATCAGGGCCCGGCTCTGACTCCATCCACACAGCCTCACATTTACTCTGCTCCGGTCTGGCCACAGCACAGCCGGCTCTTTGTCATGGTGGGGGGGCTTCAGGAAGATTTTCTTTAGTCTTCACCTCGTCTTCCCCTCGCTAGCTTTTATGACCCAGACCCAGTGTCAGTCACAACCCGCCAAAGCCTCTTTCAATCCTTGATCCTCACGCCGCTGGTTTTCACCACAGAAAATGAACTTAAATATCCCCCAAATGCTTCCGATTAAATGTCATCCATGAAAATGGCATAAGGGAAAAAACATGAGGGAGGAGAAAAACACTTAATCAGCGTGGCCTTGCCATTTCAGCGGAGGAATGAGGAACATGCTTTTGCTAATGAGGTCCCGTTGAAATTCCCTGCCATGCGATGTTGGCTTTTCATGGCTTGATTTCACATCCATTTATCCGCCCCCGAGCCGCAAATGGGCCCAGGAATGTATGCGTCACATAACGGCGACAGCTGCACTATCAAAACAGGGAAGTGGGAGGTAGCAGACATTGGATGGGAAAATAGATTATAAAGGAAATGTATGGATTGGATCAATGTCAAGGCACTCTCCTCCCTATGGGGAGTCAGTAGACTAGAGGTGTAACGGCAACCTGGTTTCAGAGCATTTCGTATTATTCTGTATGTAAATGCGAGACACTACTTTTAGTATGATACTGTATGTCACGTTTCGTCGATCATCCATTTCTTATGATATATTACGAATTACAATTTGTATGATATGTTACGATTTGCAAAATGTTCAATATGCTACGTATTTGCATAACATAACATATGTTGCAAATTCCAATTTGTGGATAACATTAGCTAGGTGGCAAATTCTAATGTTAGCTAGCTAGCTAACATTAGCTAGGCTAGGGGTTAGGGTTAAGGTTAGGGTTAAGGTTAGACGTTACGGTAGGTTAAAGGGTTAAGGTTAGGGTTAGCTAAAATGGTTAATTTTACAGTTAGGGGAAGGGTCAGCTAACATGCTAAGTAGTTGAAAAGGAGAAAAATAATTGTATTTGAAAAGTTGCTAATTAGCAAAAATGTTAAAATTGTCCTTGATGAGATTCGAACACGAAACATTTGGGTTGTTAAAGATTTGCATTATACATAAATAAATAAAGGTAAAATAAATGAATAAATAAATACGTCCATCCACCCCGACCAACCGCCTTCCTTTTGTTTTTTTACCTTAAGTAACCTTCTGTCTTTTGTAACCATACCAAACGTAACATATCATACTCATTTGAGTGTTTTGGATTTACATTTACTATGTTACGTCTAGTCTATGAGACCAGGCTGGTAACAGAGATGGTGTAGTGATGCTTGCTCTTCAAAAAGTTTTGCTTGTGTAATTTATTTTCCACTTTTTGGAAGACTAGAAGTGTAGTTGTTAGGGTGGATGTGACCAGCATTGGCATCCTTTTTATGTTCACGCTCTGTTTCTTGGTGAATGCTTCTCCACTTTTTTCCTCTCATCTTCAATGTACACAAGACACCGACACTAAGGCGGAGACAGGGAATGTATACAGCTTTCCATGGAGGTTGCATTGCGAAAGCTGATTGAATTCCTAAACCCATTTCCACTCTGAGAGAGAAAGAAAATGAAATTATCCATCTCCCCGGTTCTCCGAGACTATCTCGCCATTTCTTCATTCTCTAGCCAATTTAACTGTGTAACAAATCCAAAGCAAAAGATTGGAAGATTTGACCTTTTTTTTACTCAGTTATGGTAAAGATAAGCTTGTCGTTGTTTCTGCTGCAGGAGGAGAAACAAAAGTATGATTTGATTTGTTTTGCAAACTTAATTTGAAGTTTTTAAAAGTGGGCATGGAGTGATATTGATTTCTGTAATGGTTTGTGGCCTTCCAAATGAGTGTATAATGCTATCCCCATGCTGCATCTACATTGGATTATTTGTGAATCCAGGAAGAGGGATATTCATGTTGGTAGTGCAGTAAGATGTAGAGTAAATGGACATGCTCGGATTGGGACTGATTTAAAGGCTGAGTCTCAAGAGGAACGTTAGCCTTTGGTTGAGTTGTCAACTAACGTGAATTCAATGTGAAATCAACAACATTATTCACCATGTCATTGGATATAGGTTAACATTTGGGTGAAAAAGAGATGAAATACCCTATGTTGATGACTTTTTGTAAATCCAATCAGTTTTCACTGTTGATTCAACATCATCACGTTGATCTATTTTGGTTGAAATGACGTGGAAACAACGTTGATTCAACCAGTTTTTGCCCAGTGTGACACTTCGTAAAGGGTATAACTGGTTGTGACAGCCCTTTTAGTTAGCTAGACTACAGTGGCGGTTGGTGCCATTTAAGATGTGTGAGGACAATTATTATTTTTATGAGCGTGGCCTTACTTCTATCACAGCATATTGGATGACTGTCATTCAAATTCCATTCACCCAGGTCAACGTAACGTCGATAGGTTTAGTCTACTACATGATACTAAAATATTCCCTATACCCATCATAAGATTGCTACAACCTAGCCTATGAATGAAAGTTTACAACATAGGTGCACAGGTCGAGAAAAATGTGAGTAATCAAGGTGACAGACATTGATACATTCAATACCGCCTTGCACACTCTTGCCTGAATCTAGCTGTTCTGGGGTGTAATCATTAGTCCAAACAGAATGAGAGTTTCTATTGGAAAATTCAGGTAGGTCCATCCCGTTTAGTTTGCTTCCGTTTGAGAAATGTTTTGCAATGGAATCAGTGGAATGAATACATCCCTGATCACCCGCACACACAGTTCACTTTCATAGCAGCCAAATACAGCATCATTACTTTTTTCGTTGTATAATTATTTATCGGATCTACGCACTCTCCTCCTCTCACCTTTTCTCTTCGCTTGTGGAATTCAGTGCACAACACAACAGCTATTTGTGACCATGTGAAAAAACCTCTCCAAGCCAAACCGTCATACCATAACCGATAAACGCTAAACAGCCTATATCATTGTCACTATACTAGTTAAGGTTATAGTCAACATAGCTACTAGAACTAACACGTTAGTAAACCCACAATTCCTCTATTTTCTTTCTCTCAGCATTGTTGGGATGGGCCTGACAGTAAGGATTTCACTGTTCGTCCAAACATGTTGTTTACAAAGCATGTGACAATACAATTTGATTTGACTTGAATCCAATCCATGTGTACAATCATGCAGTACATGTATAGCAAGCAATTTAGCAGTTACACCGGCGGGCCCCAGTGGCAATAAATTCATAAAAACTAAAGCTTACCTTGACTTGGAAGAGTTGCAGTGTTGGCTAGCCTTAGCCAGTTAGCTAACATAAATAGCATTCTTCTCTGTTTGAGTCAGGTTGTTGAGTAGGCTAAATTAGCTGCAGCCATTAGCTAGCTAAGTAAATGAAAGGTAAACTAAGAACAGGAAAAAAATACAACTTAATATAGCTGGCTCTCTCTCTCGCTCTCTCTCTCTGCTGCTTCTCCTTAATTTGTTAAGAAATTAATTTGTTCAAAACTGTTCAACGATAGTCTGTCTCTCTCTTTGAGTCAACTACTCACCACGCTTTATGCACTGCAGTGCTACAGTAGCTAACTTATGGTTTCAGTACTAGATTCATTCTCTGATCCTTGGACAACATGTCAGTTCATGCTGCAAGAGCATGTCTTCTGGAAGTTGTCATAATTACTGTGTAAATCTATAGGTTAGCTGTCCTCCGGCTATACCATGGTGCTAGCCTAGAGGGTGATGTTGAGGGTACTGTAGACCTTCATTGTACTGTAGACCTTCATTGTGTTTTAATCAGTTATTTGGTGACGTGGATATATTTACTATAATTGTATGTAAAAATGTATGTTTCACTATTTTAATTTTTATGAAATTCACTGAGTAGGATGGTCCTCCCCTTCCTCCTCTGAGGAGCCTCCACTGCTTGACATGAAGCATCACATCTTTTAGTCTGTCTGTTTTGGTCTCTCATATTTGTTTATGGGGCGCCATATCTTGGGTGACATGTTACTTGAAAATAATGTGCTACCTAGAACCGTAAAGGGTTATTTGGCTGGCCCTGTAGGAGAACCCTTTTTGGTTACGTCCATGTAGAACCCTTTTTGGCTCTAGATAGAGGGTTCTACAGAAACAGCCAAACAACTCTTTACAAGCCATTTCTTCTAGGAGTGTACAGCTGCCAGCATTAAGTGCAATGATTATCAGCCCTGCTTCTATTTTTTCCATTAGCTTAAATGATTAAATGACACACAAAAGCCGTTCCATACAGTGTGATCTGATCCCTTTAGGATTAGCAATACGTTCTGTGGGAGACTGATGTGTGTCCACCTTACCCTGCCTGCCTGCAGTGCTGAGGGGGCTGTTGATGTTCCGAGGAGAATGGCTCCTCGATGACTCGTCTCCAGTTTATTATTAGTAAGGAGTGAGTGGGTGGGAGAGAGAGATAAATAGAGGGGAAGAGAGGAGATAGACAGAGTGGGGATAATAGGAGTGTTTGTCGGAGGAAGGGAGATGGAGATGGAGACTAAAGTCACAGGGAGGGGAGGCGGAGGGGGAGGAGAGGGAGACATGTATACAAGAAGTGTGAGAGGAACCACAAAATGGAAAAACGAGGGGAAAGTAAAAAAAAGTTTAGGAGGGACAGGAAATAACATAGAAACTGAGAATGTAGAATCTGAAATGGAAGGTAGGGAGGGATAATGACGAGAAGGTTGGAATCGTGGAGACGGAGAGACGTGTTCTGTATTGAGAGGATAGAGACAGGGAGGGAGTGAAAGGGAGCCTTGCTGGACTGATACATTATTGCTGGACTATTGATTTAGAGGGGAGGTAGAAAAAGGAGGGCGTCTGCGAATGAGAGAGAGAGATGGTGATAAACAATGGATGATGAGAGGATGTTGACAGTAATGTTAGATATCTGAGTCATTGGTATTACCCCATTCACAGCGGTAAACAACGTTTAAGGACCCAATGCATCCCCCGGCCATCGTAAACGGTTCATCTTGACAATGTGAACATCATCCATTTATATGTGTGACCTTAAAAGACTTGTGGAAGGCCTCCAGAGTGGCGCAGCGTCACTACAGCCTGTGTCACAACCGGCCGTGACCGGGAGTCCCATAGGGTGGCGCAAAATTGGCCCAGCATTGTCCGGGTTAGGGGAGGGTTTGGCCGGGGGGACTTTAGTTGTGGCGCCTGCAGGCACCCAGGCGCCTGCAGGCTGTCTTCGGATGTCAGTTGAACGGTGTTTCCTCCGACACATTGGTGCAGCTGGCTTCTGGGTTAAGCAAGCGGGTGTTAAGAAGCGTGGCTTCCCGAGCCTGTTGGGGAGTTGCAGCGATGAGACAAGATCGTAATCATGAAATTTGGGAGAAAAAGGGGGTAAAAATTGCAAAAAATAATAAAACACGTGGTAATCTCTCAAGGGTCGGAGAGACTGATCTATTAGCTAAGTAATTGTTGGCCACAAATAATACCCATAGGAGAGGGGGAGAGAGAAAAAATATATATATTTACTGATAGTTTTTGAGTGACGAATACTCACCATTACAAATGACTGCCTGCTGTGTTTCGCCCTCAGGTCACAAGGCTCTAGCAGAGGCAGACAGTTAGATACTGTGCTAAGAGGCAGACATGTTACCACAGGGGTTACAATTCTGCTTCATTCCCCCAGGGAGGACTTCGGTGTAACCTTGAACAAGGTACACAGACTTCAGGCAGGCAGTAAACAACGACACGAGGCAGACATTTTGTGGAACAGAGGTCCCTCTCAATGAGGAAGTCAGCTAATCAACCTGACACATTATTATTACACAGATGGTAATCATGAGCATAAAGGAAATAGAAGAAGACAAAGCGTTCCTAACTGAAAAGAGACGTTTTTTTCTTTTTCCAGACTGCCAGTCTGCCAGTATCAGGCCTTGGCCTTTAGCTGTGTGTGTGTACGCGTACATGAATGTGTGCATGCGTGTGTGCTCTCTTTCAAACACACACACACACACACTCTGAGGCCTGCAGCCATCCTTCAGGGGTCTGATATCTGATCGCCTGGATTGATCTGCCCAAGGAGAGCTTGACATTCAGCTCACATTCAGCTTGCCCAATGAGGCCACAGAGCAGCGAGGAGAGAGCTCCGATACAGGAACTTAATTAAAGCCAGAATAATAACGCTAACAAAACAAAACAGAATTTAATCCAGCTGCTAGGTATCACATCGATTCCCAGCACAGGACGTTCCTGCAGCGGAGCTCCAAAACTTCATACTCGGAGGGGTTTCCCATTCAATGATCCACATTGTGTCCTTCGGGAAATCTGTCTCAAGACGAGACTGGGAGGCTTTTAGTAGGGCTCCAGGCAACTCAGGTAGTGCCCTTGAATCCATTGATCTCTGAAGTATTTTTACTGTAAAGAGTACAGTATGTCTGCATTGACAAAAGACTACAAGTACAGTACATCTGTACTTCATGAACTTAAAGCACATTATGAAATGCACGCCTTTCCTACACATGCCTATACTACGCACTTCTCACTAGTTGGTATTCAGACTTACCTTATGCAGGTGCATAATGAGCTTTGCAGGCGTGGTTCCCTTGTGAGTGCTGAATACATTTAATTCAACCGCTGAAAACCCTCCCACTTGCTGGCCAACAGATTTTCTTGTGGAGTTTTCATTCAATAGGGTTTTCAGTACGTTTATCCGTTTAAATACGGTGTACCTTTAATTAGAATTTTGCCTAATGACTCATTATAATACATTGAGATAACGGGTTCTGAATATAGGGATCAATGAAAAAAAGCCATCTAAATATATGCATATTTGTCTCCATGAAAAAAATACTGTGATCCTGTATATTATTTAGGCACATTTTAGGGTTAGGAAAGTACAGCTGAAATCGGAAGTTTACATACACTTAGGTTGGAGTCATTAAAACTATTTTTTCAACCACTCCACAGATTTCTTGTTAACAAACTATGGTTTTGGCAAGTAGGTTAGGACATCTACTTTGTGCATGACACAAGTAATTGTTCCAACAATTGTTTACAGACAGATTATTTCATTTATAATTCACTGTATCACAATTCCAGTGGGTCAGAAGTTTACATACACTAAGTTGACTGTGCCTTCAAACAGCTTGGAAATTCCAGAAAATGATGTCATGGCTTTAGAAGCTTCTGATAGGCTAATTGACATCATTTGAGTCAATTGGAGGTGTACCTGTGGATGTATTTCAAGGCCTACCTTCAAACTCAGTGCCTCTTTGCTTGACATCATGGGAAAATCAAAAGAAATCAGCCAAGACCTCAGAAAAAAATTGTAGACCTCCACAAGTCTGGTTCATCATTGGGACCACGCAGCCATCATGGGACCACGCAGCCATCATACCGCTCAGGAAGGAGACGCGTTCTGTCTCCTAGAGATGAACGTACTTTGGTGCGAAAAGTGCAAATCAATCCCAGAACAACAGCAAAGGACCTTGTGAACATGCTGGAGGAAACAGGTACAAAATAATCTATATCCACAGCAAAACGAGTCCTATATTGACATAACCTGAAAGGCCACTCAGCAAGGAAGAAGCCACTGCTCCAAAACCTCCATAAAAAGCCAGATTGCGGTTTGCAACAGCACTTGGGGACAAATATCATACTTTTTGGAGAAATGTCCTCTGGTCTGATGAAACAAAAATAGAACTGTTTGGCCATAATGACCATCGTTATGTTTGGAGGATAAAGGGGGAGGCTTGCAAGCCGAAGAACACCGTCCCAACCATGAAGCACGGGGGTGGCAGCATCATGTTGTGGGGGTGCTTTGCTGCAGGAGGGACTGGTGCACTTCACAAAATAAATGGCATCATGAGGAGGAAAATGATGTGGATATATTGAAGCAACATCTCAAGACATCAGTAAGGAAGTTAAATCTTGGTCGCAAATGGGTCTTTCAAATGGACAATGACCCCAAGCATACTTCCAAAGTTGTGGCAAAATGGCTTAAGGACAACAAAGTCAAGGTATTGGAGTGGCCATCACAAAGCCCTGACCTCAATTCCATAGAAAATGTTGTGGGCAGAACTGAAAAAGCATGTGCGAGCAAGGAGGCCTACAAATCTGACTCAGTTACACCAGCTCTGTCAGGAGGAATGGGCCAAAATTCAACTTATTGTGGGAAGCTTGTGGAAGGATACCCGAAACGTTTGACCCAAGTTAAACAATTTGAAGGCAATGCTACCAAATACTAATTGAGTGTATGTAAACTTCTGACCCACTGGGAATGTGATGAAAGAAATAAAAGCTGAAATAAATCATTCTCTCTGCTATTTTTCTGACATTTCACATTCTTAAAATAAAGTGGTGATCCTAACTGACCTAAAACAGGTAATTTTTACTAGGATTAAATGTCAGCAATTGTGAAAAACACAGTTTGTATGTATTTGGCTAAGGTGTATGTAAACTTCTGACTTCAACTGTATGTATGAATCATAAAAAAACAGTTTTTCATTACAAAGGGAAGGGACAATGGGAAGCTATTTGCACACTCAATTTATGTCCATTCCTACCACTTGATGCATAAATAATTCCCACATTAGAGTATCCATAACTGCCATTTGGGGGGAATGTTATTTCTATTCAACCCACAAGGACTCATGTTCAGATATCTACCTATGATAGGTAATCGTCTTATGGCCAGGTCTTATCGACATTCATTCCATTAACCAAAGAATTGCTGGCACGAGTTATCGTAAGCTTCAGTGTTCGCAGAGTGCTGCCAGAAGTCACACTGGGGCTTCCCATGGATCAAGATCAGGAACCTTGGCAGTGCAGGATCCCAAAAGACATCATTAGCATTATCTCAACCCCAGTCTGCTGCAGGGAAAACCACCCACTGTCCCCGGAACATCTTCAATAATTCCCACTCAAGACTCCCTTACAAAAGGGCAACTAGGCCTATAGACTGGTGATCATTGGAGGACAAAATAAGTCGGGTGGAGAATCAGAGAATGAGTGCTGATCAGCCTCCCACCCCCCCCCCCCCGTCTTATTTATTGTGATCTGAAAGGAAAAACTGATCCAAGATCAGCAACCCTACTCTGAGACTTGTTGTCAACCTGTGTCCAAAAGCATAGAAATGTAGAGATAAGTGATCTAAGGGGTAGTTTGTTTTGGAGACCCACCGGTACTTATATATGCAGAATTTTTTAGCGTTCGGTTTCCTTTATCTGGCTCATCTCCACCGACAGGGCCTGTCGTGGTCCCCCGCTGTGGATTTGGCTGGTCTGGCCGGCAGCCATGAGCGTACGTGGCCGTTACGGCTGTCTTTGATCATCATCTGGCAGTGGAGAGTCTCACACTTAACAGCACCTGGTTGCCTCACGCCCCCACACACACCTACAGTTTAGCGCTCTGCAGTGACTCATCCTTCCAAACTCCTCTAGCGATGCCTCCACTCCAAATGTTCACTCAGCAAACAAGGGAGCCATCTTTTTGTAGTAGTTCCAGTGGGAAAGTCATTTCCGTCCATTTGATTATCATAGTAATAATGCAGTAGATATATAAAGGTGGAGCTATAGCAGGAATCTCCAGTGTAAGATAGACCTAGTTAGAAATGTAGTGACCTAGGTTACTAGTCCCCACCAATGCCCCAGTCCAAAATACTGCATAACACACTCATCTCATTTCCATAAAGCAGAGTTAAAGAAATTGTCTATCTGGAATGATAATATGGGAAATCTATTTAGTTTGCTGCTTTGAGAGAGAACAAATAATAGGATGTAGTATATGAGATAATGAAACTTGCAGTGAGGCTGACTGGGCACAATAACATAAGGTATGAGACTACAGGAGCGGGTTCTGCTTTGCCCAGTCAGTGTAATTTCTATACGTTTTGTTCACCACTCAGTGATTATTTCCAGCACATCAAGGGCCAAGACCAACCGGCTCGGCTTTCTTTCTTAATGAATGGATTTATTTTGTTAGGTCACACTCCATTCCCAGGCAACCATTATATAGGCCACACATAAATGCAGCCATAATAGTTTATATGCTCATTAAACATGTCGTCTATACATTGGCGTTGGTGTTGGTTGTTAACACATGCAGTGGTTGTACTGTATCCAGGTTTTCTACACCAAAAGCACTTCTATTACTTTCCCTTTCCAATTTGTTATTGGTAAACACAGCAAAATTTCATGAGTCAACAGCTTTCATTGTAAGGTAATTTGCATGAATTGCTTTTTGAACCGATATCCTCCCTCTTACAGTATGTTTAAGTCTGCACCATCTGGCCCTTGGTTCATGCTGTATCAAACTGTATATCAAGCTCTATCAAACTCCTCGTCTTCATTCTCCCACCGAGGACTGATGAATGTATCAATTTCCATCTCAATGCAGCGGCTGCAATATTACTATAGAGCAGGCACCTGAAATTTAGAGCAAATTATATGATATACCATGGCACATTCCAGCTGCTGCGCTCCGAGTAAATCTCCAGAACAATTTGGTGGATGGACCGGCATCTGTTTTCATCGCACTTCTCTGACACTTGTCTTTTAGGGGTAAAACGTTATGAGTGTTTGTTTTCCTGATGCGAGCGCAGAACTTCACAGGTCGTAAAATAGGCCTACAATGCAACGCTCGCTAACAAAACATAGCTAACATAGCTGATTTTCATCACGTCCTCGAAATGGGCGTCTGCCAACCCCGAGAGCGATAATAAGATGTAGAACGTGCCGGTGAATTGTTTCTCTCCCCTCGTTTCCATTATCATAATCTTCAAAGCTGCTTGTCTTGTTCATTTTGCTCATGACCCTGGCAAGTAGGTCATTGAGGTCCCTGAAATAACTGCAAATAAGAGTGTCATCATTAAGGATCCCAAGCGTGTAGGAGTGATAGGACTGCAGAGGCTTCAGATATAAAAGGACAGAGAGCGGCCTTGGTAATGATCTCAACCAAATTCATGCTGTGCATTCTAATATCTAACTAAACGCTTGCTGGTCTCGTTTGGCTAGGGATGGGATGGACAACCTGCATAATCGGACTATGTTTTAATGTTACGGACACATGTAGGGCAAATGTTACTGCGTGTTATATCAATTCATATTTCTGGTTTCTATGTTATTTGTGAGAACATCTGTGTTTACGTATATTTAGTGGTATTAAAACGTACACCAAGGCATATATGAAAAGTAGAAACAATGTTTACAGATGTTACGCCAACATTAGTGGTATACATGAATGTTTACACATGCTATACAAGCGATTTTATTAGTGAGGAGGCTCTGGCGCTGCGCTGTAGATACAGTATCTTTGCCAAGCCTCAGGCTTCAATGGGCGGGCTGCGTTGTTGCACGCTCCGAAGCTCACAGAGCCTCAAGGTGAACTAAGAGCAGCCAAATGTGGCCTAGATACTGTACTGAACCCTCCCTGTTCCCTGCACCTAGATTTCCTGTTTTAACCGTTTTTTACATAAGCACATTTTATACTCTCCCAAACGCCTATCAACTTCCCTTAGCAACTGAGGTAGGAGATGAAACACTCTGACATGCTAAAGAGCAAAACATGTATAGTATAACATATAGCTGGGTTGGATGAAAAACATCCTGGGTGAAAAAGTACCCATGTGTCTTGTGTGTCCTGTAGGTCCTTGCCTGTACCGTTTGCAAGATTCATTGTATGACTTTTTGGGATCAAGGGACACAGTGGGAGAAATAACACTGTTGGCTCTATTTTTTGTTGATTGTCATATGGCAGAAAGTGTACATTTATATTTAGCACTGCAGAAAGCAAATAACAGTAGAAATAAAAAGCGCAGTATCAATTCAGGTGTGGTGCCGCATGGGCTCAGATATAAATGACCAGAAAAAATAATGGAAAGTGGTCTACAGCATGTAGTGGTCTACAGCATGTAGTGGTTTACAGCATGTAGTGGTCTACAGCATGTAGTGGTTTACAGCATGTAGTGGTCTACAGCATGTAGTGGTCTACAGCATGTAGTGGTCTACAGCATTTTCCAGTTTATATAAGTGTAATTTAACTCAATATTCACACAGAGACTAAAGTAACAAGCATGAAATCATCCCCACCTGGCAGTGGCGTGTGTCTATGCGTCTGTCAGCTCTGTGCGGCGTTAGTGAGGGTTAACACCGCCGTCGCCAAGGCTGAGGCTCCATTTCATCTGGGCGCCACGGCTACATGCTGTTCCACCGCCGCCCGGGCCGTCCGTCGCTCCTCTCATCCAGACTTATTGTTTTATTCCGTCATGTATTCGCTTCACGGACGGCCTAAACTAATGTGATTTAAGCCACTTACATTTTTCATAGTGCACATTAGCGGTTTAGTCGTGCCTGAGCGGACCAGGTTAAGGACTTTCTTCAAGGGCACTGCCACCACACTGCCACGCTCACCCGTCATAGGACCCTCTCAGTCCCTCTTTGTGGGGTAGTTCGTTTTGCACTGACACACTGGCACCCCTTGATAGGTGTCTCAAAACCCATTTACTGGTGTGGATGGCCTGGTTCCACTTCAAAAAGGGTATTTGTCTCTTCAGTGCATGACTTTGATACTGTAGTAGACAGTGTGTCATGTTCTATTCATGGTAGGGCCCTGCAAAGGCTGAGCTATGGTGTGAGAATAGTTATAGTCCCATACAGAATGGTGAATTACATCATGTCAAATCCAACTTAGATCACCTTTGAATTCAGTGCGGAACACAGGCCGTCAAGGTAGTGTATAAATGTTAATGTATTTCCACCCTGTAAATGAAGTAGGACTTTAACATATGCATAACAACATGTCAAATCCAAGGGTACAGTAGTGTACAAAAAATATATTTACATGCATATTGCAAAATACACAATTGTAGAGGATAGACACTTCCAAGTGTCAAACAAGTCCACTTACCAGTAAGAGGGAAGTATGTGTCGGCATTGACTGTGCTGTCCATGGTGCTGCATTCTGGTACTGCAGTGTGTGTGTGTGTGTGTGTGTGTGTATATGTTAGCAGCATAGCACAGCCCTGACAACAAGCAGCATGCTAAGACAGCCCACTCATTCAACACACTGAGTTGTTGTCTTCACTGGAGAAAGCCGAGCCTAACTCTCACTTCATATTCAGAATTACATCTTATTTTACCTTAAAGCCATATCTGACTGAGGCAAACCAAACTAACATTCGTTCATCAAGGGCATATATCGATATTCTCCATGTGGAATTGAACTAGCATATACTGTATGTTAGTTAAAAGACCTTTGCTCTAAGCCATGCTAGAGTTACAGCTACAACACTTCGTCGTGGATATGCCATGAGTTTACTGGCCTTGCTCTCCTTCCTCTCTCCTTCCTTTTTCTCCCTCCTCCTCTTGGTCCATCACCCCATCACGGTGTCAGAGATGGAGGAGAGTGTTCTGGCTATAGAAACTCACATCGATCCACTCCCCGTAGTCCACACCCAAGCCTGCTGACTCCGGGCAGAAAAGGGAGAGAGACAAAAAAAGAGAAGAAGAACCCTCAGCTCTTTTTCTCTCCACCCCTCTGCCCCATGTCGTCTACCCTGTTTCCCCCCTCTTCTTCCCGTTGCTTTCAGAGTTTCAATTCTCCCCTTCCCTTTCCTTATTCCTTTCCTCTCCTATCCACCTTGCTGTTCAGCATTTTTGCACCATCCAATTTTTCCAATTTCCCTTCCCATCTCTCTCGTTCTCGTCTCTGTCTCATCCATCTCATCCCTTATTTCCTGCATCTGCTCCCTCCTCTTCCCTCTGTGTGTCCTTCCACTCTTCCACCCTTCCACTCTCCCCTCCTCTGCTGAGGCCCCCACCGCACACACACCTCCCTCCCTGGCTCTTCCCCCTGCCGTCTTGCAGCCCATGGAGAGGGCTCAGTCTCAGAGGATTAGAGGCAGTTGATCAGGCTCTCTGCAGCTCTGGTTCCAGGTTTGGGGCTGGTAGCAAGAGGATTTACACCAGGAACTTAATAAGACACCATGTTGGGATCCTCAAATGAGCCTGATGTCTGCATCTTACTCACATGGAGCCCCTGAACTCCTGGGCCCATGTCCCCAAAGCATCCCAGAGTAAGAATACAGTTTTGCCCATTAGTGTCACGTTGGTATGAAGAGATTCGGGAGACAGGCTCAGGAATGCGTAATATTTTTTTTTATTAAGCCCAAATTACGGCGTGCCGTGTAAAGGCATGGGGATGAAGACCAAACAAACACTATACAAAACACAGGGTAGAAATCCAAAACAAAACAGCGAGGAGTACCTCGAATAAATAACACACGCGTACAATGATTAACACACGGGACAAGACCCGTAATCATCTGCGCAATCCACAAGGGCACGAAAGCCCAAAACACACAGCACAGGTACACTCACACGCACCAACGGACATAGTAACAATATTCAACCGCCTAATGAAACCAAAGGGCACATATAAACAAATACAAATACAATCAGTGGGAATAGGGGCCAGGTGTGCGCAATGAAAGTTCCGGAGGGATCTGTGACAATTAGCTCATAATTAGATGGCTGGGGGGACCTAATCCTAGATCAGCACTATGAGATGAGAATATGGGCCCTCATTCTACATCCAGAGCAGACCACAATCACTACATTTCAGACCAGAGGAGAAACTATGTATGCATGGCATAGATCCTGACGTGTATTACATATTTCCCCATCAATACGAATTAATCATCAAACACACATTCTATTGGACTTGAAGGGCAAATTCAACCGCGACAATACCCTCTGCTGATTGCAGCTATTGCCTGGTGTTTAACCATTCATATACAAGGATGTGATTTAATATACACTGCATATTCAGCTTTCCATATGCAGAGTGACGAATGTTGTATGTTCAGGTTTTCCATCATGCGCCGTCTAATTTATAGAGAGCGTTTTCATCAAAGCACGTGTGCGAGTCGGCTCCTAGATCAATGAGCACGATGTCTGGTGATGTACATTGATATCAGAGGACAAGGGAATCTGTAACAATCCCCTAGTATGCATGTGTTTACATTTATGTACGCGTGCGCCCGCACTACTCCATTACATTTCACTGCAATTCAACGAGTTCAACGTCAACTCCGATGTCAGCAGTATCATTCGAATAAATGAATCACCATATTGCCATGTCTTACTCAGAGAAAGGACTACGTATTGGCAAAACATGTGTGTGTGTGTGTACGTGCACTGTGGACCTCCTATTTTATTTTCATTTCCCTTTATCGACCTCTACTGCTGAAGAACACACAATGAGAAATAGAGCTTTTACGGAGTCACAAATCCCTGTTTATTTACACAAACAAGGGTCTGTGTTCCTCATTAAGGCTCTAAACGAGCTCTTAATGAGTTAATTGGCCTGTTACGGCGATTGCTCCCAGGGCAGACAGAATGGTTTGGCTGTCATTCATCGGAAGTCTACAAACAGAGATAGGAAGTCTACAAACAGAGAGAGGAAGTCTACAAACAGAGAGAGGAAGTCTACAAACAGAGAGAGGAAGTCTCCAAACAGAGATAGGGCGGATTCAATTATGCTGAGCCGCAGGGCACTGGTCTATAACCCGTGATGTGAACAGTCAAAAGTGGTGACGGTGGAGCGTCCTTCTCAAACCGGACAGTAATCTGCATCGCTCGGTTATGTTGTCAACAAGGCAGCGTGGTGCATCGTTCTGAAACATGCAACATCTCTTTTCTATAAAACATATGTTTTAATTTTCAAACTAGTTTTCATTGGGAAGGCAGATGAAGCGTTTTTATGTGAAAACCCAGAATCCAACTCATTAATCCACGTGCTTAATTGCAGCACTTTTGTTTTGAGCCGACTTCACCGTGGGCTTTGAACGGGGCACCTGGCTCACGCCCGGGAGGCAGTCTGGTTCCAAAACAAATGCAATCAACTTTCACCGGGTTCAAAATCCTCCCACCAGGGGTAACCCGGGCCAGATAAACCAACCCCCTCATAGAGAGTGCATGGTGGTGTCTGAACCTATCAGAGGGATGGCAACAAAGCAGGGCTCTGCATCTGAACCAATCAGAGGTAGGGAAAAGAAGGGAGGCTTGTGTCTGAACCAATCAGACAGAGGGAAAAGGAGTCGGCGGACACAGAGAGCGGACACCATAGATATAGAATCAGGGTACATTGGCTTGTATGGGGAAAGCTGTTCTAGTCATTCTATTTCTATGGCAGCCACTCAAAGTGATGAAATAAATGTTGGCAGATCCGTGGCTCATCGTCAGCTCGCCATCCTAGTGTTGGACTGAAGCAATCTTTCAGTCTGCCCTCAATTTCACACTGGAACACCAGGTGAGAGATGACCTTTAATTAGCACCATGGCTTTAATTAATCAGTTATGAGGGGAACCGTAATGAGAACCAACCAACAGACAATCCAATCATGTTCATTATGCATCAAAAGGGAAGAAAAACTGATAAGAGGGACTACCTGGAGTTGTCCAATAAGAAATGCATATTTCTGTTTTCTATTGCAAAATGTGACGGTTTGCCCTAATGAATACAACCCAGCTCATCATAACAACCAGGAGTGGGAGGTACTGTCGATTCTATTACCGCTAAAGGTAGAAGAGGAACAGAATGCTTTTTTCTCCCGTGCCGTATTTTTATATTCCCCCTCCCATCCTTCAACCTTCTCTTGCAGTCTATGTAGCGAAGCGCTGCGAGGAATTCTGATTGAAGAAGAGGGATGGGGATTGATAGAAACTCAGAGCTCTGACTTGGAGAGGCTTGAGAGAGGTGTGCACGTGGGGAAGTTTATTGGAACCCGTACAGGGTGTCTCAGGTTCGCGCCAAGCGTTTATTTGGTTATGATGATTTAGGAAGTTGCCTCGTTAGTGGAGAGGATCAACCGCTTGGCTCAACCTCACTCAGTCCCATCAGGACACAGCGGGAGGTATCTTCTCCAGACCTCTTTTTTACAAACTAAGAATAAAACTGAAGTGTTATGTTCTAGTTTTCTCTCACCTTCAGATGCTCTAGTCACACTGTTGACGGAGTGAGAGTAAGATATTGTGCAGTGATGGACTGGCCTGTAGACTGCAGTATTCCGCTGAGGCACTGAGGGAAAAAACATCAGCCAGGATGAGCCTGATAATTACCTGCCAGGGGGTGTTGTGTCCTAACGCTCTGTTTTTAGTGTGTGTGTGTGTGTGTGTGTGTGTGTGTGTGTGTGTGTGTGTGTGTGTGTGTGTGTGTGTGTGTGTGTGTGTGTGTGTGTGTGTGTGTGTGTGTGTGTGTGTGTGTGTGTGTGTGTGACAGTGTGCATTCCTGGGCGTTGCGGGGGCGTTAATGGTGTGTTCTCATTGGCAGTGGACCCTGGCAGATCTCCCTCTCAAGGCTAAAATGTTTACACTTGACTAAAAGCAGTCCGCCCACACACGCCTGGCGTTCTCATAAGTGGCTGGCTCTGTTATACAAGCTGCATTCAGATAATACTAGCGCCTCCCTGGGATCGCTTATTGGCACAAACAGAACGCACAGATCTGTTTTACAGGGAAAGTTTTGCAAATGGTGTTACAAAGTGCACAAATTATCTACGAAACCAATTGTTTTCCCATTCAGCGAAGTTGCATTGTGTTTTGTTTAATTGACTGTGAACCTATTGCTATGTACACGGCTCTGTTCAGCAGACAAGCCAAACGAGTCTACTGGGGAAGTTAAAAGTAACAACAAATTAGCGAATTCACAGGCATGTCAGGGTTTTGGGGTGAGGATGATTGGGGGAATGATGGACCTAATAGTAGAAACACAAGCCGATCTAACACTAGTGCTTCTTGTTATTACACCCAGGTGCACTGTGGGTAATGATTTATTATCTTCTCCTCCATATTCTGCTTCCCCATATCAACAGTCTGTCTGTATCTATTTGAAAGCCCCCAAACAGCTAATTAGAAGAAATGTATGCTCAAACACATTCTGCATCCTGTTGGATCCTATCACATTATTCGGTTATGCAATTGCATAAATAAATGCAAGAAGAGTGCAATGCAATGTACTTGACAGTTTTATATATAGTGCCATGCTTTTGAGGGAAATTAGTTCTACCGCATGAGAGTGCTGAGGGGGTGAGAGAGAAAGAATGAGGGAAAGTGGAACATACCTCATGAGTCACTGCAGATTTCTTCCCCTTTTTTATTTGTCTGTTTCCCCAGTCAGTGACTGTCCCTAGTCCCAAATGGCCCCCTATTCCCTATATAGTGCAGTACTTTTGACCAGGACCCATATGGCTCTGGTCAAAAGTAAAGCACAATACAAGGAATAGGGGGACATTTGGGACTCAGCCCAGAGTCTCTCCTCTTCCCGTAAGGGGTCGGAAAGGGACCAGTGATGTGGAGTGTTGCTAGAGTCACAGATCACTGGGTTTAATTGTCCCTGATGGTTGGCACCGAGGGCCACTCTGTGAGGCTCGGCTTGGCCAGACTCAGTTTGGCTTGGTCAGTGTGTGTGTGTGTGGGGGGGGGTCTGTGTGTGAGAGAGTATGTTGTGTGTGTGGAGACTGTGCGTATGAGAGAGAGAGCAAGACAGAGAGAGAGCAAGACAGAGAGAGAGAAAGAGAGAGAGAGAGAGAGAGAGAGAGAGAATGGAGAGGGGGGTTATGAGAGATGGTGACATAAAGAGCAGTCTTTCCCACACGCTTCCCCCATCTTCTCTCATCCCATCAAATGAACTTCACATTGCCACTCTCATCGCATCAAAACACATCTTAAATTATGCAAAGTTAAACTTTATTGGTCTGCTGACTTAAAGAAAAATCTTGTCACATTTGAAGTTAAGTTGACCTTAACCCTGCAAGTTGATTTGTGAAGTGCAATCACGCTCTAGCACTCGCTCCGCAGCTGTCACTCATGTAGACAGTTTTTTCATATCCTCATACTGAGCGGCAGTCCAGCATGCATTTTTATGTCTCCAACAAATGTAAATGAGTTGCACTGACACCCCTGAATGACTGTGGAAAGTTTAACAAAAGCCCAGAGACCCTGCGGGATAGGCTCTAACCAGAGCTTGCCCACTTTAGACAGCAGGGGCCAAAACCTCGGCCTCTGTTGCATGCTTTTGGGAAGCTGTAAGTGGGCCAAGCTACCCAGATAATTAGCAAATGAAGTGGTTGCATAATGGAAGTCAGAGAGCTCGGTGGTTGTCGTCCCCCTCAGTAGCGACCTGATACTGACAGACATGCATTTAATAACAGTAATTAAGCATGTCTTCTTCATTCACTGTGACAGGGTTCATTCCCTCATAGCAAGTGTTGTTGTTGATTGTATGTTGAGCCCGTATCGTTGCTGAGCAGTGAGCACCATTCACACGGCTATAGAGTTGCATATCAATTTGTCACTGTAATACAGCTGGATACCTTTTTATTTAGGCCAATCATAGCCAGTGTTTTTGCTCTGAGCAATTCACCACCTGGCATCTCAGTCTAATATCTGTTGTTCCTCCATCAGCTTGCCTCGCATCGTGCCAGAGATTCATTGGAACATCTACCAAGCCCAAATGAGCACCATGGGACAGCGGGAAAGGGCGAGTAAACTATAAGAAAATTGACTTTCAAAGATTTCCCAGTCGATTCCATGTGCTGATATGGAACCTGGAATCGCTGGGCTTGTGTGGAATTGGATCAGTCACTTCGAATTGGTAGCTGCAGTTCTCCAGGGAGCAACAAGCGAATGAGGACGGGTGGGCTTAGGAGTGATCAGCCAGGAAACAGGTAGCATCAGAGGCAGCGGCTCTAACCTAACACCGGCTTTGATGGATGAGGCGCTAGCCTTTGCTAATGCTAACCCTTGGCAGTAGGCTAATGCTAGCCCTGCGTGTCCTCTGGCATGTCAGATTGGGAACGAGAACAAAAGGCGACACGGCTCCAGTTAAAGGAGGGAACACAGAGGAGGGAGGGACAATGCGTGTTGCTCTGCCCAAACCTCTCATAAATCCAGGTCTGCAGTAGATCAATGTCCCCGTCCGGTGGGTGCATGCGTAATAAGTCACTGCTGATCTGCGTGGCAGGTCTGCTAACATGCTTGAACGGGCCTAATTAAAAGGATCACTGTAAATCATTTCCGGGCGGACGACGCCTGCCGGACGAAGAAGACCGTCCAACACGCTCTGACCTTTAGCCTGCCAGCCAAATCTCCATCTGCACTCATCATGTAGATCCACTGGCCCACAGCATTGTGGCATACAGTATGGAGCCTCTGACGGCTCTCTATGCGAATGCCAGGGACAGCCGGGGAATGAGCATGAAGCGGTCTTGCTGCTTTGTTCCTTGTAGCTTTCTGTGTGTGGCAAGACGTCAGAAGCACTAAAGCCATGCTGTCCCCCTGGCAGCCTTGGTAGCTCATGGGATTTTCTTTGTGTGTAATATTGGTAGACAAAAAAACATTCCAGTCATTTCAGAACCACTTATCTCTTTAGAGGGATGGGAAAAAAGGTGGTGCGGCTGCCGCTGTTGTTCTACTCCCCTTTTCCCCCATCCCCACCAGAAGCACTTTGGAAAGGAATCAAACTGGAACAAAGAGGCAACAGGGACTAACAACAGAGAGAAATGAAATCTGCTGATCTAATCAGGATTCCACGCCTGAATCGAGTCGTGCTGGTTTATGCCGAGTTGCGTACCTCCGAGGCGGCTGTTGGTGGCTCCTACTTTGGTGCTGACAACCAGACGACGATGGCTCGCCGACCCAGCTCCCCCGTTAGAAAACGGACGGTTTAGGTGGTTTAGGGGCGAGCTCCTTCAGGTAGTTTTTAATTAGCCACTCATTAGGAACCGGTGGTAAAAGCAAACGGAACAGCCGGTGTGAGTTATTATCCAAATAACGAGTTGAATTTGGTAATTAAGTCCTGAGGTAGAGTGCAAATGAGCAAAGCCAGCCGGAGTCTCGGAGGAGCTATGGCCACACCTGGCGGAGGCTAACCGCTAACCTTCTCCAGCAAGCCACCGTGGAGCAAGAGCCCCCTGTGGTGGCGGAACAGGCCTCCCACAGCTGCACAGTTGAGTGAAATCCAGGCACTGGAGGACCAATTTAGAGCCAAGATGGAGGGAGGAGGAGGAGGGGGTTTGGCAAATATAGCTTGCAGCGCGCATGAAACACTTGATAATGTCTTGCCAGACTCACTCAACTGATCTCATCATGAAATCCTGCTAGGGAAAATGAGCGCCCGGTGTGCGATGGCAAGGGCAGTGTGATGCCTTTAAAATATGCGTCTGGTAACAAGGAGGGGAGGGAAATGAAGGAAGAAACATCCGCAGGTTGTCATCCTCCAGGGAAATCATGGCTCCTTCATGCAGTGAGGGCCATCATTGGTTAAAGACCAACCCGGTGTGAACATGCCAGTGAAACAAGCCTGGTTGCTTAGGCGAACAGGGGGCTTTGATTTTAATCTCCTTCAATGTCAGAAAGATTTATGACAGTTGATGGGAGATATACAGTGGACTATGTAACATTTAACACTGCTGACACACTCCCTGATTCACCGTGGCTGTCTTGACTTACACACTGACTCACCGAGAAGGCTGACTGACACAACGACTCACCTCTACAAGGAATCTCATTACAGGAAGAAGAGAGAGTAAGAGAAGAAACCTACAAGGTTTGCCTAGAGTGTTGTCCTGGATCCCAAGAGCTAAAGAGGCAAGGAAGCAAAAAGAAAGACAGACGGGAGAGAGGTCCTAGAAACCAGTCCTGTCTGAGAGAGATGAATGGAATGCGATAAAATCTAGAGCGGGCAACATCATCAATGGTAGGCGAGGCCTGGTCTCTATGGCGCAGAGGGGGTGTGTTTAGCTTCCTCAGATCAATAGACCCTACATTGATGCCCTGAAAGACACTATACGAGGTATACTGGACAGCCGCACTGGTGTCACTCCAACTGTTCCTACGTCTCCCTCTTTCTCTTTCTCCTACTTCATCTCTCCTCTCACCTTTTCTCTTTATCCCTCTCTTCTCACCCACTTTACCTTCCACCTCTTTTTTTCTCCCTCTCTTCCCATCTCTTTCTCTCTCTCCCTTCGCTCTCTCTCTCTCTCCCTCCATCTCTCTCTCAGTAGGCCAGCTGTATGACGGGCCAGGGGGGATAAGGGGTCGTCAGCTTCTCTCCAGATGGTTGGCTGAGCAACAGCTGCCAGAGGGCTGTGGAGGCAGGAGGCAGAGGCAAGGGTGTACCAGGAAGAATGATTACAATTTTGTGAGGCGCCCAGGTGAAAACGGGGAACACACACAAAATATAATCAGTTGTTGGAGTGTGCTGTAGTGTGGCTGGAGTGTTGCCTGAGTGATTCTGTAGTCTGCCAGAGTTAGTGTGTTGGCGTGTTGCTTCCAGCCTATAGTGGTGTAGAGGTGGATAGGGAATGGGACTTCTGGTTGGAGAGTGGCGTATGTGTGTGTGTGTGTGTGTGTGTGTGTGTGTGTGTGTGTGTGTGTGTGTGTGTGTGTGTGTGTGTGTGTGTGTGTGTGTGTGTGTGTGTGTGTGTGTGTGTGTGTGTGTGTGTGTATGTGTGTGTGTGTGTGTGTGTGTGTGTGTGTGTGTGTGTGTGTGTGTGGCTCCCTGAAGACATCCATGCCGTATGAGCCCGGAGCAAGGTATCTCACTGGGGGTTCGTTTTGAATATGCAGATGAACCAGTGATCTAAAGTGTGAGCAATGTGATTGGTTCAGGTTAAGCAGACACGTTATGCAACAACTGTATTACAAATAGGGACGCCTACGTCCCCATAAAACCCCTGTCTCTACCAATTATGACTCATATGTCACATGATTTCCATCCAATTATGTGATGTAACCCTAATTACTCTCTCTGCCTGTGCCCCGAATGGCATGCTATTCCTTATATAGAGCACTACTTTTGACCAGGGCTCATAGGGCTCAGGGCAAAAGTAGTGCACTATATAAGGAATAGGGTGCCATTCGGGATGCAACCATAGTCTGGTACCATATTCTTTGGTCTAGCAGATCTTGGTCACAGTGATGGCCTGTGTCTGGGTATTTACCGAGTGACTCAGAGAAAGGAGGGAGGGAGATGCTGGGTAGAAAATGGATACTCACAATGGACCCCACTCAATAATAAAAATTACAAAAAAATCCTGGTTGCTGCAAAACTGTATGTCCCTGAAATTGGTAGGTTATTACGGTAATTTACTCACTCTGTTCAGAATAGGCATCTAACAGAAATATGCTCTATAGCCACTCTACCTTGTCCAGCAGCCAACGTTCTCACACGCTCTCCTCTCTCACCCCATTCAACCCCTGACCCCCCCCCCCCCCTTCTCACCTATAATCTCACCCCCACCAAAATGTTTGTATTTGTGTCCAGCAAAAGGACTTACCTGGTAAGCCATTTTGTTGTATTTTTGTCATGGTTGTCCAGCACCCCTCCTAATTGTCTTTGTTTGCTGTAGCACAGGCATACCTGAACCCGTTTGCTTGGTGTCACTCCTCTCAAAACCCTAGCCCTCCTTCTTTAGAACCCCCTCCCTCTTCAATTCCCCCATCAGCTCCCCCTATCTACTTCAAACAAGGCCTGTTTTCTTTTGCCGTTTCGTAGGAAAGGCAGAGCAGGCCATTGAAGGGCTCTGGAGGCCTTGTAAGGAGAGGAGGCGGATAAAGAAAGAGAGGGATCGAGAGAGGGGAAGGAGAAATGGAGTGTCCCTGTGCATGACAATGAGGAGACCATTCAATTAGTGGCAGTTTACGGCCCCTGATGTTGATTACCTAAGACAGGCCAGTGAGTCCCAGCTTTTCACTGATTAAAAGGAGGAGAGGAGCAGGGGGGATGAGACAGAGACTCTGGAAGTATTGGTTCCAGGTATTAGAATCTCCTTCTGTTTAATAAACGAGGGAGGAGAAGGAGGATAGGAAAGAGAAAGGAGGTCACTGTGTTCTTGGAAGGCGAAAGGCTTGGAAGGTCCCCCCCTTGTGTACTGTCACCCTCAATGTTCAGGTAATTGGACCATATAAATGGGGAAAAATACCCTTTCTATTCACTCTATTTGTCTGTATAGGACAGGTAGAGGGCAAGTGCATCCATATGGCAGTGTATGTTTTAGGAGCCTGTGTAGAAATAGAGGTTATTCCATGTAATTAATGATGTTTAGAGATGTGATTATGTGACGGTTCCCCTTGATGGGATGTGATCGGGAGCGACTACTTCCAATGTTCCGTGCCACTTACCAAATATGTCACTGGATGACAGTCCAGGTATGTGACTGCGTCACAGCTGCTGGTTACTGATTCAAGAGGGACACAGCCCGCTGCTTTGTGACCGCCATTCATCAATGTGACACTCATCTTATTTATTTAGCCCGCCTAATGAGTTATCTATCTATTAACTTTTAGATGTTAAGTCCCCCATATGGGGAACTTTGAGCGGTTCAGGACCAGTTCCGACTGACATTGTGGTGTACAAAGTGCTCTGTGAACGGCGTAAAACAATACCACTTTCTCTTGGTCACAAATGGACAAAGTCACTTTGTGCTTAAAGCTGATTTGTAACGTGTCTGCACCAATTTGAATGGTGTTTCTGCGCCGCTCATTGGACGTTTAGGAGAAAATTCTATGAAATTATAATTATTATATGAAATAGTGACAACATTGTACTGTCACTAATTATGACCATGTTTATTTTACAGTTGTAAGAAATGTGAAGTCTTATAGTAAGTAATTTATAATTTCATTGTTACTCTATTTAGAAAGCAATTCAAAGAAAAAAAATATATATGATTTTTTATATTTTCATAACAGTTGTACTGTGCTTGTGTATTTGAGCTTGTGTCCTCAAAAGAAAGTGCATCTTCCTTTTGAGGACTTGGTCAAACAACGTTTGATGACCTAATACCAAGTTAATGACCAGCTATGTGTGGAGCCATGTTTGTTGACATCATACAATGCATTCTGGGTGTCACATAAACAACTCTCAGACAAAAAAAAGTCTCATCTCAGCAAATTTAAAATGTTTTTACCAGAAAGGTGAGTTCCAGTCTTTTCTAAAACTATGCAACGTTAACAGTTATTGTTAATTCCCATCTCATGAATTTTTTTTATATTTGGGTATGTCTATTTAGGCAGAAATCAAAATGTTGCCCTACCATTCAACTTAAAGCTGCAATATTGCAATTTTGGGGGACCCGACATGTAATCTCATTGAAAGTAAGTCTAAGAAGCGGTATATATGTTCTATGTGCGCCATTTCTATGCTTCCCGTTCTTAAGTTTCATTTTTGAGTATTTTACTTTCGGTTTTGTACAACAGCTTTAAAAAACAACTGAAAATACAGTATTTTTTGTTATGGAAAAAATACTGTATTTCACTGCAGTTTAGATTGTACAATGATTCTCTACATTATACTTGCTTGTGTTGTCACATAAACAGAAATTAGGCGAACTGTTAGAATCTTCATCTTCTTCTTTTTCCAAGTATGGAGTATTAGTTGCCATTCTTATTTAGGCTCTGCCAGTGCAGCGCTATCAGAAGCCATAAAAGCACTCTGCCTGTTGGCAGTGTAAATACTAGGAAGCTGGAACACTGTTATCTCATTTAGAGATCTGCATAATAAGTTAGGAGACATCAAACAGCGGTAGGTAAAATCGGTCAGAGGTGTTTGTGTGTGGGTGGGTGTGTTCATACTTGTTTGTGTGTGTGTCCTCTCCTGTTTTCCTACCTATCACTCAAGGCGACATTGTCGTCAAAAGCCGAGCGGCATAATTGCAGGCACACAAAAATAAACACTGACATTAGCTGGCTAGGGCCAGTCACTAGCAGAGTATGCTAAAAAGAAATATGACAGACAGCTTGGACGTCAAGTATGGGGGAGTTAGGAAACAATGTAGGGAGGAAAGGAGGGAGGGTGTGAAGAAACAGAGAGGGGCCAGAACAAGCACACAGCGTTTTTAATCACATCATTCTCCAGCTCTGCCACAGCCTGCGTGTTGGAGTTGTTTGTTTCGCCTTTAATAATTCATCCAAAGCCACTGACCCACTCAATTAAATCCCAGACGATTCTGTCGGCAGCGCCTTCAACAATTCTTTCTTCCCCGAGAA
This sequence comes from Salmo salar, assembly GCF_965601325.2. NCBI lineage: Eukaryota > Metazoa > Chordata > Actinopteri > Salmoniformes > Salmonidae > Salmo > Salmo salar. The sequence continues at coordinate 39,696,013 of NC_138292.1, forward strand.
AAAAGGGGAAGCAAATGAATAAATATTACAATTTCAATATTCAAACAGTTGCGGGGAAGGATAAACAAGCCGAGGGAATCGCTAAATATGATTGCCTCAGTAATTTAAGAAGGGAAGGCGAGAAAGGAGGAGAAGAAAGGAGGAGGAATGGTCGGGGGAAGGTGTTAGTCATATCTGAAATGCGTTCGCGACAAGATTACAGAGAAGAAAACAGAAGCGGATTAGAGAGGGGTGGGGGTGGAGAGGCAGGGTGGAGGAGGAGAGGAGGGGTGGAATCAGATGAGGTCACAAAAGGCTTGGGGCTGCAGACCGCTGTGCCCTCACTGCTGAGGGTCTGACAACTCTGGGGGAGGAAGATGTGTGTGTGTGTGTTTACTAAGATGTGTTTGTGTAAGTGAGGTTGCATAGATGTGTACTGAACGTGCATAGGATAATGTATGTGTGTGTTCATGTGTACAGATGTGTCCAGATGTGTGTCTGCCTCTGCACACATGCAGGCAGGCGTGTGTGTGTGTAGATATGAACCTTCTCACCAATCATCCCAACCCATTTTCCCATCTTCCCAATCATCCTCACCCATCTCCCCTGTCCCTGGTGGTGCTGGGCAGGTGGTCCAGTCTTGATGGGGGCCACATCCTTCTGCTCCCTGGGCTCTGAAGGCTGTATTTTGGTTCACTGCCTATGAACTCCTCATTCACTCAAGGAGACACAGGCGATGGAAGCAGACTGTTGAGGTGTGAGTGAATGCGGGGGGGGGGGGGGGGATATCCAAGGATAGTAAAAGAAGGTAAATTCAGACAAGTGGGGACATTTCGCCGGTTCCCACAAGGAAAAAGGCAATTTTTGGCTCGGAGGTTAGGTTTAGGCTTACAATTAAGGTTAGGGTTATAATTAGGGTTAGGGGTTTGGGGTTAGATCTAGGGTTAGGAAAAATCAGATTTTGAATGGGAATAATTTGTTTGGTCCCCACAAAGATGGTAAAGTAAATGTGTGTGTGCGTGAGTGAGTGAGTGAGTGAGTGAGTGTTTGTTTGCGTGTGTGTGAATATTGGCACTGGTAACGGCAAGGTAGGGGTAAGATCAATCGCACCGCAACCGAGGCTGGAACAAAGTGCTCCAGCCCTCTGTGTTGATGTGGTGGAAATTGCATCTTCAAGGAAACATGCTTGATGCGATTGTGGGATCAATAAAGAATAGGGGAGAGAAGGGGGCTCCTAGGGCTGGTGGGACTGTGGGGCTGGGGTTGAATGAGAATGGGCGTCATGCGGGCTGCTCCTCCCTAACCTTTCCTGATGTTCTAATAAAACATGTCACCTCACGGCAGAACGCGAGCTGGGGGTCTTAAATAGAGCCAGTGTTGGGGAGTAACTAATTACATGTAATAAGTTACATGTAATATGATTAAAAAAATAATAATAATTGTAATCAGTTATGTTACCAGCAAAAATATTATAATCAGATTACAGTTACTTTTGAAAAACTCGATTATTAGTACTTTTAAATCCAGAAAGGATGTTTGCAAAAATATACATTATGACAGCTTTTTGTTTTCTCAATGACATTCAATTCAGCATTGAAAAAAGGCGCAAGTTTAAGTTTGTTGAGCAAGTCAGAGACCAGTTTGATGACACACCAAATATGTGCTGTTTTGGTTGTTGTTTGTTTTTTCCTTAGTGACATCAACTTTTTGGCTTTTAACTCTGATTTAACTAGCTATGTAACTAATCTTGCAAGAATTTGCACACTCACGGATACAGAGCCGCAGAAATAAAAGATCCAGTCATGGATAAGGAGCCACTCCCTATTAATAAAATAGTCAAAGGTTTAGTATTTGGTCCCAAATTACTTGTTGGATGCGTTGGCAGTTAATTTTGGTTGTGTTTCAGATTATTTTGTGCCCAATAGAAATGAATGGTAAATATACTCTGCAAAAAAGAAACGTCCTCTCACTGTCAACTGCGTTTATTTTCAGCAAACTTAACATGTGTAAATATTTGTGTGAACATAACAAGATTCAACAACTGAGACATAAACTGAACAAGTTCCACAGACATGTGACTAACAGAAATTGAATAATGTGTCCCTGAACAAAGGGTGGGTCAAAATCAAAAGTAACAGTCAGTATCTGATGTGGTCACAGCTGCATTAAGTATTGCAGTACATCTCTTCCTCATGGACTGCACCAGATTTGCCAGTTCTTGCTGTGAGATGCTACCCAAATCTTCCACTAAGGCACCTGCAAGTTCCCGGACATTTCTGGGGTGAATGGCCCTAGCCCTCACCCTCCGATCCAAACTTTGACGCAGAGTTGCAAAGAAAAAGCCATATCTCAGACTGGCCAATAAAAATAAAAGATTAAGATGGGCTAAAGAACACAGACACTGGACAGAAGAACTCTGTCTAGTAGCCAGCATGCCATAGCCGCCTCTTCACTGTTGATGTTGAGACTGGTGTTTTGCGGGTACTATTTAATGAAGCTGCCAGTTGAGGACTTGTGAGGCATTTGTTTCTAAAACTAGACACTCTAATGTACTTGTCCTCTTGCTCAGTTGTGCACCGGGGCCTCCCACTCCTCTTTCTATTCTGGTTAGAGACAGTTTGCGCTGTTCTGTGAAAGGTGTAGTACACAGCGTTGTACGAGATCTTCATTTTCTTGGCAATTTCTCACATGGAATAGCCTTCATTTTTCAGAACAAGAATAGACTAATGAGTTTCAGAAGAAAGTGCTTTGTTTCTGGCCATTTTGAGCCTGTAATCGAACCCACAAATGCTGATGCTCCAGATACACAACTAGTCTAAAGAAAGCCAGTTTTATTGCTTCTTTAACAGGACAACAGTTTTCAACTGTGCTAACATAATTGCAAAAGGGTTTTCTAATGATCAATTAGCCTTTTAAAATGATAAACTTGGATTAGCTAACACAACGTGCCATTGGAGCACAGGAGTGATGGTTGCTGATAATGGGCCTCTGTACGCCTATGTAGATATTCCATTACAAACCAGCCGTTTCCAGCTACAATAGTCATTTACAATATTAACAATGTCTTCACTGTATTTCTGATCAATTTGATGTTATTTTAATGGACCAAAAATGAGCTTTTCTTTCAAAAACGTTTGAACGACAGGTGCAGGTGTAGTACTGCTGGTAGTAGCAGTACTATCAGTAGAGCTGGTATGTGTCTCTATGGACGCGGGCCTTACTTTTTTTAACCATTTATCCATTTTTGAGCAAACTGAATGAGTAGCAGCTACGTTTGGCTACATACGGACTGTTAGTGCAATTCTCACGAGAGAGTAACGGTTAATGGGATTAGATGTTAATTATTTGACTAGGCTACCTGTATTTGACACCGTGTTGTTATTTCGCTGAACACTAGAGGGTTTAACTTTATTTTTGGCAGTGAAACGAGGCTACTCAGGCGAGAAAAAAACCTCACCCAAATGTATAGCCCCGTTGGAAAATATAATGAATCACATTTTTATTTGGTGTACCCCCGACGGCATTGTGCGTACCCCTGGGGGCCCCAATTTGGGAATACCTGTGGTAGAGCACGAACCTGCAAGAGTGAGTCACTGCTTTGATGTTAGCAGAGAACAACAGGGTGTTGTCCAGGGTCAAGCCAAGGTTCTTTGCACTCTGGGAGGGGGACACCGGGGAGTTGTCAACCATGATTGAGATGTCTTGGAGTGGGCAGGCCTTCCCCGGGAGGAAGAGCAGCTCTGTCTTGTCAAGGTTGAGCTTGAGGTGGTGGGATATCTACCAGGCATGCAGAGATGCGTATTGCCACCTGGGTGTCAGAAGGGGGGAAGGAGAAAAGTACAGCATTTGAGTGTCATCATAGCAATGATAAGAGAGACCATGTGAGGATATGATGGAGCCGAGTGACTTGGTGTGAGAGAAGAGGAGAGGGCCTAGAACTGAGCCCTTGGGGACACCAGAAGTGAGAGTACGTGGTGCAGACACAGATCCTCTCCACATACAAACATGCACACACACACACATAGTATTTACTCAATTGGAAATGTTTACCTACGCTCATTCATAAGCCTTCTCTCTCTCTAACACACACAAGCCCACACACACACCGCACGCCCACACCCACACACACACACACACACACACACACACACACACACACACACACACACACACACACACACACACACACACACACACACACACGCAAGTCCAGCAATGCGGCATAGGTCTTTATTTTTTTTCTTCCCTCTCCCCGTGCTGGTTGTTTCCATGGCAACAAACTCCAGTTTCTGGCGCTGAAAAGTGGAAACTGACAGGAAGTGTGAGCAGCCTCCAGGGGGCGGGCAGTGGGGGAGTGAAGAAGGGAGGCGAGGGGGATGAGGTACAGAGGGAGGAAAGGGAGGGATGGAGGGGGAGTGCAAAGGAGCAGGTGTGGGCAGAATAGTGATCAACCTGCTCTTTTTTTCCACCATCCTTCCATCCCTTGTTTATTTAAATTAGCCTGGGAGTGCTGATTGGCATGAAAACATTTGCTGCCATGTAAATGGGGGTTGGCTTGAGGGCCTGAAGAGGCCTGTCATGCAGGTCAGGGGTGCATGAAGGAGGAGCCATACTGCTGATAATTACTCCCCTCTATCCAGTCAAATTCCCCTCCAAAAGAAACCAGACTTTTCTATCCTACATGTAAGAGCCTAGAGTTCCAACTAACACATCACGGGATGTGTTAGTTGGTGGAGGTGGCTTGAAAGCTTATCAAGGCGCACTGCTGTATAACCCTGACACAGTGAAAAGAGAGGCCATGTAAGTGCCTGCTGCAAATCCTTCAGTCACGCAGAATTATTTCCCTTAAGCATTGAGAAACACATTATAAATGCAGCTCCATTCAACTGCTGCCTGATTGCCTCCCACAAGGAGAGATTTCTGGGTTGGAATGTCTGGTTTGTCTGGGCTGTGGATGGGCTTACCTGCTTGGAACGGCCCACAGCTCAGGTGATACGTTGGATTTGTTAGCCACTGTCTGCAGCCCCTGGTGTGTCCTGCTTGACTTAGTTAGTGGCCTACATTCTCTCTTTCCTTCTCCATCACCCACTTCTCCTCCTTCTCTTCCTTTCTACCCCTAAATGACTCTCTATCCACTGGGCACAGACGTCAGTTCAACAACTAGGTATGATTTACATCAGTTAAATGTGAAATCAATGAAAAATGTCAGCATGTCATTGGATTCAGTTAAAAAATTGGATGAAAAAAATATGAAATTCCATTACGTTGATGACTTTTTGTAAATCCAATCGGTTTTCGAAGTTGATTCTAAGTCGTCACATTTAGTTTTTGGTTGAAATTACATGGAAACGACATTAATTCAACCAGTTTTGGTCCAGTGGGTAGAGATTCCTGACTGTGTGACTGTAGACACATCAGAGTTCTCTCTTTTTCCCTCTCTCTCCATTGCCTCAGGTTAACCCCTGCCACCCTCTATTCTTTCTCTCTTCCCCCTCCCTCCCTTTCTCTTGTACATTCTCCTGCTGTTGTTTCCTCTCCCTTCTTGCTCTCCCCTTGTCGGTTGTCTTTTCTCCCCCACAAAACTTTGAGTCCAAACTTTAAAAAATGGAAGTGATTGACATATCAAGGGGAAATCCCAAAGCACTTAACTTGAATTGAAGCAAAACGTATAGGCATTTTAAGAGATGTGTCAGTCAAAACATCTCTGGGTTTTCTCCTCCCAATAGATTTCCATCTGCACATACTTTTCAGTCAGCTCATGAGATGAGGGAAGAGGCTGTAATGAATGATGCCGATGTTTCTAAGGGATGAACTGGAACAATGCATCGGTGACACAGCAAGAATGTTTGGAATGCATGACTCTGCTGTTGAACTCTGACAGTTTCACTAACCACTCAGGATTGTGTATGGACTGCTAAGGACTGTTGTGAGCCCAAGGTTGTGAGAAAAAAGGCTCATCTTCCATTACATTTATTTCCAACTCCATTACATGGTAAAGTGCAAAGCACTCACAATCTTACTCTGCTCAACGCTGATTCAGCCCCATAAAAAGCTGCATGAATACCAGCTTTTCTTATATATTGTGAATGAGCCACTATGCATATACTATGAGGTTGACAGGGTCAAGCCCTTTGCACTTTGCCCTCTCTGGGTTGAAGCCACTCTGACAGTCAGAGCAGAGCTGCTTTGAAATTCTGAACTCATCTCTGTGAACCTCCATGATGCCTCTGACCCAGTTCTTTCTTTAATTGAGCTTTTCCTTCTTTGTTGTTGCTGCATCTGATTCTTAGTTCTCCCATGAGTCAGTGTTTCTCTCCTTTATCTGTTTTCTCTCCATTTCTTTTTGGCTACAGTTTTCCATCCTTTTCTATCTCTCTCTCTCTCTTTCTCTGTCTCATTCTCTTTTTTCTCTTTTTAACCTGTCTCGTTCTCTTCTTCACATTTTGTTTCTTTCTTCCTCTGTCTCTCTCTCTCTCTCTCTCACTCACTTTATCTCCCTCGCTGCATTTCTGTATTTCGCTTTCTCCCTCTGTCCTTTTTTACTTTCCTTCCATCTCTTCTTAACTGCCCTCCCTCTCTCTTTCCCTCTTTCTTTCTATTTATCTTTGTTTCCCCTTGACGGGACTCAGACAACACCAATTCTTCTGTCCCTCCATTCCCTGTCCCTCCATTCCCTGTCCTACTTCCAGGCCTTCCACAGGGGTGAACAAATCGGATGATCAATTCACCCCCCTTCTTCCCCTCTTCTCTCCATTCCCCTTTACCTCTAAAACACACACCCCTGAGCAGCACAGAGATCACTCTCGCCAGCATCCTGCCAACCAATTACAACACTATCCCTCACCCGCGCCCCCCCCCCACACACACAAACCCACACACACACACACTTGCCTACTCACCTTCCTTCCCACTGACCATGTACCCATCCACTCTCCTCTTCCTCTTCTTCCTACAGCACTCTCCCTGCTTAGCGTCCCAGCTGCCATCACCTCCAATTACTCACAACACCAAAGTCTGCTCCCCTGCTGGTTCCCCTACTGATTGTCTTCCACCTCCACCTCCCACCTCCTCCTCTCTTCCACCACCTCTCTTTCCGCTTTCCTCGCACACACTTTTACAATTATCACCTCTGCCCTCCATTTTGTTTTCTCCAATTTCCCCCCGTTACTGGAGATACTGTATTTCATCTTCCCCTCCCTCTCTCATCACCCTCTCTCTCCCTTCCCGCCAAATTCCCTCAAGTGCGTGCCGTGTTCCCTGGTCTCCCACATGCCTTCCTCTCAGCTTTAATTAAGGTCGCTCTCACGGAAACACCCATTTCTCATTACCTCGATTTCTTCCCCCATTCCCCTCCTTTTCTCTCATTGATCATATAACAGTCATGTCACAGCACTCACATTAATACATATGTGAAGCATATCAAAGCTTTCTTCTTCTCTTCTATTGGCCTACCTCTGCTACTCCCCATGCCTCTCATGTTGTATGAGGAAAGAACACTAGTTCACTAATGGTCTGCCCTATTTGGTTCCCACATTGATATACAGCCCCATGCTGTACAGGATATCAGATCTGACTAACTGCATTGTTAGACATCTTGTGTGTGTACTGTAATGGGTTTCATTAGTTCATTGTGGTCGAATCCACTGAGCAAGGCAGTTAACTCACAGTTCCCCGGGTGCCGAAGACATGGATGTCGATTATGGAAGCCCTCCGCACCTCTCTGATTCAGAGGGGTTGGGTTAAATGCGGAAGTCACATTTCAGTTGAATGCGTTTCAGTTGTACAACTGACTAGGTATCACCCCTTCCCTTTCCCTAGTAGGCTTCATCACCAACAACAACGAGACAGCCTATAGGGAGGAGGTGAGGACACTCGGAGTGTGGTGTCAGGAAAACAACCTCTCACTCAAAGTCAACAAACAAAGGAGATGATCGTGGACTTCAGGAAACAGCAGAGGGAGCACCCCCCTATCCACATTGACGGGACTGCAGTGGAGAAGGTAGAAAGTTTTAAGTTCCTCGGTGTACACATCTTACACATCTCGGGCAAACTGAAATGGTGCACCCACACAGACAGCGTGGTGAAGAAGGCGCAACAGCGCCTCTTCAACCTCAGGAGGCTGAAGAAATTTGGCTTGTCACCTTAAACCCTCACAAACTTTTACAGATGCACAATTGACAGCATCCTGTCGGGCTGTTTCACCGCCTGGTACGGCAACTGCACTGCCCACAATTGCAAGGCTCTCCAGAGGGTGGTGAATGTCTGCACAACGCATCACCGGGGGAAAACTACCTTCCCTCCAGGACACCTACAGCACCCGTTGTCACAGGAAGCCCAAAAAGATCATCAAGGACAACAACCACCCGAGCCACTGCCTGTTCACCCCGTTACCGTCCAGAAAGCGAGGTCAGTACAGGTGCATCAAAGCTGGGACCGAGAGACTGAAAAATAGCTTCTATCTCAAGGCCATCAGACTGTTAAACAGCTGTCACTAACACAGAGAGGCTGCTGCCTACATACAGACTTGAAATCATTGGCCACTTTAATAAATAGATCACTAGTCATTTTAATAATGCCACTTTCATAATGTTTACATATCTTCCATTACTCATCCTGTCACAGGTAAGATTTTCTCCCTTGAGTGTACTACCTGAGGTTGCCACTGGAGAACACCCTTGGGTTACTTCTAGTATCCAGGTGACCCTGATTGGGCTTATTGGGATCACCTGCTGGATGACTATTTAGGTTCCTCTGTGGACTGGGCCAGTTGCTCAGGTCTCATGTTTTGTTCAGTGTTCTCATGTGTCCTTGCTTTGTTGTTTTGCTATGAAGACCTTCAGTAAATATTCTGGATTTACCCTTACCTCTGCTTGCTATGTTTCTCTGCGCCTGGGTCCGAGTTCGTACTAGCACTATTTTCACAGTAGACCTGATCCAAAAAATGGACCCAGCAGAGATTTCTCCGTCGTCCGAGGGACACTCCGAGCTCCACCACTTACGGTCGACTCTCACTCACCATGGAACAGTGATTGGTCGCCATGAGGCGCGGCTGAGGATTTAGGAGCTCTTGTGTTCACTCTGCAGACGGGACAGACGGGAGCGACTGCGGCGGTATCTAACCCTCCTACCAGTTCATCTTCCTCCCCTCGGGAGCTTCATCTCACAGCACCGGAGCGCTAAGAGGGGCATCCTGGGAGGTGTCGTGGGTTTCTGCACCAATGTTCGCTGGTCTTTGAGCTGCAGGCATCAACGTTTCAGCCCGAGCGTTCCAGAGTGGCATATGAAATCTCCTTGCTCTCAGGACGGGCTCTGGCCTGGGCCACGGCCATCTGGGAGCAGCAATTTGTTTCAATTGTCAAAGCTTCACCCAGGAGTTGAGGGTTTTCGATCACCCCATCATTGGCAGGAATGCTGCTCAAAGACTCATTGCGCTTCCACAGGGCTGCCGGAGCGTAGCTGATTATGCCATTGACTTTCGGACGCTCACCACTGAGAGCGGTTGGAATATAGAGGCACTTCACTCACTTTCTGAACAGACTCAGCGAGGTTCTCCAGGATGAACTGGCTTCCTGGGACAACCCTGACACTCTGGAGGAGCTTATCGTTCTGGCCACCCGGATTGATAACCAGCTTCGGGAACGTTGTCATGAGAGGACGGAAGGGTCCCGAGTTGGTTCCAGTGTTTCGGGCCCCGCTGAGGGAGTCGATTCTTCATTTGTTCAACTGCTGTATGTTGGGCCTGCTTGTCCTCAGTTCGGCTATGGTTCTCCTTCATATCCTTCAGAGGAGCTGATGCAATTGGGAGGCACCAGACTTTCCGCTCCGGAGAGTCAGATACAGTCTCCTGCGGCCGATACGGTACGCATCTTGCTTCCGGCCAACCTGCGGTGGGACAATGGACAGTTGGATATTCCTGCTGTTTTCTGGACCGCACATTAGCTCGCCAACAGAAGCTGCCACTCACTAAGCTGGACACTCTGTTGTCAGTCACTGCGCTGGATGGTCAACCCCTAGGGTCTGGGAAGGTGAAGCAACTCACCATGCCTATTCAGCTACGAGTTCTGGATGACCATGTGGAGCTTATCCAGTTACATCTGGTGGACTCTCCTGAGCTTCCCCTGGTTCTTGGACATCCATGGCTTTCCACCCATAATCCTCAAATTGACTGGCCTTCAGGAAGAGTTCTGGGATGGAATCCTTCATGCCAGTTCACCTGCCAGCAAATCTCTCCACACCTTTCTGGTCCTGCTCATCTGGAGACTTCCGATCCTCCTGTTCCTCTGGCTGGGAATGACAAGCCTGATCTTTCCTGTGTACCTCAGGATTACTGGGATTTGGGTCAGGTCTTCAGCAAACAAAGGGCCAGCAAACTACCTCCTCACAGGCCCTATGATTGTGCCAACAACCTCCTGTCCGGTACCACTCCTCTGAGAAGAGGGCTGTATTCTCTCTCAGGTCCAGAGACTGCAGACATGAACAGTTATATTAAGGAGGCGCTGGCGGCTGATTTTATTTGGCTGTCCACTTTCCCTGCAGGAGCGGGGGGTTTTTTTGTTGGGAAGAATGATGGGGGATTACGTACCTGTACCGATTACTGGGGTTTAAATAACATTACCATCAATAAACGTCACCCCCTTCCTCTTATGTCATCAGCTTTTGAGAGACTCCAGGGAGCTACGGTTTTTTCTAAATTGGATTTACGGAACCCGTACAATCTGGTGCGCATCAGACAGTGAGACGAGTGGAGGACAGCGTTCAACACTCCTAATGGACATTATGAGTAGCGGGTCATGCCGCTTGGACCTTCTAATGCTCCAGCCGTTTTCCAGGCCCTGGTTACCTCTCTAGGGTCGGCGGGACGAAATCGTCCCACCTACTCAACAGCCAGTGTAATCCCGTGGCGCGTTATTCAAAAACCTAATAAATGCAAAAACTTCAATTTTTCAAACATATGACTATTTTACACCATTTTAAAGACAAGACTCTCGTTAATCTAACCACACTGTCCGATTTCAAAAAGGCTTTACAACGAAAGCAAAACATTAGATTATGTCAGCAGAGTACCCAGCCAGAAATAATCAGACACCCATTTTTCAAGCTAGCATATAATGTCACATAAACCCAAACCACAGCTAAATGCAGCACTAACCTTTGATGATCTTCATCAGATGACAACCCTAGGACATTATGTTATACAATACATGCATGTTTTGTTCAATCAAGTTCATATTTATATCAAAAACCAGCTTTTTACATTAGCATGTGACTAGCATGTGACTAGCATTCCCACCGAACACTGCCGGTGAATTTACTAAATTACTCACGATAAACGTTCACAAAAAGCATAACAATTATTTTAAGAATTATAGATACAGAACTCCTCTATGCACTCGATATGTCCGATTTTAAAATAGCTTTTCGGTGAAAGCACATTTTGCAATATTCTCAGTAGATAGCCCGGCATCACAGGGCTAGCTATTTAGACACCCAGCAAGTTTAGCACTCACCAAAGTCAGATTTACTATAAGAAAAATGTTATTACCTTTGCTGTCTTCGTCAGAATGCACTCCCAGGACTTCTACTTCAATAACGAATGTTGGTTTGGTTCAAAATAATCCATAGTTATATCCAAACAGCGGCGTTTTGTTCGTGCGTTCAAGACACTATCCGAAAGGGTAAATAAGGGTGACGAGCATGGCACAATTCGTGACAAAAAAATTCTAAATATTCCATTACCGTACTTTGAAGCATGTCAACCGCTGTTTAAAATCCATTTTTATGCAATTTTTCTCATAAAAAAGCGATAATATTCCGACCGGGAATCTGCGTTTAGGTAAACAGACGAAAGAAAATAAAGCATGGGGTCGACTCGGGCACGCGCCTAAGCCCATAGTACTCTGATCGGCCACTTGCCAAAAGCGATAATGTGTTTCAGCCAGAGGCTGCCTCGATATCGTTCAGCTTTTTCCCGGGCTCTGAGAGCCTATGGGAGCCGTAGGAAGTGTCACGTTAGAGCAAAGATCCTCAGTCTTCAATAAAAAGAGCCAAGATGAAACACAACTTGTCAGACAGGCCACTTCCTGCATGGAATCTTCTCAGGTTTTGGCCTGCCATTTGAGTTCTGTTATACTCACAGACACCATTCAAACAGTTTTAGAAACTTTAGGGTGTTTTCTATCCAAAGCCAATAATTATATACATATTCTAGTTACTGGGCAGGAGTAGTAACCAGATTAAATCGGTTACGTTTTTTATCCGGCCGTGTCAATACTGCCCCCTAGCCCTAACAGGTTAATGATGTGCTGCGCGACTTCCTTCACCAGTTCGTGTTTGTGTACCTGGATGACATCCTCATCTTCTCCAAGTCCATGGTTGAACATGTCCAACATGTCCTCCAGGTTCTTCAAAGACTCCTCACTCATCACTTGTTCGTGAAGCCCGAAAAGTGTGAGTTTCACATTCCTCAGATCTCCTTCCTGGGGTACATCGTGTCTCAGGGCTGTATACTGATGGACTCCCAAAAGGTAGGAGCGGTGGTCTACTGGCCGCGACCCAGCACGGTCAAGCAAGTTCAGCATTTTTGGGGTTTTGCTAATTTCTACCAGAGATTTGTGAGAAACTTTAGTGCTGTGGCGGCGCCAACGCTCACCAAGGGCTCGGCTGGGCATGTATGCTGGACCTCTGCTGCTGAGAAGGCATTCCAGGGCCTGAAACGTTGGTTTTCTTCTACACGCATTCTCGTTCATGCGGATCCTTCTCTTCCCTTCATGGTAGAGGTGGATGCCTCTGACATTGGTGGGGGGGCGGTTCTGTCTCAGCGCTCGTCGAAAGACCAAACGCTTCTTCCCTGTGCCTTCTTCTCCAAGGCATCTCACTCCAGCGGAGAGGAACTATGATGTCGGCAATCGGGAGCTTCAAACTGGCTTTGGAGGAGTGGCGGTTGGAGGGCTCAGAACATCCTTTTACGCTTTGGACTGACCACAAGAACCTGGCCTACATCCAGGAGGCTAAACACCTCAACCCCCGACAGGCTTGTTGGGCTCCCTTCTTCACTCAGTTCAGATTCATGTTATATTACCGTCCGGTGTCTAAGAACGTGAAGCCGGATGCCCTTTCTCGCCAGTTCCCCAGCTCCAGTGAGGATCGGCCGCTTGAATCCATCATCCCCAGGTCGCTCATCCTCGTGCCGGTGTCCTGGGGTATAGAGACTGTAGTGAGGGAGGCGCAAGGTAGAGAGGAAGTTCCAGACAGCTGTTCACCTAAAATACTTTTTGTTCCTCTTGGGGCACGGTCCAAGGTACTTCAGTGGGCTCACTCATCGCGTCTCACCTCTCATCGGGGAGGGCAGCAAACGCTAGAGTTTTTGAGGAGGTTTTGGTGGCCCTTGGCAGAGACGGACACTCTAACTTTGTGCTCGTCAGCAGCCTCTGAGGCTTCTTCATCTGCTGCCAACACCTTCTCGACCCCGGTCCCATCTCTCTGTGGATTTCATCATGTGCCTTCCATCCTCAGAAGGACACACGGTCATCCTGGTCATTGTGGAAAGCTTTTCCAAGGCAGCACATTTTATTCCTCTTCCTAAGCTTCTATCTGCCCTTGAGACTGCTCAGCTAGTCATTCTGCATGTTTTCCGCCTTCACGGACTTCCTCTGGACATTGTCTCCGACCGGTGCCCCCAGTTTGCCTCCAGATTTTGTATGGCATTCTGTACTCTTCTGGGCTCATCAGCCAGTCTGTCCTCTGATTATCACCCTCAGTCCAACGTTCAAACTGAGCGGGTGAACCAGGAATCTGGAGACCGCCTTACGGTGCTGTGTGTCCGCCAACCCCGACACTTGGAGTCAGCACCTTCCTTGGGTGGAGTATGCACACAGCACTCTCCAGTGTTCCTCCACTGGTCTGTCACCATTCCAGGTGTAGTACGGTTACCAGCCCCTCCTGTTCCCAGATCAGGAGATTGAAATGACGGTTCCTTCCGCTCAACGCCTCATCTCTCATTGCCGCAGGACCTGGAAAAGGGCTCGTTCAGCGCTCCTGAGGGCTTCAGCTCGGGTTCAACGACAGGCCAATCATCGTCACTGCCCGAGTCCCTTCCTGCATTCAGGCCAGATGGTCTGGTTGTCTACTAGGGATCTGCCTCTACGTGTGGAATCTAGGAAGTTGGCTCACCGGTACCATTCAAGGTTCTACGGCGCATCAATCCGGTGGCCTATTGTCTTCATCTTCCCTGGTCCATGAGGGTTCATCCCACCTTCCACATCTCCAGACTCAAGCCTGTGGTGTTCAGGCCTCTGGTTCCGACCACTCAGCTTCCATCTCCACCTTGCATGATAGCGGGACAGCCAGCCTCCACGGTGCGACGCATCCTCTCCAGTCGTCAGTTCCGGCAAGGGACTCAGTATCTCGTGGACTGGGAGGGTTACGGGTCTGAGGAACGTTCCTGGGTTCTGGCCCGGGACATTTTGGACCCCGGACTCATTCTGGACTTCCGTCAACGTTCAGCTACCCCTGGTGGAAGATTCTTTGAGGAGGAAGGGGGGGATCCTGTCACAGGTCAGGTTTTCTTCATTTGGTGTACTTCCTGAGGTTGCCACTGGAGAGCACCCTTGGGTTACTTCTAGAATTCAGGTGACCCGGATTGGGCTTATTGGGATCACCTGCTGGATGACGATTTAGGTGGTTCCTCTGTGGACTGGGCCAGTTGCTCAGGTCTCATGTTTTGTTCAGTGTTCTCGTGTGCCCTTGCTTTGTAATTTTGCTATAAAGACCTTAAGTAAATATTTTGGATTTACCCTTACCTCTGCCTGCTGTTTTTCTCTGTGTCTGGGTCCGAGTTCGTACTAGCACTATTGTCACACATCCCATATGTATATACTGTATTTTTATACCATCTATTGCATCTTGCCTATGCCGCTCGGTCATCGCTCACCCATATATTTATATGTATATGTTCTTATTCCATCCTTTACTTAGATTTGTGTGCATTAAATAGTTGTTGTGGAATTGTTAGATATTACTGCACTGTCGGAACTAGAAGCACAAGCATTTCGCTACACTCGCAATAACATGTGTATGCGACCAATTTTTTTAAATTTGATTTGAAATAGTCTCCTGTGATGTATATAAAGTGTAATATTGGGATGCAAACTCAAAATTGAATAAATGTTAACTCTATATCTGACATGGTACAGGTGTCTTCTTTTTTTAAGCCCATAACCATGTGTGTGAGGTGTATACTTTTGTTTCAAAGTAGATTTGTTTAAGACTACCAAGAATCACTCTGTGTCCCTGATTTAGCCCACTGCAGTAAAAGGTTAAGGGCCTGGGAGGAGGTGTGGTGTATTGGGTTGTTTGGCTGTTTAATGTGCTCTGTCTGTATACTGAGCTATTTTTATGTGGGGGCTGGCCTGGGAAGTGTATCTAGGCACTAGGCAGTTGATCTTGGGGCATCGCCTGTTTGTGTGTGTGTGTGTGTGCATGTTAGAGAGTGAGAAGGCTTATGAACATTTCCAAGTGAGTGAATACTGTGTGTGTTTGTGTGTGTGTATATTGGGTTTCATTTGTTCACCGTTGTCATGCATGGATTAAGGTCCTGGTAGGTACTGTGTTGTATGCCATGCTGTTTGGCAGTTTGATATACTCAGTATACTCAATATGCTGGGTGTGTTTTATGTGGGGGCTGACCTGGGAACTGTTTCTAGGGCATAGGCAGTACTCATTTGATCCAAGGCATCCCTCCCCACAAGCTTTTCTTCCTCACATAATAGCCTTGTCTCTCTTCAGGTTTTTGTCTTGTGTCTTAAAAAACAAAAAGTCAGGAATCGACTGGCTGGTCTAGACACGTTCTCTATAGGTGGCTTCCAGGGCACAATCCGGTGTTTTCCCTTTCCCTCGTCTGCTCTCGTTTGTTTAGCCTGATGGCCGAGGCCAGCGTTGGTGATCTTTCACTCTGCTAAATGGGGATATCAACCCTGAGGTCACCAGAGCAGCTTCCTAACTGCTTCCTCAGACTGTCCTGCCTCCCCTTTGCAGTTCGATCATTTCTCTAATTGAAAGGTGTCTTTAAAGCTTGAGGGGGCCCATGGGCTCTGAGGTACAGGGTTATGTCAACCTTTCAGAGCAGTAAACATTAGAGAAGTGAAGAAGCCTAAAGGAGGACAGGGACTTTGGAGTAGCTGGTATAGAACTGGATAAAACACTGTAGAACTGTAAGTGTGTACACTCTTAGAAAAAAAGGTTCCAATGGGGTTCTTCTGCTGTCCCCATAGGAGAACCCTTTTTGGCTCCAGGTAGAACTCTTATGGGTTCAATGTAGAACCCTCTGTAAAAAGGGTTCTTCATGGAAGCCCAAAAGGGGTTTTATCTGGAAACAAAAGTGTTCTACCTGGAATCAAAAAGGGTTCTTCAAAGGGATCTAGATAGAAAAAAAGGTGCTAAGAGTGTAGGGATGGAGAGTACTGTATTGTAGTGCGAAGGACTTTGCACAGATCGGACCGGTTTCCAGACCCATTTTCAGATGTGGTACACCAATCACCTCTCCTGTTCAAAGCTCATCAGAAAGAGAGTCATGTTCAGCATCCTTAGTAACCCCTTCAGACAGGCTCTGTCAGGTTGCGTTTACCCAGAAGAACCATTCATTTGTCACATCCGTCAGTGGTGTTTTTGACCTCTAATCCCCACTGTGCGCCCGCATTCCCCAGTGTGACTCACTCCTCACCTCAATTTGCTGCTCCACATCAGCAAGCCAAGGCATCAAAGTTTCTTTCACAGGCCGGCGCGTCCTTCTTCTCCCCCCTTTTTCCATCGTTTCAGAAGTTCCCTTTGAAGTAAAAGTTTACTCTGTAACGTTTTACGAGCAACTTATTTCCCAGCCGTTTCCTTGATTTCCTATTGATTCCCTTCTGCCTTGCTTGGCTGGAAAAAGGAGAACAAGAAAAAGAAGGGGAAGAAGAAGAAGAAGAAGGAAAGAGAGGCAGGGGAGGAGGACGGGTCGATGCTGGTGTGACCTCCTGCAGGGTTATCGGGCGGGTGCGTTAGGGGGGTTGTCATTAACCCATTCTGATCTGCCAGCCTGGACAGAAATAGTGAAATACCGATTTTATTTTTTTCTTCCAAAGAGTACCCAATGTTCAGATTTTCATGCTATTTACTTTGCTCTTTTTGCCGTATTGAATTTGCAAATGCTGTGACCACAATATGTCACCTATTATTCTCAATCATTGTGAGGCGTCAATACTCCTTTACGTGAGCACTGCCTTTGTAGATGCTAAAGTTAAAATGTCTGGATCCAAAGTATGACTGCAGAAATAGAGAGCAACTGAGAACTACTCTGCCTATTACATCAGTTAGATCCCTACTAGTTTCATTGTGCCTTTGTTTCTGACCTGTGTGGAATCAACAGGCTCTTTGTACCAAAGCATGGTTGGGAAAAGTATAGCATGGGAAGTTTGCTTCTCCGACCCCAAGGAGTCAAGCCCCAGACACAACACAGCATTTACTTGACATGCAAGTTACACCACGGTTACACCACAGTTATACCATGGTTGGGATTTAAATAGGAGGGGAATGAATATTAAGCAGCTTTGGAATTCTGGCCCTAATAGGAATGGCATTGAATAGCAAGAAACTACGCAATTCCACACCTTTAATCATGAAGTATTGTAGACCTCAACCATACTATCCACAGATGTAACGCGTCTCCTGTAGCACCCTGGGTGGTAGTTTGTGTCTCGGCCCTGCATTCCTAAAGCGTACCCCGTCCTCGCTCGTCCTCCATGGCTTTGGCCAAGCGTGCAAATGGCAAATGGACGATGCAGAGTGCACCCCGGCGGGACCCTCTCTGGCCATGTCTTATTCATGAGCCCTGGGTCTGAGGTGCTGGCTGGCCCTCGATGCATGGTCACACACTGTGACAAAAACACATGCCGGGCCTGCACAGGAGACTCCCGTGCCCCCCCCCCCCCCCCGCCACCGCCCCCCCCCCGTGACAATTCTCTTTATGCCCTGCTGCACTTCCCATCCTGCAAGGAAAATTAGAATAGTAATAGCTGACCGTAACGGCGCGACATGTAATCCAATGTCCAATCTAACATCTAAAAGGAGGCAATCTCCACTAATCATTGCTTCTAGCTGTTCTAGCCATGCAGTCAGAATATGGTGATTTGATGACTAGACGTGTGTGTGTGTGTTTGTTTGCGTGCGCGTGGGTGTGTTTGCGTGTGCCTGCGTGCGTGTGTGTGCATACAGGTATGCATGTGTTTTATTACTTCTGTACGTGTGTGCATGGGATGTCAAAGCAGAAGCTGGGAGTGGGCTATAGCAGTCACTGGTCAGGCATGGAGTCAGAACTCAGACCGACCAGCAACCTGCTGGTCAATCATAAAGGGCAGAGAGTGAAGCTAAGTGACCAGGCGGGCGGACTAGCTGAGCTGCTGCCAAGGTCATTACATACCTTCATGGTTTCTTACAGATATCTTCTACTACTCTACTCACCAGGCTAAATATTACACCAACTCTCTCTCTCGCTGTCATTCAGTAGAAATGAGGGGAATGTGAAGTAAAGTAAAGAGTCTCCGATCCCTTATTGATTTATTGAGTGGTGGGGACGTCTTGGTTGAAAGTCAAAAGTATTGAACCTTCTGGAATCAATGTCGGCATGGGTTTCACCCAAAGAACACGCAGGGAAGACCTTTAGATGATCCACGGGTGTTTCACAAACCAGACCGTTGGCAGACTCAAAGGCTCTATAGTCACAGCAGATGCTGAGGTATCTTGAGGTATCATCTACTCCCTAGGGGTGAGTTGAGTCGAAGGATCTCACCTTTTTAACGGCTGCATCTTTTTAAGACCCACCGTTGAGGATCAATTGATCAATTACATTTTAACAAGACACTCTCAGTCGGGTTTAAATGTTCCATCCATCATTGCCATTGCTCTCTTTCTTTCCTCCCCTACGCCGTGCTTTCCATCTCGCTCCTAACTGGGCTGGGGGGAGGGGAAACTATCTCCTGATTTAAAATGTTATTAAAAATCTATTTAATTGACTTTATTTTCACCTCAAATGCCCTTAGACGTGAACTGATAGAACTTCATCCTCAATGCAGGGAGTGTCTCGCTCTTGTGGTTATGATGTCACTCAACCCTTCTGCAGACTTTGCTTATTTTTCGGCACTTTTATCCTACTTCTTTCACCAAAGATCAATAGGATTACACTGAAACAGGGTTGTACTGTAAACACAACACGCATCCAATGCTCTAAATGCATATCTATTACTATCACATTGACAAGACCATGCCATTTGCTGCTCCGTAATGGTCCAAACCAGTGACCATAACCCATGGAATCACTACTAATCCACTTATTGAATATAATCATTGAATCATCCACATATCCAGCCATCTGTCCTGGAGATGATATCATTGGCTTGGCCCTCCCAGCAGTTCGGCTTACCCTTCGCTGTGACCTCAGTGATTGGCTGTGACAGAGTCAGTGCTGAGACCTACACTGGGCTACAGTACAGTAAGTCACAGGCCTAATAAAAGCCCTGGGGTGGTGAACGACAGGCTTTCTAATTGAATAGATGATTCCCTTAACGGGGCCCATGTGGGACCTGCCCCTCTGAGGATAATCTGTGGTTTGAATGTGTGTGTAGACAGTAGACATGGGAGTAGGCACTGTCTAGCACTCCTACATGTGTGTGTGCGTGTGTGCGTGTGTGTGTGTGTGTGTGTGTGTGTGTGTGTGTGTGTGTGTGTGTGTGTGTGTGTGTGTGTGTGTGTGTGTGTGTGTGTGTGTGTGTGTGTGTGTGTGTATGCCTGTATGGGCATGTTTCCTTCGCTCACACTCATGTGTTTGTGTCTTCCTCTTTATCTACGGGCCGCGCCATTTCTCCTTAATGACCAGTGACCTGCTGGGAGCGGCGGGTGAAGTAGGCATCGTGACTAACGGCTTGGACACTGTCAGAGCAGACAGACGGGCTCGTGCCAAAGCCCTGTCTCTAGCCAAGGCCGTAGCTACAGTGTCACCACTATCACAGCCCCGGCCTCAATCATCAATCTACTCACCAAACCCCATAATGACACAGCAAAAACTGAAATCTCACATTTACGTAAGTATTCAGACCCTTTACTCATTACTTTGTTGAAGCACCTTTGGCAGCAAATACAGACTCAAGTCTTTTTGGGTATGATGCTACAAGTTTGGCACACCTGGATTTATTAAGGAGTTTCTCCAATTCTTCTCTGCAGATCCTCTTAATCTCTGTCAGATTGGATGGGGAGCATTGCTGCACAGCTATTTTCAGGTCTCTCCAGAGATGTAAGTCTGGGCTCTGGCTGGACCAGTCAAGGACATTCAGAGACTTGTCCCGTAGCCACCCCTGCGTTGTCTTGGCTGTGTGCTTAGGGTTGTTGTCCTGTTGGAGGGCAAACCTTCGCCCCAGTCTGAGGTCCTGAGCGCTTTGGAGCAGGTTTTCTCTGTACTTTGCTCTGTTCATCTTTCCCTGGAGTCTGACTAGTCTCCCAGTCCCTTCTGCTGAAAAACAACCCCACAGCATGATGCTACCACCACCATGCTTCACCATAGGTTTCCTCCAGACATGACGCTTGGCATTCAGGCCAAAGAGTTCAATCTTGGTTTCATCAGTCCAGAGAATCTTGTTTCTCATGGTCTGAGAGTCCTTTAAGTGCCTTTTGGCAAACTCCAAGTGGGCTGTCATGTGCCTTTTACTGAGGAGTGGCTTCCGTCTGGCCATTATACCATAAAGGCTTGATAGGTGGAGTGTTGCAGAGATGGTCGTCCTGCTGGAAGGTTTTCCCATCTCCACAGAGAAACTTTGGAGCTTTGTCAGAGTGACCATTGGATTCTTGGTCACCTCCCTGACCAAGGCCCTTCTCCCCCGATAGCTCAGTTTGGCCGGGCGGCCATCTCTAGGAAGAGTCAATGGTGGTTCCAAACTTTTTCCATTTAAGAATGATGGAGGCCACTGTGTTCTTGGGGACCTGCACTGTGTTCTTGATTGCTGCAGAAATGTTTTGGTACCCTTCCCCAGATCTGTGCCTCGACACAGTCCTGTCTCGGAGCTCTATGGACAATTCCTTCAACCTCATGGCTTGGTTTTTGCTCTGACATGCACTGACGACTGTGGGACCTTATACAGACTGGTGTGTGCCTTTCAAAATCATGTCCAATTAATGGAATTTACCACAGGTGGACTCCAATCAAGTTGTAGAAACATCTCAAGGATGATCAATGGAAACAAGATGCACCTGAGCTCAATTTCGAGTTTCATAGCCAAAGGTCTGAATAATTATGTAAATATGGTATTTCTGTATTTGTTTTTTTACATTTGCAAAAATGTGTCATTATTGGGTATTGTGTGTAGATTGATGAGGGAAAAAAGTAATTTAATCAATTTTAGAATAAGGCTGTAACATAACAAAATGTGGAAAAAGTCAAGGGGTCTGAATACTTTCCGAATGCACTGTATGTTGCTGTGGGTGGCGGGTGCTTCATGATGAATATATGTGAAAGTATAGGTTAAGGGATATGGATGGGTGTGAGTGTAATTGCATGCATATATGTGTACTGCATGTCATGTGAGTATACTGTGTAAAGTATGTGTGGGTGAATGTTTTTCATATGTGTGGGAGTAAATGTCTGCATGTGTACAGTAGGGTACAACATTATTGACACCGTTGATAAAGATGTGCAAAAATGATGGTGTGAAATAAATAATTATAATACTGTATGCTCAGAAAAATTGGGAAATGAGGTAATTTTTTACTAACAAGTAATATTTATTTTCTGAAAAATGTAGGGGTCAAAATCATTGACAACCCTGTTTTCAATACTTTATAATACCTTACCTTGCGAGGATAACGGCACTGAGCCTTTTTCTCAAATGTTTTATGAGTTGGAGAACGCATTGGGAGGGATCTTAGACCGTTCCTCCATACAGAATCCTTCCAGATCCTTGATATCCTTCATCTGCGCTTATGGACTAACCTTTTCAATTTTAACCAAAGGCTTTCAATGGGTTTCCGGAGACTGAGACTTTGATTTTGATGTGTGCTTGGGGTTATTTTTTTGCTGGAAAATCCACTTGCGGCCAAGTTTCAGCCTCCTGGCAGAGGCAACCAGGTTTTTTGGCTAAAATACCCTGGTACTGGGTAAAGTTCATGATGGCGATGACCCTTAACAAGGGCCCCAGGACCAGTGAAAGCAAAATAGCTCCATAACATCAAAGATCCACCCCCATATTTTACAGTAGGTATGGAGTTATTTTCTGCTTATGCATTCTCATTTCGAAACCAGACCTACCGTCTGTGTGTGTGGCCAAACAGCTATATTTTCATGTTGTTCAACAAATGTAAATGCATGGAGTTTGCTAAATAGCATTGGCACTTGGATTGGAACCGGTGCTTTACATGCAAATACAGCTCTTTTGCCACACACACCAGTTGTGGTTTTTGTATCGAAATGAGAATGCATGAGCAGAAAAAAAAACTGTAAAATATAGGGGTGGATCTTTGATGTTATGGGGCTATTTTGCTTCCACTGGTCCTGGGGCCCTTGTTAAGGTCAATGGCATCATGAACTTTACCCAGTACCAGGATATTTTAGCAAAAAACCTGATTGACTCTGCCAGGAGGCTGAAACTTTGCTGCAAGTGCATCGGCAGGTAGCCTAGCGGTTAAAAGCATTGGGCCAGCAACCTAAAGGTCAATGGTTTGAATCCCAGAACCAACTAGGTGAAAATCCTCTTATTGCTCCTGTAAGAGTGTCTGCTAAATGAATAAAATGTCTATGTAAAATCTTCCAGCAAGACAATAACCCCAAGCACACATCAAAATCCACAAAGAAACAGTTCAATGGCCACAAAATAAACATCTTCCAATGACTATCTCAGTCTACTGCCTTGAAACCCATTGAAAACCTGTGGTTTAAATTTGAAGAGAGCACGCCATAACCACACAAGACAGAAAGAAAGATAGAGAGAGGGTGCATGTTTTTACCCAGGATTCATACAGTGCCTTGCAAAAGTATTCATCCCCCTTGGCGTTTTTCCTATTTTGTTGCATTACAACCTGTAATTTAAATTGATTTTTATTTGCATTTCATGTAATGGTCATACACAAAATAGTCCACATTGGTGAAGTTAAATGAAAATGAAACAATAAAAAACAGCATATGTATTCACCCCCTTTTCTATGAAGCCCCTAAATAAGATCTGGTGCAAGCAATTACCTTCAGAAGTCACATAATTTGTTCAATAAAGTCCACCTGTGTGCAATCTAAGTGTCACATTACCTGTCACATGATCTCAGTATATATAC
The DNA here is from genome assembly GCF_965601325.2 of Salmo salar. Lineage (NCBI taxonomy): Eukaryota > Metazoa > Chordata > Actinopteri > Salmoniformes > Salmonidae > Salmo > Salmo salar. The sequence goes on from NC_138292.1 coordinate 39,719,329, forward strand.
ACCTGTTCTGGAAGGCCCCAGAGTCTGCAACACCACTAAGCAAGGGGCACCACTAAGCAAGCAGCACCATGAAGACCAAGGAGCTCTCCAAACAGGTCAGGGACAAAGTTGTGGAGAAGTACAGATCAGGGTTGGGTTATAAAAAAGAATTCTGAAACTTTGAACATCCCAAGGAGCACCATTAAATCCATTATAAAAAATTGAAAGAATATGGCACCACAACAAACCTGCCAAGAGATGGCTGCCCACCAAAACTCATGGACCAGGCAAGGAGGGCATTAATCAGAGAGGCAACAAAGAGACCAAAGATGACCCTGAAGGAGCTGCAAAGCTCCACAGCGGAGATTGGAGTATCTGTCCATAGGACCACTTTAAGCCGTACACTCCACAGAGTTAGGCTTTACGGAAAGAGTGGCCAGAAAAAAGCCATTGCTTAAAGAAAAAATAAGCAAACATGTTTGGTGTTCGCCAAAAGGCATGTGGGAGACTCCCCAAACATATGGAAGAAGGTACTCTGGTCAGATGAGACTAAAATGTAGCTTTTTTCCATCAAGGAAAACGCTATGTCTGGCGTAAACCCAACACATCTTATCATCCCGAGAACACCAACCCCACAGTGAAGCATGGTGGTGGCAGCATCATGCTGTGGGGAGGTTTTTCATAGGCAGGGACTAGGAAACTGGTCAGAATTGAAGGAATGATGGATGGTGCTAAATACAGGGAAATTCTTGAGGGAAACCTGTTTCAGTCTTCCAGAGATTTGAGACTGGGACGGAGGTTCACCTTCCAGCAGGACAATGACCCTAAGCATATTGCTAAAGCAACGCTTCAGGGGGGAAACATTTAAATGTCTTGGAATGTCCTAGTCAAAGCCCAGACCTCAATCAAATTGAGAATCTGTGGTATGACTTGAAGATTGCTGTACACCAGCGGAACCCATCCAACTTGAAGGAGCCGGAGAAATTTTGCCTTGAAGAATGGGCAAAAACCACAGTGGCTAGATGTGCCAAGCTTATAGAGACATACCCCAAGAGACTTGTAGCTGTAATTGCTGCAAAAGGTGGCTCTACAAAGTATTGACTTTGGGGGGGTGAATAGTTATGCACACTCAAGTTATGTTTTTTTGTCTTATTTCTTGTTTGTTTCACATCTTCAGAATGGTAGGCATGTTGTGTAAATCAAATGATACAAACCCCCCAAAAATCAATTTTAATTCCAGGTTGTAAGGCAACAAAATAGGAAAAATGCCAAGTGGGTGAATACCTTCGCAAGCCCCTGTAGAGCCTCTGGATGATTAAACATGTGTGCTATAATTCATTGTCAACAAGCACACATACTTCCAGAAAGAACAAAAATAACACCCTCAGGCATAATTAGATTACGATTAGGTTACCTAATAAGGGTAGGATTTAGGTAGAGTTTACTGCACCAGACGACACAACAGTGCATAGAAATAGCATAGTGGAATGCAGATTCCCAAAGCAATTTGAGAGGTTCCTGAAGCTAACAAATTAGGGACACTGACAGATTGTGTTCTGTGTCATGTGTACGACAGTATATGTGTTGATTATGTTTTTGGTTAGTAAAGGGAGTTGGACAAGTTTTCAGTTTTTAAAAATCTTATGTCTTGTTTGTTTCACAATAAAATATAATTTGCATCTTCAAAGTGGTAGGCATGTTGTGTAAGTCCAATGATATAACCCCCCCCCCCCCCACCAAAAAAAATAAATTTTAATTCCAGGTTATAAGGCAACAAAATAGGAAAAATGCCAAGGGGGTGAATACTTTCGCAATTCCCTGTAAATCACAGACAGCAGTGACACAGGATTATGTTGTCAAGAAAAAGTAGAGATGGGGGGAAGAGGGGTTGTATGGGACAAGTTGGGAGCTATTTACACTGTATTGTTTGAAAAAGAAAAGGATAGAAAATGCTGCCCCTACAGCAAAGATGGCTAGATGACTTGAAAAAGCACATCTATTTTTCTGTGCAGGTGAGAAAAAAGCCTGAAGGAACTTATGGCAGAATGGAGGCAAGAAATGGAGAGAGATTAAAGAAAAAAAGTGTTTTTGGAAGCAGGAGACGAACTAGCAAAAGATAAGGATGTTTCCAAATCAAACCAAATGTTATTCGTCACATGCTTTGTAGACAACAGGTGTAGACTAACAGTGAAATGGTGACTTACGGGCCCTTCCCAACAATGTAGAAAGAAAGTGTCTTGCCCTGACCATAGATAGACATTGTTTCTCTATGGTGAAGTGGTTCACAGCGTGACTGGGGGGTGATCTACTTTATTTATTTCTATGCGGGGCTCTAGGTTTTATTTTCTATGTTGGTGATTTGTATGATTCCCAATTAGAGGCAGCTGGTAATCGTTGTCTCTAATTGGGGATCATACTTAAATAGCTTGTTTTTCACTTGGGGGTTATGGGATATTGTTTATGTGTAGTTGTATTGTAGTCACGGTTCGTTTATTCTTTATTTGTTTTGTATTTTTCTAAAGTTTCACATTCTAATAAATTATGTGGAACACTACTCACGCTGCGCCTTGGTCCGATCATTATTATGATGAACGTGACAGAAAGAAAATAGAGAAATAATAGAAAAGTAAAACACGCTTTAAAACGTAAAAAGCAAAATGAAATACACAATGAGTAACGATAACTTGGCTATATACACGTGGTACCAGGACTGAGTCGATGTGCAGGGGTACGAGGTAATGGAGGTAGATATGTACATATAACTAGGAGTAAAGTGACAGATGATGAACAGTAGCAGCAGCGTACAGTATGTGACGAGTCAAAAGAATGTGTGCAGAAAGGGTCAATGCAGATAGTCCAGGTAGCTATTTGGTTAACAGTTGAACTATTTTGGAGTTTTATGGCTTGGGGTAGAAGATATTCAGGGTGGTCCTGTTGGTTCCAAACTTGGTGCATCGGTGCCACTTGCCGTGCGGTAGCAGACAGAACAGCCTATGACATGTGTGGCTGGAGTCTTTGACCATCTTTAGGTCCTTCCTCTGTCACCGTCTGGTATAGAGGTCCTGGATGGCGGGGCACTCTGCCGCAGTGATGTACAGGGCAGTACGCACTACCCTCTATAGCGCCTTGCGGTCAGATGCCAAGGAATTGCCATACCAAGCGGTGATGCAGCCAATCAAGATGGTCAATGATGCAGCTGTAGAACTTTCTACGGATCTGAGGGCCCATGCCAAATTTTTTCAGCCTCCTAAGGGGGAATAGGCATTGTCATTCCATCTTCATGACTGTTGGTGTGTGAACCATTATAGATCCTTAGTGATGTGGACACCGAGGAACTTCAAGAGAGTCAGAGAGGAGAAGCGTGAGAGAGGGAAGGAGAGAGGAACTAGAGGGAGAGAAGGAGAGAAAGAGAGTCTATCTCAGATCAGTGGTTGCAGGATCCAATCAATTATTAATGCCATGCAGATTAGAGTTGACAAACGATGCAATGGTGGCTGTCTATTCCCTCGCCATTTTACCCTGCCTTCCGGAAAGAAGAGGGAGACGGATAAGAGAGGGAACGGGGACGAGAGGGAGAGATGAGTGGAACCGTTTGAGTTTGTTGTTGTTTGTTTGTTTACTTCACTGGGAAGAGACAGAGCGAGTGAAACTGGGATGTAAACAGCAGGGGGACTGGGACCAGTAGGACACTTAATTTGGGGCACTGAAGGGGAGGGAGTAGCGTATTTGCCCCTAGACACTGATCCAACTTCAGTTTCATGTTTTCCCCCTAATGGTTAAGATATGAATTGGGGAAGGGTATAATTATCCTAGATCTGTGCCAGAGGACATATTCTTCCTGGAGCGGTGGATAGAACCTTGAAAGGTATGATGAGAGTCATGTTGTTGGAGGATTAGTAAGTTTGTGTATGTGTGTATGTGTGTGCGTGTGTGCGTGCGTGCGTGTGCGTGTGCGTGCGTGCGTGCATGCATGCATGTGTGTGTTTTTACCGCTTCATTAAAAGGATCAGCTCTCAGGTGTAAAAACAGCTGGATGCCCTTGAGTGAAGCAATTAACCAATAGCCACACTGGTGATATAAATAGACTACAATAGACACAAATACAATGTACAATATAAACACAATTTGTGTATTTGTAAATCCAGTAAATCACGCTGTTCAAAAATCGGAAATATTAATAATCCTGTAATTGTGTGTCAGAATGTCTTAAATATACCTAGGGCACAGATTAGATGCAATCTAAAAATAGTATCCTTCCCGTAGGCTAATGTACCATTCTCAATGTACAGTAAGCATACTGTACAATGCTGACAATGCTTCAGGGTTAAGAGAGGATAACCCAATGTACTCTACATGTCCTGCCTGAGCTCAGCAGTACAGTACACTAGCTCAAGGGAAAGTCCCATAGCCGAATAGAGACAGAGACCTCGGACTGGATCTTAGTGGGAATTATCTCTAGCTTCTCTGCTATAGCCTACTCTCAGGTGCTCGCCCACCCACGCTGTACTGTACAACTCATTTTAGATATCAGACCTTTCAAACCAAGGGAGGTATGAATAAGGCATAACATTCTGAAATGTGTGTCAAATGAATACAAAAAAAAGAGTGAGAGGAGGAGGGATAAAATACAAACATATCACTCTGGATGTTTTATTAGGCACGTGGCTGATGCAGGGAGAGCAGTTGTAGGTCTGCGAGGTTACATGAACAGGGCTTTGCGATTAACCAGATATCCAGTGATGGATAAATGGTTGGATGGAGTGGTGAGGGGAAATGGGTAAATGAGTAATGGGTAAAGAGAATAGAAACGGAGAGAGCAGGGAGAGAGAGAGAGAAAGAGAGAGGAAAAAGAGAAAGAGAGAGAGAGAGAGAGAGAGAGACAGACAGTTAGCTGAAGGAGGAACAGTCCCATTTGAATGTAGTGAGCTGGTGCCATTGTGTATGAAAAAGGCAGAATCGAACGATGGTAGAGGCGCTCGTCTTTAGCCCTACTGGAGCCCTGAGTCCAGCACGGCTGCCTGCCTCACCATCTCTGGCTGCAAAGTGTCCAAAATTAATTAGCATGCCACTGGAGAGGGGAGCGGGAGATGAGGACAGGTCCCTACTGGGAGACCAGGAGAGGGAATTAAAGGGGAGGGGGAGAGGAGAGGAGCGACGGCAGAGAGGAAAGAGCAGGAGAGGAGAGGTGAGTGAGAGGGAAAGGAAGAGAGAAAAAGAGAAGAGTGAGGGAGAGAAGAGAGTGGGAAAGAGGAGGGCAAAGAAGAGGGGACTAGAGCTGGAGAGATAGAGAGTCAGATAGAGACAGAGAGGAGTGAAGGGGAGAGGAGCGGAGAGGAGAGGAGGGCTCTGTGTGGCAGAGCTAGGGCTTTGAGCCTGTTGGAGACTGACTAAAGATCTGGATTTGTGTGACACGTCTGTACAACATCTCCATCAAAGACTTCCTGTCTGTCTCTCTCTCGCTCTGTCTTTATCTCTGGCCATCGGAATCCATACATCCCTACTCTCTCTGTGTCTGTCTATTCACTCTTTTTTTTTCACTCTTCCTCTCTTTCTCCCTCACTCTTCTTTCTCTCGTTCTCTTCTCTCTTCCCCCTTTCCCCCAATCCTATTCACACTCTCTCTTTTCTCCTTTTCTCCTTCACTTTTCTCCTCTGGCTCTGACTCAAGTCTTTCTGGGGGGCTGAGAGGTGGTGGGCTGAGAGAGAGCTATGTAGGAACTTGTGTGCTCAGATAAGCTGGGGAATTAGAGGGTGGAGATCAGTAGTGGTGTCAGTGATGAGTTCAGAGAGGAAGAGAGGAACTGGAGGCCTCCCTGTTTTCCTGGAAACAGTCTGTGAACTTGGAACACACACACACTTACACTCAAAGTCACGCGCACACACACACACACACACACACACACACACACACACACACACACACACACACACACACACACACACACACAGAAACACACTTGCACACGTGTATGCATGCATGTGCACAAACCCACTCTCTCACACACACACACACACACACACACACACACACACACACGCACAGAAACACACTTGCACACGTGTATGCATGCATGTGCACAAACCCACTCTCTCTCACACACACACACACACACACACACACACACACACACACACACACACACACCACACACACACACACACACACACACACACACACACACACACACACACACACACACACCTGGCAGGGAGTAGGATACATTTACATTCAACACCAGTAAGCCCTCTTTTAGTACCATGGAGGGACTTGAACTCAGAGAAGGTCCCCCCATAAAAAGATGTCCGAAAATTGCTTTGGGGATAATACATGGAACTACGGCATATAAAAGATGTGAGAAGGGGCTGAAGAGGTATGAAAATGAAAGTAATGAGCTTCGACTCTGATATTTCTTCCCTCTCATCACGAAATGAAAAGTTATTTCAATCAGCTTGTGGAAGAAACTACGTAAACCAGGCAACCAGGCATTTTTTGTAGTTTAGATACTTGTACGGAAACATTTAGGAGGCTGGTACTAATGTTGGATTTGTGTTTTTTCCAGGTCAAGTCAAGTTGAAGGCTGTTGTGGAACACCACAATGTTAGAATGCGTAAATGAATAGCTTACAAGTACCTGCGTAACACTTCACTATAATGTGGTTATAATGCATTGTAATACTTGTTATAGGCATCTATGATCCTGGATGGTGAGGTCACCTTTGCATTTACCTTTACAAATTAGACTTAGAAAGAATAGCTATGATAATGACAGTTTATAATAGTTTGTCTTATTGCAAATGATGTAGACTAGAGATATTTTAAAAGAACACGCGTCATCTGGGGGATGTAAGATCATATTGTCACTCTTTGGCTTTGACAAAGAAGTCTGGCAGTTTCAGCGTGTTCTGTTATTCATATTTCAATGATGCATGTCTCACAAGTATGCCATGTTTGATGCCTCTGTATCCTTTAGTGTGCTGTGAATAGTAACGTGAAAGATTGCTGAAAAATAAATGAATAATCGCCACTGTGCATGATGCACATGGACAGCAGCTGTCAAAGGGTGTGTGTCTGTCTATGTCTGCATGTGTGTGTGTGTGTGTGTGTGTACATTTCTGTGTCTGAGTCTGTGTCAGTGTGTGCAGTACACTGCTGGCAGAGCAGTTTGCTGCTTATTTACAGATCATTCTCATATTAACACATACAATGCCTCCAGAAAGTATTCATACCCCGCATTTTATTCCACATTTTGTTGTGTTACAGCCTGAATTCAAAATGGATTCCATCTTTTTTTCCCTCACACATCTACACACGATACCCCATAATGACAAAGTGAAAACATGTTTTTGAATGTTTTTTGCACATTTATTGAAAATGAAATACATAAATATCTAATTTACATAAGTATTCACAACCGTGAGTCAATACATGTTAAAATCACCTTTGACAGTGGTTACAGCTGTGAGTGTTTCTGGGTATGTCTCTAAGAACTTTGCACACATGGAATGTTCGATATTTGCACATTACTACTTTTAAAATTCTTCAAGCTCTGTCAAGTTGGTTGTTGATCAAGGCATTAATCCAAACCAAACAGCTCGGAGGAGACAGATTGCCCGCTAAATTACATCTAGTGGCTTGGATTTGTTTACAATTTTAACATTCACCAAAGAGATAAATAACCGATTTAAGAAACATCGTAATATGATCAGCCATTTTCAGGTCTTGCCATAGATTTTCAAGCCGATTTAAGTCAAAACTGTAACTAGGCTACTCAGAAACATTCGATGTGGTCTTGGTAAACAACTCAAGTGGATATTTGGCCTTGTGTTTTAGGTCATGGTCCTGCTGAAAGGTGAATTTGTCTCTCAGTGTTTGGTGGAAAGCAGATTTAACCAGGTTTTCCTCTAGGATTTTGCCTGTGCTTAGCTCTATTCTGTTTCTTTTCATCCCCCCAAAAAACTCCCTAGTCGATGATAAGCATACCCATAACATGATACAGCCACCACCATGCTTGAAAATATGAAGAGTGGTACTCGGTGATGGGTTGCGTTGGATTTGCCCCAAACATAACACTTTGTATTCAGGACATGAAGTTCATTTCTTTGCCAACTTTTTTACAGTTTTACTTTAGTGCCTTATTGCAAACAGGATGCATGTTTTGGAATATTTTTATTCTGTACAGGCTTCCTTCTTTTAACTCTGTCATTCATGTTAGTATTGTGGAGTAACTACAATGTTGTTGATCCAGCCTCAGTTTTCTCCTATCACAACCATTAAACTCTGTAACCATCCAAAGTGTAATTAATAACTTCACCATGCTCAAAGGGATATTCAATGTCTGCTTTTATTTTTACCCATCTACCAATAGGTGCCATTTGCAAAGCATTGGAAAACATTCCTGGTCTTTGTGGTTGAATCTGTGTTTGAAATTCACTGCTCAACTGAGGGACCTAACAGATAATTGTATGTGTGGAGTACAAAGATGCAATAATCATTCAAAAATCATGTTAAGCACTATTATTGCAGTCCATGCAATTTATGTGACTTGTTAAGCAAACTTTTACTCCTGAACTTATTTAGGCTTGCCATAACAAAGTGGTTGAATACTTATTGACTCAAAACATTTCAGCTTTTCATTCGTAATACATTTTTGACATTATGGGGTATTGTGTGTAGGCATGTGATGCAAAATCTCAATATAATCCATTTTAAATTCAGGCTGTAACACAACAAAATGTGGAAAAAGTCGAGGGGTGTGAATACTTTGTGAAGGCACGGTACTATTGGGAGTAGAGTGCCAGAGATTATTTTCTGAGCCGTGCACGCCGACAAGGCATTAATCCAAACCAAACAGCTCGGAGAAGACAGACAGTCCGCTAATAACATCTGGTGGCTTGGATTTGTTTACGATTTTAACATTCACCAAAGAGATTAATAACCGATTTAAGAAACATCATCATAATATGAATATTATTACGACGCATTCCAAAGAAATTTGAATTCGGAAAGGGAAACAGACCTACAAAACTGACGTTTGAAGATAAATGAAAGACAAATTAATGAATACTATATTTTATTACTTATTACATATTTCATTGCCTCGGCTAGGTCGCTAAAACCCCCTTAGCCCCCAGGGGAAAATACAACAGCTCTATCTAGCATCATCTGTGGTAAATCCATCAATGGAATGTTTCCCCCTCCCTCAGGTGACAATCCACAAGGTACTGTTGAGACCGAGGCTGTTCTAATACTGGCAAAATGTTCCGTCTTCAGCTAGACAATGAGACGTTAATATAACTTTGGTCCAAAAAGACAGAGGTTAGTAATACTGGCTTTATTCCAAGTCCTTAGCTATTTCTCCCTACACAAGACCCTCTCACGCTCTCAGCCTGGCTCGGTGAAAAGTGTAAATATTAAATGGCTCTCCATCGATTGCTTTCTAGTGCTCCTCGCTTGCCTCCTTCTCAGAAGAATACCCACATTCGTCATCATAGAGGCTGGCGGCGGCTGTTTTTACGAGAGGGTTTGTTTCACTCAGAGGGCCTCTTTTCTCAGCGAGATGAAGAGAGTGTGTGTGTCTGTGTGTGTTCGCTGGCAAACATGCGAGCTTGCCGAGGGAATGAGGCTTTTGTGTAAGCGAGCTAGCAGCTTGCTGCGACGACAAACGAGACCGGGTTTCATCCCAGCCACACAATGGAGGAACTCTGTTTCCTTCTGCTGTGTTGAGAGAAAGAGAGAAAGATCCTTAGCTTCTGTTGCTTCCACATGGAAAGAAGGGGGTGTACCTGTACGGGGTTCAAATTAGGAAGTCCTGCTGAGACTAAGGATATCCTAGTATGGACACCCGTATAATTGTGTAATGGCTAGACAATTGAGACGGTAAGAGGGAGGGAAGGTACGTCAGAGCGGGGAGCAATGAGGTCAAGAGAGCACTGTAAGAAAGCCAGAGCTGGGTAGTCCCCTCTGCCACAGCCGACCTCACAAGTGTTTGTGGAAGTTGAGTGCGTGTCATACAGGCTCTCCAAAGCACCCTGTTCTGGCCAAACATAGCTAACACAAAAGCACTGCCAGAGTGGCTAGGCTAACAGACCAGCAGTGGTAGCATAACAATGGCAGAACTGTTGTGATTCAAGCACTAAAATCTAAGGAGATCTGCATGCACAGTACAGATGAATCCAAGTCACCTATGTGCACACAAACGCACAGATGCACGCACGCACACACACACACATTCCCGATACCTGCCAGCCTGCCAGTGCAGTGCACTATACCCCCCCTCCCCCGCCCTCCTCCCTGTCTTCCCCAGGGGCTCCTTCCTAAGCTGATTAGCTGATTTCTGCTCCCCTATTTTGTTCCTAGCGCAAGTGGTGCTGATGCCGTGAATGATCCTGACAGCACTGACTCCTGGGCTCTTGCCCCTTTCTCCGGCAATTCCCCTCTGTTCCTCCCTTCCTCTACCTCACCTCTCCACCCTTTCTCCCTCCTTCCCCTCAATTCTCAACTCTCCTCACGAAGGAGCATGACTCTGCAGCTCCTGGCTGTGCAACCTGCTGCTCTAAAAACAACACCTCAACTCATACACACACACACACACACACACACACACACACACACACACACACACACACACACTACATGCACATGCAGGGGTGCAACTTTCACTGGGGACGGACGGACGGGGTGACTGGGGTCATGTCCCCCCGCATTCTGAAATTGCACTTTTGTGCCCCCCCACCAGTTTTATCATTGCAATGTGATACTAAAAGTGCAACAGTTTGCTTTAGGACCAAGCGGATGCCAAAGAACAGTTGGGTAGGCTTTTTCCCAGTGCTAAGCTATTAGCTAGTGTAACTGACATCTAACCTTAGCTAATGTTTCATCCCTTCTCAACTTCGGTGAATTAATTAGCTAGCTAGCAGCTAACTTACCACAGCCAGTTCAGCTCTAGCCTCTAGCTACAGTATCTGTCAGATAGTAATAACAGCCATATTGTCACGACTTCTTCCGAAGTCGGTTCCTCTCCTTGTTCGGGCAGTGTTCGGCGGTCGACGTCGCCGGTCTTCTAGCCATCGCCGATCCATTTTTCATGTTCCATTTGTTTTGTCTTGTTTTCACACACACACCTGGTTTCAATTCCCTAATTACACGTTGTATATTTTCCCTCTGTTTCCCCCATGTCCTTGTAGGGAATTGTTTATTTTGTAAGTACTCGTGTTATGTGTTACTGGTGCGCTACGGGTTTTGTACCCATGTGTTTGTTGTTTTGTATGCCGTTAGTTTTATATATTAAACTGCTCTGGCTATTCACCAAGTTTTGCTCTCCTGCGTTTGACTTCCCTGCCACCAGTTACACACCCCTTGCACATATCACTATCTATCAGCCGTTGTTTGTATGAAAATGTTTTGTAGCCTTTGTTTTGTCCCATTTCAACAGAAGTAAATGAACTTGGCTAGCTTTCGCCAGTTGATGTATCGTTAGAGAGAGAGCTGTCCAAAAGTTGGCTAACGTTAGCTATTATTTTTTGCCTCAATCACACTAGACCTGAATCAAATGATGAAACCAGCAGCCAAGTTGAAGGCCCATATTCTGACGTTTTTTCAGTGCAATGTGAGTTTTTAATATTCAGTATAGAAATGTAACGTTATTGATCTGTCAGTTTCCCTAGCTAATCCCCTACTTTTCAAACAAACACAGTAATAAACAGCACTACAGGCTTCATGGTGCACAGTACTCAACATTATGCTTATCATGTCTTAGCAGGATCAGATGGTGACAGGTGTCCCAGCAGGGTCAGAGAGCCAGGGAAGACCAGTCTATCAGAGCTCAGGTGAATTTTGCAGTATATTAACAATATCAGTGAATGATACAAAGTTCCATCTGGAATTGATGGGTAGACCTACAGTAGCTACAGGAGAGCTTAAAGCTACAGTCTGGGATCTGGGATCTGGGAATAATGGTCATTTCAATGATTGAACCATTGATTCTATTCTTGGATAATTGAATGTATAAATGTACACCTAGGTGATTCTTTGTCATGCTTCATCTTAGCAGCCAGGGAAGATCAGTCTGTGACGGAGCTGAGGTGAATTTTTGCATATAGAACAAGACAGATGCTTCAAAGATTGAGACTATTTTAAGGCAGTCTGACAAACCTCCGAAGTTGATTTCCAAACTGTATTAAAGGTTGGTACCGGCTTTTCCCCATGACACAAAACATGTCAAACAAAAATGAGAGGAAGACCTGGTAGAAGCTATTGATGATGATAAATGGATACAGATATGTTAGAATGCCCAGTCATGTTCATATCATCTCAGACATAAATTACTGTAGTTTAAGACCATCCATATAACATACTATATGCCAGTGAAACGTAAATGTAATTCCTCTGCTGGAGGTGTAAAACACTTTTATCTCAACATGTCTGCAGATTCTCCATGTTTTTGTTCGCTTGAAAATGTTGATAATGGAGACTGTTAACAGAAGAAACGGTGTAACCTAGGATTTATAGCGGCTTAGATATGCATTGCCATTAATTGGAAGGTTGGTTATCCTCCCACAATGTCACAATGGATGGCAGAAATGTCAAGTTATCTATCACTGGATTTGATTTATTACAAGATTAAGGGTATACTGGGCAACTCTCATAAGGCCTGGATGCCTTATATGGAATACAGCATGACAAAAGAAGTCTATATTGAAAACATGTCCACGTCAGGGGAGATACCTATTTAGGCAATCCCTAGCTGCTGGTCTGCTCAGTCCTCGCCCTGGGGGTCTGCCGTACTGTTGGTTGTCACTCTGGCCTTGGCCTAACACACCTGAAAACAATAATGAATGTTTCACTAAGATCCTAAAGCTGAGTGGGGTGTGTTGGGTTGAAGCGCTACAGGGCCGTGGACCTCTAGCGACAGGACAGGGTGATCCAACTATATTGTATGCAAGTAAAAATAGCTCTACAGTACTATTAGGCCTATGATATTAATTATACTGAACAAAAATATAAATGCAATATGCAACAATTTCAAAGATTTTGCTGAGTTACAGTTCATAAAAGGAAATAAGTCAATTTAAATCAATTGATTAGTCAGTAATCTATGGATTTCACATGAATGGGCAGGGGCGCAGCCATGCGTGGGCCTGGGAGGGCATAGGCCCACCCACTTGGGAGCCAGGCCCACCCACTGGGGTCCCAGGCCCAGGCCCAGCCAATCAGAATTAGCTTTTCCCCACAAAAGGGCTTTATTACAGACAGAAATACTCCTCAGGATGTCTTAATAAAGACAATCAAAAGTCTTTGTATTTTTTTTGAGAGCTGTTCATTTTTTAGGCTATTGGTTAAAGGTGCAACACAATATTAATTATTAATAACCTTTGATCTAGTTCAGGCTTATCAATCACTTAAACATTTAATAATTTAATAATGACATCTTACCTTGATAACTCTGGGCCGTATTTACTTATTTTTTGTTGTTCTAAATAGACACAACATATTGGATTGTGTAGAAATGCAGGAAATTAGTTTTAGATGGTCAAAAAAAATGCCCCCCACCTTAGTTACTCTGATAAATGTTGTGTCTTCCTGGTCCTGTTAAACAGTTGGTAACTTGTTTTATGTTTTTAATTAGTCTTGCAGCTTGAAACTAACTTCTAATTGGCTAATTTCCTTCATTCCAGTCATCACAATTAACTGGCCTAATTATACTGTATGTTTGAGCATATCTAAAATATTTGCATATTCAAGACGAAATATGTCCTTATCGAGCAGAAAATTAACAGGGAGCAAAATTTGTAAGCTTAGTCTGTTGTGAACTGCTATAAGGCTCATGCATGCAAAAACTAAACAAAAGCCAAATTAGATATTTTAGCCAAGCACTAAATTGAATTCAGATTTTGTTAAAAATGTAATTTGCTAATGAATTTTCAGCACTTTATCTATGCCATGTCGATTGCTGGAAACCAGTGTGTATGTGTGTATTTCCTAATCCGTCTAGTGTGAAACTTGGATCGCTCAACTCTTAATTCCATACCAGCTATTATTCTGCAGATGCTATTGCTATAAAGATAGAATGAGAGAGATGTAGGACTTTGGTCAAATGCAGCAGCACACTATTAAAACACATCATGGATCTATTGTGGTCACAGACAACAATACTGACCATAGACAGCAATTCTGGTCACAGACAACAATTAGGACCAAAGACAACAATTCTGACAAAGACAACAATTCTGACCACAGAGAACAATTTTGGTGACAGACAACAATTCTGATCATAGATTACAATTCTGATCACAGACAACAATTCTGATCACAGACAACAATTCTGGCCACAGACATTTCTGGACACAGGCAACATTTCTGGCCATTTCTTAACACACTTCTCACATCTATTGAACAGATGTTAGATGTTGTCAATCGCTCAATGTGCTTAATTGCTTTTTTCAGCGATTTGGATTATCAACACTGTCAATTTCCCACTCTCAAGCCACAATTCTCTTTTGTCTATTTGTAATCAGTGTAGATTTTCTGTCGTTTTAATTAATGCAACTGCTGTTGGCTGTCTGAGTATTAGAAAGCACACAAGTAACATGTGGCATGTGTTTTTTAGGGTTGAAAAGAGAATGTGAAGTACTCAGCTCTGTACATAAACTCAGCAAAAAAAGAAACGTCCCTTGTTCAGGACCCTGTCTTTCAAAGATAATTCTTAAAAATCCAAATAACTTCACAGATCTTCATTGAAAAGGGTTTAAACACTGTTTCCCATGCTTGTTCAATGAGCCATATACAATTAATGGACATGCAACTGTGGAACAGTCGTTAAGACACGATGATAGGCAATTAAGACAGTAGGCAATTAAGGTCACAGTTATGAAAACTTAGGACACTAAAGAGGCCTTTCTAATGACTGAAAAACACCAAAAGAAAGATGCCCAGGGTCCCTGCTCATCTGCGTGAATGTGCCTTGCTGCAAGGAGTTTATTGCATGCTGCAAGGAGACATGAGGACTGCAGATGTGGCCAGGGCAATAAATTGCAATGTCCGGACTGTGAGACGCCTAAGACAGCACTTCAGGGAGACAGGACAGACAGCTGATCGTCCTCGCAGTGGCAGACCACGTGTACCAACACCTGCACAGGATCAATACGTCTGAAAATCACACCTGCGGGACAGGTACAGGATGGCAACAACAACTGCCCGAGTTACACCAGGAACGCACAATCCCTCCATCAGTGCTCAGACTGTCCGCAATAGGCTGAGAGAGGCTGAACTGAGGGCTTGTAGGCCTGTTGTAAGGCAGGTCCTCACCAGACATCACCGGCAACAATGTTGCCTATGGGCACAAACCCACCATCACTGGACCAGACATGACTGGCAAAAAGTGCTCTTCACTGACGAGTCGCGGTTTTGTCTCACCAGGGGTGATGGTCGGATTCGGGTTTATTGTCAAAGGAATGGGCGTGACACCGAGGCCTGTACTCTGGAGCGGGATCGATTTGGAGGTGGAGGGTCTGTCATGGTCTGGGGCGGTGTGTCACAGCATCATCGGACTGAGCTTGTTGTCATTGCAGGCAAACTCAACACTGTGTGTTACAGGAAGACATCCTCCTCCCTCATGTGTTACCCTTCCTGCAGGCTCATCCTGACATGACCCTCCAGGATGACAATGCCACCAGCCCTACTGCTCGTTCTGTGCGTGATTTCCTGCAAGACAGGAATGTCAGTGTTCTGCCATGGCCAGCGAAGAGCCCGGATCTCAATCCCATTGAGCACGTCTGGGACCTGTTGGATCAGAGGGTGAGGGCTAGGGCCATTCCCCCCAGAAATGTCTGGGAACTTGCAGGTGCCTTGGTGGAAGAGTGGGGTAACATCTCACAGCAAGAACTGGCAAATCTGGTGCAGTCCATGAGGAGGAGATGCACTGCCGTACTTAATGTAACTGGTGGCCACACCAAATACTGACTGTTACTTTGGATTTTGACCCCCCTTTGTTCAGGGACACATTATTCCATTTCTGTTAGTCACATGTCTGTGGAACTTGTTCAGTTTATATCTCAGTTGTTGACTCTTGTTATGTTCATACAAATATTTACACATGTTAAGTTTGCTGAAAATAAATGCAGTTGACAGTGAGAGGACGTTTCTTTTTTTGCTGAATTTATATTGGTGCAAGTGAATCTGTAAGATCAGAGATACACTGGCGGCTATCACTTGTTTTGCCTAGGGCGACATAATGTTTATACAGCCTCAACTCCAAAGGATTAGGTTGAAATACATACATTTTCCAGATAGGGAGATAACTGTGTCTACACAGTCCATAATTACATTATGATTTTTTTTATTTTTTTTATTTAACCTTTATTTAACTAGGCAAGTCAGTTAAGAACAAATTCTTATTTACAATGACGGCCTACCCCGGCCAAACCCTCCCCTAACCCGGACAACGCTGTGCCAATTGTGCACCGCCCTATGGGACACCCAATCAAGGCCGGTTGTGATACAGCCTGGGATCGAATCCGAGTCTGTAGTGACGCCTCTTAGACCGCTGCGCCACTCAGGATCCAAAAGATGTCTGGCTGTATGATATTCCAGAATTACTGGTGGAGAGATTTTTTTTCTCCTAACTTGTCAAGGGAAATAAGCTTACAGCCAGATCTTTTCTCAGTGAGAAGGACTATTTTAGGCCTTTACGTTGATGGCAGCACTTCACCCACAAATCTGTCAAATTACCTGTGTTAAGGGTTTATTGACAGTACTCCACTTGGTCTTGAATGGGGATGGTGCATGGTGGGAGTGTGGTTGTCTGGGGGAGGGAAGTAACAGTTTAACTACCCTATCGATTTCAATGTGCTAAGGGGTTTAGGCTCCAGTCCAAGGAAAACCGGGTAAAATACCGCTCGAGAAGCATCGTCCCAGGAGTTAACACTTGGTTTTTCTCCGGAGGATTCAATGGTAAAGATCTGTGGCCTCCTATTGAAGTCGTACAACTCTGCAGATTGAGAGCTGTATGGCTGTGTGCACTCTGCGGTGCTCTATTGACTGTTGTGTGGAGAGGGATTAGAGAGAGGGAGGGAGGGATGGAAGGGGAGGGATGGAGGTAGGGAAGGGTGGGGGAGTGGATAAAGAAGTGTGGATGCAGCACATGTACAGTAGAAAAGGGGCAGATGTCAACTCTTTTGGCTGAGGCCAGAAAATCACCATGTGTGTGATCTAATAGTAAAATCAAGCTGACGGTTTTGATAATGGATCTTTTAGGATATTCTGGCAGTTGCTGTAACATATTGTCGAGGAATTGCTTTCTGAAGGCAACACTTTGTCTGACCTTCAGAATCTGTAACCGAAATGACCACTGACATTTTAAGAGACTAAGGCAATAAAGAATGAGCTTGAAACAATGTCTTCTTCACATCTGATGATTCATACATGTTCATACATTCATTCATACATTCATTCATTCATATTCATGTATATCCATAATTGTCCTACTAAATGATTCAGCCTTCAGATTAAATAAACACCTTGGCAAAAACATGATGCAGCACAAATTCAAAATAATCTATTCACTACAACTTCCCTGACGTTTCTTAGATTTCCCTGTCAGCTAAAATCCTGCCCACATCCATTTCAACCTAGTCATTCGGGAGAGCAGGCTACCTGTATCCATCTTGTTCTCCCGTGTGAGAGGTGTCCAGGTGGTGCTCGTCTGCTGCCCATCACTCTTAGCTGCTGCTCTCGCCATGCTGGGGCTGACAGGTGGTGGGGCAGGTAGAGGGCTGGCAAGATTGGCTGTCAGGGGCGTGAGAGGTGGAAAGGAAAGTGGGGGGGCCGGCTGGGTCTTTTGGGGTAGCACAGAGCAGGTAGCTAGGAGTCTGGCTGTCAGGGGCATGAGGGGTGGAGAGGAGAAAACCAGTCGCTGAGGTAAGAGCTGGGCCAGGCAGAGTTAATGGGATCAGACGGGGAAGAAAAGGGATCTATCTGGCGGTTAATGTTTAATCCTCTCCCGCCCCAGGCTCCAACCATCTGATAATCCTTGGGCTGCCTCTCTTCATCATAAAGGTGTCGGAGTGAAGTGCCTCTGTAAATATTTAATTGGCTGCAGCATGCCGCTGTTAATTATGCAGGTTTGCCTTTTCTCTATCTCTTCTCTCCTCCCGCTTTCCTATTCCTTCCTCCCTACCTTCCATTGCTCAATCGGTCTCTCTCAGACAGGAAACGTTCTCCCTGTGTCTCCACTCAATTTCCGTCTTCTCTATCTATTCTACCACTGTTGCTCGCTCTCGACATCTCCCTTTGTGGACAACCCCTCGCCGTAGTCGCCGCTCGCTCTGAGTGACTATCTCTTTATTTTTTGGCGTTCCATCTCTCGCTCTTTGCCTCGCTCCTTCTCCCTTTTCAATTTGTCCCTCCCTTTCAAACCGAGCTTCTGTTCAACTGATTATTGTTGTGTAATTCATTATTCATACCATTGCCTGTTATCCTCCTTGACGCCCCATGCTTTCAAAAGTTTTCTTTCTCCCATTTTTTTTCTTTGATCGTCAAGGGCAACGGGAAATAGATGTAGACTACACAGACTCTCTGCAGGCTAATGCACTGACTGGTGCTTCAATTGGACAATGGTTCATAAGTTAGCTCCAGCAGCAAGTGCAATTACAAAGGGGTGCATGTAAAAGTCAACAGAATACAAATCATGTAATGAATGTCTCGTGGGGCCTGTGGAAAAAGGTCCTGGAGCGTTTTCAGAGATGACACACAAAGCAGGAGGAGTGCGTAGGAAGAAAGCACGGAGTGTCTTTGGATGGACATGGAGGACTATGGGCCAGGTTGAGTGTTTGGTGTTCAAGTGTTTGATGTAGTCTAGTGCAAAAATAGTAGCTACTATTATCTAGGGGGACTTAAACAGGGTAGGAAAAAGTATTCATAAAGACTGCCCAATGGTTTAGCTTAGGTTGTGTATATTCTCCTCTGAATGTGGTATTGTCTAACAGGTGAAAACCTTTTTACTTGGGAAAGGGAATATTAAATCTGGTTCTTAGGCTGTGTTTAGTCCTGATGGGGACATATGCTGTGGACTATGGATGTTTGGACAGAGAGATGGGTGTGCATGTGTGTGTGGGCGTGCGAGCGTGCGTGTGAGTATGTGTGTGCATCTGTGCTTCTGTGTGTAAGCACGTGTGTGTCTGTATGAGTGTGTGCGTGAGTCCATGTGTGTGTGTGTGTGTGTGTGTGTGGTGCTGATCGAATGCCAAAAAGATGGGTCACGTCAAGGACGAGAGTCAGCCGGGATCATCCCTATCTGTAGTAGACATGGTGCTGGGCGAAATTCAGTATGCAGACAGACTGACACTCTCATGCACCATGGAGGAATCTTGCAATCCTGCACCTGAGAGGGAGAAAAACTACTGCACTTAATCTTCCAACACAATACCACAAGGTTGTTTGTCTGTTTACTCTCAGTTCATAGTGTACAGTTCTATATGCTGGCTCTAGGCTTTTCCTTTCCCTTACCACCACTTCTCTAGCTTCCTGTGTCTCTCTGTCTCTGTCTCTTTCTCTCTCTCTCTCTACCTGTACTGCTGCATCTCTCTCTCTCTCTCTCGCTCTACCTGTACTGCTGCATCTCTCTCTCTCTCTCTCTCGCTCTACCTGTACTGCTGCATCTCTCTCTCTCTCTCTCGCTCTACCTGTACTGCTGCATCTCTCTCTCTCTCTCTCTCGCTCTACCTGTACTGCTGCATCTCTCTCTCTCGCTCTACCTGTACTGCTGCATCTCTCTCTCTCTCGCTCTACCTGTACTGCTGCATCTCTCTCTCTCTCGCTCTACCTATACTGCTGCATCTCTCTCTCTCTCTCTCTCTCTCTCTCTCGTTCTACCTGTACTGCTGCATCTCTCTCTCTCTCTCTCTCTCTCTCTCTCTCGCTCTACCTGTACTGCTGCATCACTCTCTCGCTCTCTCACTCTACCTGTACTGCTGCATCTCTCTCTCTCTCGCTCTACCTATACTGCTGCATCTCTCTCTCTCTCTCTCTCTTGCTCTACCTGTACTGTTGCATCTCTCTCTCTCTCACACTCTACCTGTACTGCTGCATCTCTCGCTCTCTCACACTCTACCTGTACTGCTGCATCTCTCTCTCGCTCTCTCACTCTACCTGTACTGCTGCATCTCTCTCTCTCTCTCTCTCTCTCTCTCGCTCTACCTGTACTGCTGCATCTCTCTCTCTCTCGCTCTACCTATACTGCTGCATCTCTCTCTCTCTCTCTCTCTCTCTCTCGCTCTACCTGTACTGCTGCATCTCTCTCTCTCTCTCTACCTGTACTGCTGCATCTCTCTCTCTCTCTTGCTCTACCTGTACTGCTGCATCTCTCTCTCTCTCTCGCTCTACCTGTACTGCTGCATCTCTCTCTCTCTCTCTCGCTCTACCTGTACTGCTGCATCTCTCTCTCTCTCTCTCGCTCTACCTGTACTGCTGCATCTCTCTCTCTCTCTCTCGCTCTACCTATACTGCTGCATCTCTCTCTCTCTCTCTCTCTCGTTCTACCTGTACTGCTGCATCTCTCTCTCTCTCTCTCTCTCTCTCTCTCTCTCTCTCTCTCGCTCTACCTGTACTGCTGCATCTCTCTCTCGCTCTCTCACTCTACCTGTACTGCTGCATCTCTCTCTCTCTCGCTCTACCTATACTGCTGCATCTCTCTCTCTCTCTCTCTCTTGCTCTACCTGTACTGTTGCATCTCTCTCGCTCTCTCTCACACTCTACCTGTACTGCTGCATCTCTCGCTCTCTCACACTCTACCTGTACTGCTGCATCTCTCTCTCTCTCTCTCTCGCTCTACCTGTACTGCTGCATCTCTCTCTCTCTCGCTCTACCTATACTGCTGCATCTCTCTCTCTCTCTCTCTCTCTCTCTCGCTCTACCTGTATTGCTGCATCTCTCTCTCTCTCTCTCTCACTCTACCTGTACTGCTGCATCTCTCTCTCTCTCTCGCTCTACCTGTACTGCTGCATCTCTCTCTCTTTCTCGCTGTACCTATACTGCTGCATCTCTCTCTCTCTCTCTCTCTCTCAGTCTACCTGTACTGCTGCATCTCTCTCTCTCTCTCGCTCTACCTGTACTGCTGCATCTCTCTCTCTCTCGCTCTCTCTCTCTCTCTCGCTCTCTCTCTCTCACACTCTACCTGTACAGCTGCATCTCTCTCTCTCTCTCTCTCTCTCGCTCTACCTGTACTGCTGCATCTCGCTCTCTCGATTGGCTTTATTGGCATGGGAAACATGTTTACATTGCCAAAGCAAGTGAAATAGATAATAAACGAAAGTGAAATAAACAATTAAAAAAATGAACAGTAAACATTACACTCACAAAAGTAAAAAATGAAAGTTTATCAAAATTGGGTTTGTTTTCAAATGCTTTGTGGGTCTGTGTAATCAGAGGGAAATATGTGTCTCTAATATAGTCATACATTTGTGGGCAGTGTGCACATAGCCTTTCTTCTCTTAAGATTAAAAGCCAGGTCTGCCTACAGTGGCCTTTCTCAATAGCAAGGCTATGCTCACTGAGTCTGTACATAGTCAAATCGTTCCTTAAGTGTGGGTCAGTCACATTGGTCAGGTATTCTGCCACTGTGTATTCTCTGTTTAGGGCCAAATATTTTTCTAGTTTGCTCTGTTTTTTTTGTTGATTATTTTTGTCAAGTAATTATCTTTTTGTTTTCTCATGATTTGGTTGGGTCTAATTGTGTTGCTGTCCTTGGGCTCTGTGGGGTCTGTTTGTGAACAGAGCCCTGGGACCAGCTTGCTTAGGGGACTCTTCACCCGGTTCATCACTCTGTAGGTGATGGCTTTATTATGGAAGGTTTGGGAATCGCTTCCTTTTAGGTGGTTGTAGAATTTAACGGTTATTTTCTGGATTTTGATAATTAGCGGGTATCGGCCTAATTCTGCTCTGCATGCATTATTTGGTGCTTTACGTCGTACATGGAGGAGGTAGCCTAGTGGTTAGAGCATTGGGTCAGTAACCGGAAGGTTGCTGGATCGAATCCCTGAGCTGACAAGGTAAAAAGCTGTCGTTCTGCCCCTGAGAAGGCAGTTTACCCACTGTTCCCCGGGTGCTGAAGCTGTGGATGTTGATTATGGCAACCCCCCGCACCGCTCTGATTCAGAGGGGTTGGGTTAAATGTGAAAGACACATTTAAGTTGAATGCATTCAGTTGTACTGTACAACTGACTAGGTATTCCCCTTTCAATTTGGTGTTTGTCCCATTTTGTGAATTCTTGGTTGGTGAGCGGACCACAGGCCTCACAACCATAAAGGGCAATGGGCTCTGTAACCGATTAAAGAATTTTTTAGCAGATCCTAATTGGTATGCCGAATTTTATGTTCCTTTTGATGGCATAGAAGGCTCTTCTTGCTTTGTCTCTCAGATCATTCACAGCTCTGTGGAAGTTACCTGTGGCGCTGATGTTTAGTCCGAGGTATGTATAGTTTTTTGTGTGCTCTAGGGCAATGGTGTCTAGATGGAATTTGTATTTGTGGTCCTGGCAACTAGACCGTTTTTGGAACACCATTATTTTTGTCTTACTGAGATTTACTGTCAAGGTCCAGGTCTGACAGAATCTATGCAGAAGATCTAGGTGCTGCTTCAGGCCCTCCTTGGTTGGTTACAGAAGCACCAGATCATCAGCAAAGAGTAGACATTTGACTTCAGATTCTAGTAGGGTGAGGCCGGGTGCTGCAGACTGTTGTAGTGCCCTCGCCAATTCATTGATATATATGTTGAAGAGGGTGGGGCTTTAGCTGCATCCCTGTCTCACCCCATATTTTTTTGCCAAATTTAACCACACACTTGTTGTTTGAGTACATAGATTTTATAATGTTGTATGTTTTCCCCCCCAATACCTCTTTTCATCAATGTGTATAGCCGAACCTCATGCCAAATTGAGTCAAAAGCTTTTTTTGAAATCATCAAAGCATGAGAAGAGTTTACCTTTGTTTTGGTTGGTTTGTTTCTTTGTCAATTAGGGTGTGCAGGGTGAATACGTGGTCTGTCGTACGGTAATTTGGTAAAAAGCCAATTTGACATTTGCTCAGTACGTTGTTTTCACTGAGAAAATGTACAAGTCTGCTGTTAATGATAATGCAGAGGATTTTCCCAAGGTGGCTGTTGATGCAAATCCCACGGTAGTTACTGGGGTCAAATTTGTCTCCACTTTTGTCGATTGGGGTGATCAGTCCTTGGTTCCAATTATTGGGGAAGATGCCAGAGCTAATGATGATGTTAAAGAGTTAAAGTATAGTCAATTGGAATTTGTGGTCTGTATATTTTATCATTTAATTTACACCACAGGCCATTTCATCAACACCACAGGCCTTTATGTTTGGAGGGTTTGTATTTTGTCCTGTAGTTTATTAAATGTAATTGGAGAATCCAGTGGGTTCTGGTAGTCTTTAGTAGTTGATTCTATGATTTGTATTTGATCATATATATGTTTTTGCTGCTTGTTCTTTGTTATAGGGCCAAAAAGATTGGAGAAGTGGTTTAACCATGCATCTCAGTTTTGGATAGATAACTCTTGTTGTTGTTGTTTGATTACTGTTTTCCAATTTTTCCAGAAGTGGTTAGAGTCTATGGATCCTTCAATTTCATTGAGCTGAATTCTGACGTGCTGTTCCTACTTTTTCCGAAGTTATTTCTGTATAATTTTTGTGATTTACCATCCTGAAGGAGTAGGCTCAGGTTTTCTGGGTCTCTATGTTTTTGGTTAGATTGGTTTGATGAAACCTAAGAAAGAAATTGAGAAACCTTTTTTTTATTGTTGTTAATTTTCTTAGGTTTTCTGCTTGAAATGTTTTAGATTTGTTAGGGAAGCTGAGAGGTCAAATATTGTAATCCAGTGCGTACTGGCGGCAGAGAAGTCAGGCGCAGGAGAGCGAAAACTGATTTACAACGGTGTCGTTTAATAACCATAAAACACCGTCAACAGAACAATACATGAAATGGGTCAAACAAAACCTGGTAAATACCAGCATACAGTGCACAAGCACTACAAGAAAACAATTACGGACAAGGACATGGTGGGGAACAGAGGGTTAAATACACAACATGTAATTGATGGAATTGGAACCAGGTGTGATGGAAGACCAGACAAAACCAATGGAAAATGAAAAGTGGATCGGCGATGGCTAGAAGGTCAGTGAAGTCGACTGCCGAACACCACCCGAACAAGGAGAGGGACCAACTTCGGCGGAAGTCGTGACAAATATACTGTTTAGGTTTTCTACTGCCAAGTTTATACCTTCACTATTACAATGAAATGTTTTGTCCAGGGATTGAATTTGTTGTTACCTAATAGTTTTTTGGTAAGTTTCCACACTACTTTCCTTCCAGCTATAGCATTTCTTAATATTATTCAGTTCCTTTGGCTTTGATGCCTCATGATTGCGTATTGCTGTGTTCAAGTAGACTGTGATTTTGCTGTGATCTGATAGTGGTGTCAGTGGGCTGACTGTGAACGCTCTGAGAGACTCTGGGTTGAGATCAGTGATAAAGTAGTCTACGGTATTATTACCAAGAGATGAGCTATAGGTGTACCTACCATACGAGTCCCCTCAAAGCCTACCATTGACTATGTACATACCCAGCATGCGACAGAGCAGCAGGAGTTGTGACCCGTTTCTGTTGGTTATGTTGTTGTAGTTGTGCCTATTCTCTCTCTCACTCTCCCTCGCTCACTCTCTCTATCTCTCTACCTGGACTGCTGCTTCTCTCTCTCTCCGTCTCTCTCCCTGTGTTATTAATGCTGAAGTGTGGCGGGCATGTGCAGTCTAGCAGGTGTTTTCACACTCTGTCGTCATCTGTCCTTTGTCCACCCCATCAACCCTTACACCCCCCTTCTTGACTGTGTAGTTTTTTAATTGACAGGACCCTGACTCCGCACATCCAACTGTCCAGTGGTGAGACACCACAGACACTCGCACACGCCCCTTTAGCTCCTCGTCTTCGATGTGATGCCCTTCACCACCCTACCAAGGTCAAAGCGGGAGCCTTTATGCACAGCGCACGCTCTAAGTGAGTGACAGAGGGGACAGGGGTTGTGATGGTGTGTATGCATGAGTGAGTGTGGTTCTGTGTGTCGATAACTGACTCAGTTGCTGTGTGTTTCTGTTTGGACTTATACACATGGCTGTGGGTGAGTGTGACTGAGTAAGTGTGGGCTGTGTGTGTTGACCTGGTTAACACCGTGTGCAGTGAGGGAGGGTAAAGGCAGGGTGATACAGGTTTTAGAATCAAGGTGACAATTGAGCTGTAAAAATGGGAATTGAGTGGGGAATAGGGAATAGCAGCCCTCTGGTGTGTAACCTTCGCCGTGTTGTTTTCAGGTTTCAGCTTATGCATACATCATTTGTGTGTGTGTGTGTGTGTGTGTGTGTGTCTACGTACGTCTGTGTGCTCCAGCATGTGTCCCACCTGCCTTTGAGCTGAGCCCTGGTACTGAATTAAATTAACCTAAATAAAACCTAGTATACAATGCAGTGCACTAAGAAAGAACAACTGAGGACGCACAGTAATACAGCGTACTGTGCAGTGTGGCACGTGCACAAAGCATGGTATAGGTTACAGTATATCCAAGGTTGTTTCATAGAAATAACCTTAAAGAGCGGCTTAACTCACCGACTGTGCATCTGATTTTCTGATGGTCATGAAGAAAAACGAGATTGTCCCTCTTGCGTCACGGTAAAAACAACATAGCCACTACCACTTCCTCAAAATAGTGTGTATTATTATCGGATAAATAAGGATATAGGATATAGGCGCTGCATAATGTGCAGGTCTATCTCACTGCCTGGATGTTCTGCTGCCACGTTTGGCTGGAGCGCAATCAACGCAGCTGTTTTTCCGTGCATGACAATTCTCCCTAGGCGCTACAATCCCGTGTTAGTGGGCATGACTGTAAAAACAAACCCAACCCTCATGTACGTTCTGATGACCTCACTTACACAAATCTACTGACTTTATGACCAAAGTGATTCTACTTACACTTTTTTTTGTGTTTCTGAGTAACATCGATGCCACATAGGCAGTTTTCAACCAGATACACTTTGAGTTCAGTTGCCCTTTAACAAACACCTACCGCTGGTGACATTTCCTAGGCCTTGGTTATACAGTACATTGGACACAATGACTAATGTCTCCCCTCCCCCATGCAGTGAGAGGTAGTGATGCTGATGCAGCCAGTGTGTTCTTCCTTCCTGGGTTTCTTGGCCAGCCTAGATAGCACAGCAGCAAGCAGCACGCTAATGTGATTATGGCTTTTAGCGGAGGATTTTCATGGACATTCTCCATCCCTCTCCATCCTTCAAGGCGCCATTAGTTCTCACTGTGGGATGGCCTGTCCTTGCTGGTGGCTGACACACTTAAAGCAAATGCGCACATACTGGACACACACGCACACTATACAGGCGCACACACACAATAACTGTCTCAAGGGACCATGAAAAATGGTGGATCTTCAGACACACACACACACACACACACACACACTCATATTCAACTTATTAAAATTACTCTGTTTAGGCTTTGCATTCATTTCAATACTTTGGGAAAATAAATATCTTAATTTACCATTGCCATTGACCGTCATTACCATGCATAATTAGATTCACCTTTTTTCAGCTATTTGTTTATGAGACCGTGACGCGAATTAGAATGCCTGCCCCTTTTCATTACGCTGTGCAATCAAGCCATGATTCCACCAAGAACCCGTGTTGAAATTAAAAGCGTGAGCAATTGGCCATCAGATGCTGCACTGCTTACGACTGTCACGTTTCAGACCCCTCTCTGCCTGGAATTACACTTGCCAAGCTTAGCGCGTATTGTCTTAGCGCACCTCTTTGCATTAATCAGACAAACCTCCGGGTGCTTCTTAACTCCTGACTGCACAGCGTTTCTTCTCATAAGTCGCTGTTTATTAAACCTTAGAGGCAAGACGGTGGCGGCAGCAGCAGCATAGAGATATTATGGATACGTTAGGAAAGAGATAGAGGAGATTGGTTGAAGATCTAGGAAGGACAGACAGGGTTTTGTCTAGGAAGGGATTCAGCTTTTGTCAAAATTCACTTTTCGTAGGAGGTTTAGGAGAACTTACGCAGCAGGTTAGGAGAATTAACGTTGCAGGTTAGGAGAATTAGGTTAAGGTTAAGAAAAGGGTTAGGGTTAGCTAAAATGCAAAACCCCAAAAACTTTTGAGGTCAAATGTAGACATGACCCTCAGACAGTGAGGGTGTCCTAATATGGGCACCGTAAGTGTGGACTTGATGCGCATGCTGACATTTGGCAGAGTTTGGAGGGACAGAGCTGGTGTCATGCAGAGTGTGGACCTGCCTCAGTATGTCACTGCTAAGATAGCACTGTATGGCTGCTGTTATCTTTCTTTGCAGAGTCAGTTGATGCAAATTTCCAAAATATAATCCAAGGAGAGGAAGCTTCAACAGTACTGTAGCCTAGTCTTTTTAAAAATATAAACGCTTTAGGGCTGGGTGTTATATAGAATTCTATAATGTTTTAGCATGATATTCCAAATGGCTGTATCACAATAATCCAATTATTATTTTATTTTTTATGAGCATTTATGTCCACTTGTTCTCATGTTGTCTTTTTGGTCTCATCTCCTTCGCTCCTTCTATGCTGTGTGTGTCACGCCCTGACCTGAGAGAGAGGGTTTGTTTCTCTATGTGGTTAGGTCAGGGTGTGGGGTGGGCATTCTATGTTTTTGTATTTCTTTGTGTTGGGCCGAGTATGGTTCCTAACCAGAGGCAGCTGTCTATCGTTGTCTCTGATTAGGAACCATACTTAGGCAGCCTGTTTTTGCTTTGTGTTTTGTGGGTAGTTGTTTTCCGTTTAGTTGTAAGTACCTGACGGAACTGTCGGCTGTCATTTTTGTTTCATTTGTAAAGTGTTCATTTTTGCATTAAACGACAAGATGAACATATTCCACTCTGCACCTTGGTCTACTCATTTTGACGCCTGTTACAGTGTGCAACTTATCATTTACACACACACAAAGCCCCTCCCCCTGTCATTCACAACAACAAAGATGAGAGATCAGTTCTTCCTCTCTGACAAGCAGTTTCAGCTGAGAAGGGTGCAATTGCATCCAGAAAATATGCTAACGAGCACAAACGAAAAAAGAAAAAAGTCCAGCTCATAAAGTTATACATATATAGGTAGGAGCTACCGAATGTCATTTTTGGTGAGTTTGGACATTTACAAGCGAATGTGAATGAGAGACATTGTGTAAATGAACAGTACTGGCTCTGGAGCAGCATACACCCTGTGTCTGTGAGGAGTCTGGAGTCGCTAGGGCAACCTGCCTGCCTGCCTGCTCTGTTCGAGAAGATGGGGGAGGAGCAGACTGGCCGAGAACTGAGAGGAGAAAAAAATCAAGAAAATCAAAAAAAATAGCAGTGGCAGTTGTACAGATAACTCATCCAAAGGGCTTTGACTTCTCGAACACAGCAGAAAGCCAACGCAATATGATGCCCCGTCACTTAGGGATTGTGTCAATGCTTAATTCTTAGTTTTTCATACAGCAAAAAAATATGAAATGCATGAGAAATATCTTGCTGAGTTTTGTAAACACAGATCTAAAATGCTTCTTATTGGAGTTTCTGCTGGGCATCAGACTCATTTTGTGCTTCAGTTGCACTTCTCCACTTGGATGAGAATTCACGAACGGGCATTCTATCAGCAGACAGTGTTTTGACTGTAGCTACTTTTCTCTGGTACTTTTATAGGTGTAGCTAGCCTACTTTTCTCCAGCAAAATGCAAGATTAACTTTAAGAAAAACATCAGGAAATGTAGCTGGCTACATTCGTTCTATGATAAACAGACATATGACTGCCATGCATAGTGTTTGCAAAAAATACATGTATTTTAGCCTACTTGTGTGGCTGCCAGCCAAATAGCGTTGCACTTCTGTTGTCATCTAATGAAGATGAGGCTATTTTCTGCTGAAGGTGTTGAACTAATGTATTTTCTGTGAAAGAAAACTGTAGTTGCAAGTCCCTGATCACTCTATTGAAGCAAAAAGAACACGGTTGACGTTCAATATAAAACGCGACCCCTGTCAATACACAGCCGGAGTCACCTGCTCCCTTCTCTTCTGGGGAACTATGGTAAGCTTCATAATGTAAAATAACGTGACAGGTGAAATGAAGAACGCAATCTGCTTTATCTTCTAACGTATTGCACAAGCGGGTATTTACTTAAAAAGTAGTTACAAATATTCAAATATCGTCAATACCGTTATTGACGGTATTGAAAAAAACCATCCTGTGGCTATTTCCAAATAAACACCGGTGTATACGGTATATACGGTATACCGCCCAAGTCTAATTCCTGCATCTGCAGGAACACCTCTCTATACTTCTATTGGTACATTGTTTTGCTAGGACTCCGGTACACAGCAGGCTGGATAGGTAGCTAGCTAGCTAGCTAACGATAGTTAGGACACCGGTAGACAGTGTCCTTCGCCTTCACCTGTCAGGCACTGCTTTCCCACAGTTCTGTTAACAATGGCGAGGGCAGGTCTTCGGCAATTGGGAGCGAAGGACACTGTGTGCTAGCTATTTAGCTAGGAGGACCCCAGTACACAACAGGCGGGAAGTGGGGGCGACACTGGTAGCTAGCTAGGACACCTGTAGACATCGGTAGACCACTCTTGACCCACATTTTAATCACATAGACAAATAGGGGAAATCCAGAATATCAAAAGTGTCACACAAGCATGAAGATGGCGTGCTCGATTGCAGGAACCAATGGGATGCTCAAGGTGTTCCACATGCAGGAATGCCCCGAATTGCTGGCAGCAATCACACGCTATTGTTTCAACTCTATATTTGGATTTGAGGGTTGGTCTAACTGAATCGGTCATATGGACACCGAAACACATTGAGTCATTATTTTACTGTAATAGAGGACAAATTAACCATTCTATTGATACCCTTTTTAGGTCTCAATTTCTCAAATTGCGTGCAGAGCAGACACTACTAAAACAGGAGTATCAATGAACATTGATTCTGGAAAATGAATTCTCAGTTAGTCGCGGGTTGCATTGTGGTACTATGTCCTACTAGTAACATTGTTGCCAAAGACTGTTACACTAGCTGTCTAGTCTGTGTTTTATAATTGTGTTAAAAGCATCAAACACTATTATATAAGTAATTGGAAACTCGTTCCCATTCTGAGAAATAAGGTAGGCCACCTGATTTCAACATCTGAACAAAGTGGACAGGCGAGCATGCTGTCCAAACATTTGGAGACGGACAGAAGGGGGTGTTCGTAACCATTCAACTGTTCCACCTTGTCATCTAGCAAAGAGATCCAAGTTGGCTAAACTTGAAGTATAAAGATTAGCTGGCTACTCACTAGCACATGGGCTCCTGCTTGAGAGATTGTTTATGAGACCTGTCTTCATTTTCTATAAAGTTAGTCAGTATTAGTGAATGTGTATTATGCATGGTTCTGGTTAAATTTGTAACAAAAAGGGCATTTTCATAGACAGACGATGCCCCACACGTATCAACCCCAGTTTTCCATTTAGTTTCATTCCTGTGGTAGTGTGTGTTTGCGTGCGCTTGTGTGACTTCTTGGTGTGTGTGCGTGTCTATTTGTAGGCAGGGTGAGCCTCACTGTACGCATCCCTCCTGTTGCCATTTGTGTCCCTTCATTTCACGCTCTGACGTCCCTGCGTGAATCCTCCTCTTCCCCCGGCTCATTATCAACACTGTTCAATGAGACACACACACACATGGGGTGGGGGGGGGAAAACGAATCATTATTCAAATAATACAGGGGGTCAGTGTGTACGCTACAACACCTTTGTTTGTATATTTATGACAAATAACTAAGAGAACCACCAAACACATCCAGCCTGACCCGGATCAATGAGGTACTCAGCACCGCGGCGGCTGAGATGCCAACCAGGGGATTTGGGGATTGAGAATGCGAATGGACCGTCTGTTGTTGTTATAACGGCATTATGCTCACCCTCCTCCCTCTCTTCTCTCATTTTCCTTGGCAGGACCAAGTGTGCACGGAGCCGAATTCGGCCACCTGCCCGACAACATTACAGTGCTGGAAGGAGAGAGCATCATTCTGAGGTAACTCTATGATCCTACACCTGCACCTACTAATTACATGTTGAATTATTTTATTTTTTTCACCTGTCATCATGCTGACTTAATTGCCAATTCAATGTCATAAAAACCCCATGAGGTATACCCCAACTAGGTTGAAAAATGTTCCTCAGCAAAACTGCCATTTTGGCAATATCCTGGACTTTGAGGCCTTCATAAAAGCCTACTGTCTATCAACATTTGAACTCTTTAACCCGCTGTCAGGAATCATTCCAAATCTGGTCACCATCGCTGTCATCTCATATTGCCTAGCCCTAGAACCATAGACCGCCACAGGCTCCTGTAGTTGATATATGATGCCCTTTCATACTTACAGGATCATCTATTCATTGCATGGGCGATTAAAGGTAATATCACTGGCATAGATGAGGCCTATTCACTGGAGACCGTGTGATCTACCTCACTGAGATTTCTTTTTTTTACCCTGGCCACATCAATTAAACATAAGCGCTCAGGCTTATCCTCTCCTGGCCTGGTCCCCAGCTGAAGCTTCTAAGGACATCTAGTGGTGAAGGACAGTACTGTAGTCATACTGTCACAAAACATTTCTAGTTCAGAAACTGTGAAAATTACATTCCAAACTCAAAATAATATTTGTATTCATATATACGTATAGCCTGAGTGTACAAAACATTAGGAACGTCTGCTCTTTCCATGACAGACTGACCAGGTGAATCCATGTGAAAGCTATGATCCCTATCTGCTTCAATCAGTGTCGATGACGGGCAGAAGACAGGTTAAAGAAGGATTTTTAAGCCTTGGGACAATTGAGACATGGATTGTTTATGTGTGCCATTCAGAGGGTGAATGGGCAACACAACATATTTAAATGCCTTTGAACGGGGTATGGTAGTAGGTGCCAGGCATACCGATTTGAGTGTGTCAAAAACTGCAACGCTGCTGGGTTTTTCACGCTAAACAATTTCCTGTGTGTATCAAGAATGGTCCGCCACATTGTTTACATCAAAAGTTATGTAGCAGCAGTAACTACCACTATCAGCCCCTCTCTCCCCCTCACCAATCTGTCTCTCCTAGCTCTTCATCTGCTTCCTACAAAACACAACTATATTTTACCCAGGTGTATTGCCCTCGTAGTTTCAATTAAGAAACATACTGTATTTTTTATGAACCGCTACCTTGTGCTAGGTATGTATTAACAACCTCACATTACGAGACCTGGCTAGTGGTTTGTTTACGAATGCTAGTGCTGACTCTTTGTGGCGATAATATTGAATTGCATATACTAATTACAACCGGATGATCAAAATGTAATTTGAAATGAATTCAAATGAACCTTAAAATATTCCTTTCTGCACTCATGATAGTGATATTTGTGACCTGACCAAATTCACATAGAAATTTGAGTTATAGATCTGTCATTCTCTTTGAAAGCAAGTCTAAGAAGCGGTAGATATGGTCTATGTGCACTATTTCTATGCTTGCTGTTCTTATGTTTAGTCATTTTTGCATCTTTTGGTTTTGTACACTAACTTCGAAAAGCTGAAAATACAATATTTTGGGTTATTTTAAATATATTTCACAGCAGTTTAGGTGGTACAATGATTCTCTACACTGCTTGTTTTGTCACATAAACTGAAATTAGGCGAACTACCAGAATCTTAGCAACCAGAAAACGGCGGAGCAATTTCTGCATATTGCAACTTTAAGGCCTACCTTCATTACAAGGGTAAGGCTTGCACTAATCCATTTCATGACGTATGTACAGTAGTTGAAAAAGTCAAATCTGGTATCCATCAACATGGTTAGTCTCATTAATTGTCTAATGAAAAAGACGGTAACACTTCTTAAGGGGTCCGTATTAAAGTGTAATTACATATGTAATTACACTGTAACAAGTATTCTAAATAATTGTAATAATTCATAGTTACACTGTAACTGGTGGTAATTGCAGTGTAACAACGAATGCTTGTTACCATGCTTGTTTCTAATTTCAAAGTTTACGATAACATCCAACTCACCATATTTCAGCCTGCACAAACCACATGATAAGTGTTAGTGAATTGACAACCGACCACCTCAGTGACCCAACTCTGCAATAAAGGCTCTGGAGTCTGATGCCCTGTCCCAATAGCAAAAACGGTTCACATAAAAAAAGATCACGCTATCTTTTGAGTCAGTGTTTTAGTCCTGAGCGCTTTGGAGCAGGTTTTCATCAAAGATCTCTCTGTACTTTGCTCTGTTCATCTTTCCCTCGTTCTTGACTCCCAGTCCCTGCTGCTGAAAAACATCCCCATAGCATGATGCTGCCACCACCATGCTTTACCGTAGGGATGGTGCCAGGTTTCCTCCAGACGTGACACTTTGCATTCAGGCCAAAGAGTTCAATCTTGGTTTCATCAGACCAGAGAATCTTGTTTCTCATGGTCTGAGAGTCCTTTAGGTGCCTTTTGGCAAACTCCAAGCGGGCTGTCATGTGCCTTTTAGTGAGGAGTGGCTTCCATCTGGCCACTCTACCATAAATACCTGATTGGTAGAGATGGTGCAGAGATGGTTGTCCTTCTGGAAGGTTCTCCCATCTCCACAGCGCAACTCTGGAGCTCTGTCAGAGTGACAACCAGGTTCTTGGTCACCTCCCTGACCAAGGCCCTTCTCCCCTGATTGCTCAGTTTGGACAGGCGGCCATCTCTAGGAAGAGTCTTGGTGGTTCGAAACTTTTTCCATTTAAGAATGATGGAGGCCACTGTGTTCTTGGGGACCTTGAATGCTGCAGAAATGTTTTGGTACCCTTCCCCAGATCTGTGCCTCGACACAATCCTGTCTCGGAGCTCTACGGACAATTCCTTCAACCTCATGGCTTGGTTTTTGCTCTGACATGCACTGTCGACTGTGGGACCTTATACAGACAGGTGTGTGCCTTTCCAAATCATGTCCAATCAATGGAATTTACCACAGGTGGACTCCAATCAAGTTGTAGAAACATCTCAAGGATGATCAATGGAAACAAGATGCACCTGAGCTCAATTTCGAGTCTCATAGCAACAGGTCTGAATGTAAATAAGGTATTTCTGTTTTTTATTTTGAATAAATCTGCAAAGATTCCTAAAAAACTGCTTTCACTTTGTCATTATGGGGTATTGTGTGTAGATTGAGGAGAATTGTATTTTTTTATCCATTTGAGAATAAGGTTGTAACGTAACAAAATGTGAAAAAGGGAAGGGGCCTGAATACTTTCCGAATGCACTGTATTATCGACATGTTTGCGCAGTGGCGAACCTATTGGACCTAGGCCTTCAGTGTGTGACAGGGTAATGATGCTGAAAAGGCAGCAACAGTAATACCAGCGCACTCATGTAGGAGAGTACACTTTTTGTAAAACACAGAGGGCTAGTGGTGTAGTGGAGGATATATGCAAGTATAAGCCTTATACCCACTTTCTTTTCAGTATATTCACTTCTTAATCCCCACTGATGCGTATCAAATTAGTGTAGTGGAGGTATACCATTTATCAATTATGTAGTACAATAGTGAAATGATGCACAAAGCAGCCTGCACAATCGCAAAGCATGTAAAGTATATTCACATGCGCTGTACATGTGCAGGCAGCCAGAGCACACAGCTCTCAACTGGTTTTGAAATGGAGCAGCTCACAGAAGAACGTCATCGGTAGCGGGTAGGGTAGGTAGGAAAGCCGTTTCAATTTATGATATCTACCAGTAAATGCTAACTAAGGCAACAAGGGATATGCAAACCAGGTATTGAAAAAGTTTGGCCCGAAGTCTTGGTTAGTAGGCTATTTGTGTTCCACTCACATGGTACAGGTGTCTTTTTTAAGCCCATAACCATGTGTGTGAGGTGTATACTTTTGTTTGAAAGTAGATTTGTTTAAGACTACCAAGAATCACTCTGTGTGACCCTGATTTAGCCCAATGCAGTAAAAGGTTAACTTCTTGTTGAAAGTTATTTTTTAAAAGGGAGAAGCTAACAAATTAGCAGCATCCTACTCGATAACATTTGCTGCAGCCGCTGCAAACTAGCCTACAACAAAAGATAGCTAGCTAGTCTGTGGGAAAACTAGCATTCTCTATTGCGCAGTGACCTATTGGCCTTTGAGAAGGCAGAAATCTCCACATTATTTTGTAAAATCGGTCCCACCCATTACAAGTCAAAATGTGATTGGTTGATTGCACTGTCACTCCGAAATGTTGCCCTAATACAGTTGAATGGCAGATGCCTTCTGTCTAGCTTCTGATGGCCTAACCAATGGCTGACTTAGCTAGCTAGATTTCCCCAGAGACCACAAAAGAAAAATCCTGATTGGATCTTTTTTTCTCTTCAGTGTTAAC
This sequence comes from Salmo salar, assembly GCF_965601325.2. Taxonomy (NCBI): domain Eukaryota; kingdom Metazoa; phylum Chordata; class Actinopteri; order Salmoniformes; family Salmonidae; genus Salmo; species Salmo salar. The sequence continues at coordinate 39,754,794 of NC_138292.1, forward strand.
CCTTTCCAACAAAAACTGAAGAGATTGAATCAGAACACAATTGAAAATAATAATATAATTAAAATCATAAGTATTATTGTATAAGAAGGCCCTCGTTGTTCCCCACTGTTTGGGTTAGTAATAATTTGTAGAGTGGCTCAATTTGCCCTCATCATGCAATTTGTTTTACCATTCTAAATGTCTAAAGAATCCATAAGTTCTTCTGAAATATCAACACAGAAATCCCCCCCCCCCCCCACCCCCCCTTCTCGCAAGCTGACGTTAGCTAGAATAGATGGTTAACCTAATAAACCTATTGTGACCATTGACTCATTGACTGAAAATATTTCTGCTTTTGGAGATTCCTTTCTAAAACCCAGTGTGGTGTCACCCCGTGCATATGTACACGATTCTATGGACATAATTAACAACCTCAAGACAATGCACAAAATCATTGGGGAGACGCTTATGGCTTGCTTTGATGATGAATCCCTGCATACAAATATCCCCCACCAGGGAGGCCTAGAAGCCTATCTTAGTCAACGACCCACTGGTACACTCACTAGCACTGACTGTATTGTTGAACTTGCTCAGATTGTTCTGACTAAGACATTTTTCATATTTGAAAATGACATATTCATTGAACAGAAGGGAACTGCTATGGGTAGTAAAATGGCACCAAATTATGCCAATCTGTATGTGGGGTTGTTTGAGAAGAATGTGATTTTCAGCCCTAACAATCATATTCTTGCACCATATCAGACTCTGGAAACAAATCAAATCAAATCAAATTGTATTAGTCACATGCGCCGAATACAACAGGTGTAGACCTTACAGTGAAATGCTTACTTACATGCCCCTAACCAACAATGCAGTTTAAAAAATATGAATAAAAATAAGAAATAAAAAGAACAAGTAGTTAAAGAGCAGCAGTAAAATAACAATAGCGAGGCTATATACAGGGGGGTACCGGTACAGAGTCAATGTGCGGGGGCACTGGTTAGTCGAGGTGATTGAGGTAAAATGTACATGTAGATAAAGTTATTAAAGTGACTATGCATAGATAATAATAGAGAGTATCAGCGGCGTAAAAGATGGGGTGGAGGCGTGGACCAATGCAAATAGTCTGGGTAGCCATTTGATTAGATGTTCAGGAGTCTTATGTCTTGGGATAAAAGCTGTTTAGAAGCCTCTTGGACCCAGACTTGGCGCTCTGGTACCGCTTGCCGTGCTGTAGCAGAGAGAATAGTCTATGACTAGGGTGGTTGGAGTATTTGACCATTTTTAGGGCCTTCCTCTGACACCACCTGGTACAGAGGTCCTGCATGGCAGGAAGCTTGGCCCCAGTGATGTCCTGGGCCGTACGCAGTACCCTCTGTAGTGCCTTGTGGTTGGAGGCCCGAGCAGTTGCCATTACAGGCATGACGAAACCAGTCAGGATGCTCTTGATGTTGCAGCTGTAGAACCTTTTGAGGATCTGAGGAACCATGACAAATCTTTTCAGTCTCCTGAGGGGGAATAGGTTTTGTCGTGCTCTCTTCATGACTGTCTTGGTGTGCTTGGAGCATGTTAGTTTGTTGGTGAGGAACTTGGACGCTCTCAACCTGCTCCACAGCCCTGTCGATGAGAATGGGGGAATGCTTGGTCCTCCTTTTCCTGTAGTTCACAATCATCTCCTTTGTCTTGACCACGTTGAAAGAGAGGTTGTTGTCCTAGCACCACACGGCCAGGTCTCTGACCTCCTCCCTATAGGTTGTCTCATCGCTGGTGGTGATCAGGCACTGTTGTGTCATCGGCAAATTTAATGATGGTTTTGGAGTCGTGCCTGGCCGTGCAGTCATGAGTAAGCAGGGAGTACAGGAGGGGACTGAGCACGCACCCCTGAGGAGTCCCTTTGTTGAGGATCAGCGTGTCGGATGTGTTGCTACCTACCCTTACAACCTGGGGGCAGCCCATCAGGAAGTCCAGGATCCAGTTGCAGAGGGAGGTGTTTAGTTGCAGGGTCCTTAGCTTATTGATGAGTTTTGAGGGCACTATGGTGTTGAACGCTGAGCTGTAGTCAATGAATAGCATTCTCACATAGGTGTTCCTTTTGTCCAGGTGGGAAAAGGCAGCGTGGAGTGCAATAGAGATAGCGTCATCTGTAGATCTGTATGCAAATTGGAGTGGGTCTAAGGTTTCTGGGCTAATGGTGTTGATGTCAGCCATGACCAGCCTTTCAAAGCACTTCATGGCTACATATGTGAGTGCTATTGGTCAGTAGTCATTTAGTCAGGTTAGCTTAGTGTTCTTGGGCACAGGGACTATAGTGTTCTGCTTAAAACATGTTGGTATTACAGACTCGGACAGGGAGAGGTAGAAAATGTCAGTGAAGACACTTGCCAGTTGGTCAGCACATTCTGGTAATCCATCTGGCCCTGCGGCCTTGTGAATGTTGACCTGTTTAAAGGTCTTACTCACATCGGCTGCGGAGAACATGATCAAATAGTCTTCCGGAACAGCTGGTGCTCTCATGCATGTTTCAGTGTTATTTGCCTCGAAGCGAGAATAGAAATAGTTTAGCTCGTCTGGTAGGCTCGTGTCACTGGGCAGCTCTCGGCTGTGCTTCCCTTTGTAGTCTGTAATGGTTTGCAAGCCCTGCCACATCCGACGAGCATCAGAGCCGGTGTAGTACGATTCGATCTTAGTCCTGTATTGACGCTTTTCCTATTTGATGGTTCATCGGAGGGCATAGCGGGATTTCTTATAAGCTTTCGGATTAGAGTACCTCTCCTTGAAAGCGGCAGCTCTAGCCTTTAGCTCAGTGCTGCTGTAACCTGTAATGCATGGCTTCTGGTTGGGGTACGTACGGTCACTGTGGGGACGATGTCATTGATACACTTATTGATGAAGCCAATGACTGATGTGGTGTACTCCTCAATGCCATCGGAGGAATCCCAGAACATATACCAGTCTAGCAGAACAGTCCTGTAGCTTAGCATCTGTTTCATCTGACCACTTTTTTATTTACCGAGTCACTGGTGCTTCCTGCTTTAATTTTATTTGTAAACAGGAATCAGGAAGATAGAATTATGGTCATATTTGCCAAATGGAGGGTGAGGGAGAGCTTTGTACGTGTCTCTGTGTGTCGAGTAAAGGTGGTCTAGAGTTTTTTTCCCCTTTGGTTGCATATGTAACATGCTGATAGAAATTTGGTAAAATGGATTTAATTTTCCTGCATTAAAGTCCCCAGTTACGAGGAGCGCCGCCTCTGGATGGGCGTTTTCCTGTTTGCTAATGGTGGAATACAGCTCATTGAATGTGGTCTTAGTGCCAGCATCGGTCTGTGGTTGTATGTAGACAGCTATTAAAAATACAGATGAAAACTCTCTAGGTAGATAGTGTGGTCTACAGTTTATCATGAGATACTCTACCTCAGGCAAGCAAAACCTTGAGACTTCCTTAGATATCGTGCACCAGCTGTTGTTTACAAATAAACATAGTCCGCCCCCTCTTGTCTTACCAGACGCTGCTGTTCTGTCCTGCCTAGCTAACATGCAATCATTGGAAAATAAAATCGATGACCTACGAGGAAGATTAAACTACCAACGGGACATTAATACAACCAGCCAGCTGTATGTTGATAATGTCATTGTTCAGCCACGACTCGGGGGAAGCATAAGATATTACAGTTTTTAATGTCCCGTTGGTAGTTTAATCTTCCTCGTAGGTCGTCGATTTTATTTTCCAATGATTGCATGTTAGCTAGGAGAACGGAAGGCAATGGGGTTTTATTCGATCGCCTAAGAATTCTCAGAAGGCAGCCCGACCTCTGTCCACTTTTTCTCCATCTTCTCTTCACGCAAATGACGGGGATTTGGGCCTTCAAACGCTTAATTGATGACGTATTCGTTCTATTACAGAGCACAGCAGAGGAACTTCTTCAATTCCACTCCTTAAACAATACAAGCAGTGAACCTTTGAAATTCCCCCTCACCTTTGATGCGAATGAAATACGTTTTCTTTACATTTTGATTAATAGGGAGGGGGTGGTTTTAGCACGGATCTATACAAGAAGCCGACAGACAGGAATTCTCTGTTACGAGGAGACAGCTTCCACCCTACACCCCTAAAAAAAGAGCCTCCCCGTTAGCCAATACAGTCGCCGATGCAGGATTTGTAGTACACAGAGTGACTATGACAAACAAGCCGTCTATCTGGATTAGTGTTTCAGACAGCAGGGTTACCCAGAGGAATGGCTGCAAGATGCAAGGGAACATTATAAAAATATGACCCAGGATGACAGCCTCACGCCCAAACCTCCCCGTCCTCCTGACCAACACGTTCAATGCTTTCTTCAATACTCCCCACTTGGTAAACAGTTTGACCACATCATTAAAAAACCCTGGCACATCTTGAGCACTGATCCACAACTGGAAAAGAGGTTAAAGAACCCCCGTGGCTAGTCTTCAGAGGCGCCCCCAACATCAGTCAAATGGTGGTGAGGTTTGATCTTCCACCAGTGGCACGTGATACCTTTCTAGACAATGTCAGACGGTAACTTTAGATGTGGCGGATGTACCCAGTGTAACTTTACAAACAAATGCACAATGTTCAATCACCCTATTACGGGCAAGGCCATTAAGATACAAAAAATGTGATATACCTGATCAAGTGTATTTGTGGTCTATGCTATGTAGGAAAAACAAAACAAGCTCTGAAAACAAGGATAGCAGAACACAGGAAAAATATCAGGACCCTTGACCAGAGAAACCTTGTGGCTGCGCATTTCATGGAGGCTCGTCACAACATTAGCTCTTTGAGACACATTGGCATCGAACATGTTAAAACTTCTGGGGGGGATACTGAGAGGAGAATTGTATTAGATTCACCATGTGTGTACCATGTCTCCTAGAGGTCTGAACCAAGAGTTTACATTAATATTTCATTGATGTACAAGACATTGATTTGTCTTGTCTTCCAGGTTACCCACTTGGTCATTTTGTAAATATATATTATTTTCTGGAACTACTACATGTACCCATCTCATTGTTATTAAATGATTAGAGATACACAACTTGTTTTTGCACCCGCCATGCGTCATGTCCGCAATGGTCACGTGAGTTGAAATGTGTATATTTTGGGATGTGAGACTCAGTTTGTTTGACCTGACCAAGATCCGTCTCGGATCAAAACGTTGTCAATAAATCAGGGAATTGGGAGCTTTAACAGTGTACCCATGTGTTACACATCATCTTGGAGCCACCACCTCCTGCTGCTGATTTTACTTTCCACAAAGGCAATTTTTTATTTTACCTTTATTTAACTAGGCAAGTCAGTTAAGACCAAACTCTTATTTTCAATGACGGCCTAGGAATAGTAGGTTAACTGCCTTGTTCAGGGGCAGAACGACATATTTTTACCCTGTCAGCTCAGGGATTCGATCTTGCAACCTTTCTGTTACTAGTCCAACGCTCTAACCACTAGACTACCTGCCGCCCCAATGCAGCCTGCTGCGATGCTTCTTTGGGAAATCTGTTAACTTTAATATTCAAAAATAGATTTGTCCTCAGTCGTAATTTTGACCTTGAGAAAACAACTACACTAAGTTAGCTAGCTTATCTAGCTAGCCTTTTACAGCCGCGATGGAACAGCTGTTGTTTTCAAACGCATCGGAAGTTCTTTGGAGTTCCAGGGTTCACTTCTGCTCCTCCTCAAAAATGTCTATGCTATCTTTGTTCATACATAAGCACATACAGACTCACTTCAATATATGTACATTATGTTCCGTAGTTGCCATGGCGCCGTGTGGTCACCTAGGCAGAGAGCTCTGTAAATATTGTACTTTTGTACTTTTTTGTTGGGATAAAAGTCATATTTTTGTCATATAGTTAGCTAGCTAACTGGCTGTTTGGATTCAAATAATGCAGCCCCAGCTTTATTGCTTCATCTGTCGGGAAGAATTACAACTAGTACTGGATGCTGTGGCCAGAGATGGCAGAAGAGGCTCAGGGACTGTTCTTAACCACTGCCAAGGTGTGGTGGCTTTTCGTGCACTTTTCAGCAGCCGTAGCATCACCCAGGCAATGGAGGACCAGTACTTACGGAGGAGCAGGTCCTATGGAGGAAAAGCAGATGCGGTGCACGGATAAAGCGCTCCGGGCCTGTTTGTCAGACTGTCTTTGTTTCTCTCTGTCTGTTCTATTGATGCCCACTCCCTCCGCTGAAGCTACACTGCCTTTCCAATCCAAACTGCCTCAACTCCCAGCCTTTCATCCCATGTCAAATAGAGACATTCAAAATCCATCTCTACCATCTAAATTTAAATGTGTTGTTTCTTTTTTTTTGATTTTTATGCGCTTTGAGATTATTTTCTGTAATGAAAATCGCTATTCAAGTTAACTAAATTATTATTAATAAATTATCTGGGTCTTTTCTTATCCCCTGTTTTCTCCCCCTCCATCTCAAAGGTGTAAAATCGACGAGGAGGTGACCCACAAGGCGTGGTTGAACCGCTCAAACATCCTGTTTGCGGGGACAGACAAGTGGTCGCTGGACAGTCGGGTGTCGCTGGTCAACAGTAACACTAGTGACTTCTCCATCCAGATAGAGAGAGTGGAGGTAGCTGACGAGGGGCTGTATACCTGCAGCTTCCAGGCCAGCAACAAGCCCCGCATAGCCCACGTCTTCCTCATCGTCCAAGGTGAGTCCCTGGGGACATCTAGGTGGGGGGAAAGATGGGGTAGGATAAAATATTTGCATGTTTTAAATCTCAAGCCCAAATGCTCCCAAAGTGTCTGACATTGGTTGCGTACATTAATGAATTTGTCAAAGGATATTTAAAACATGCTAATTTGGGGGATATGGACTTGGTTTCTGGACAAGAACAGCTAACGAGTTAAGATTTGGTGACAGCAGCCAGGGAAAAACAAAAAAACCATGGCTTTATCTTTCTCTTTGTCCATTGACTGTTTACAGGGTAAGTATACAAATATTTAGGTGTATTAGCCCTTTAATAGCTATATTTTAATGTGTTTACAGTACATATTGTACTTGGTTCTGTAATAGGCACGTACCACTTTATTTATGGGATTATTTATTCACCTCCAGGTTTTAGTCCAGCAATTGTAAACACAACTTTACTTTTACTTTACAAAAAAAATGTAAAGTGACCCAAGGCCTTTGTTAGTGTTGTGCAGTGGATGGAGCCTTGGACTGAGCAAAGAAAGCAGCCAACCGAGTCCTTAGCAACTGTGCCTCGAGCCAATACATTAGCACTGATGTGCAAGTTTACCTCAGAACTGAGTGGGGTGGGTAGATCCTGGGGTAAGTGGGTAAGACGATATGGGCTGCTATACAGGAGGCTGTCCAACTGCCTGACTGAATAATTGACAGTGCAGGACCAGATCTGGCCTATCGTCAAGGCAACGGTGGAGTGAGTGAGAGTTTGACTGATCCTGAGTGACGTGATTTATTGGCGCCCGGCTGCTTGGCTGATGGATTGCAGACCTTTTCTCCCTGCATGTGTCAATTGTTATGTATATTGTACCTTGTGTACTAGCATATCGCAGTAATACAAGACCAGCGGAATAAAAATGAAAAATATTAGGGTATATATCAACTGGCCAACAAACACACACACACACACACCATGCTGCTACAGAGATGGAGAGAGAGAGAGCAAGCTGGGCACGTTTCAGCAGTGTGTGTGTGTGTGTGTGTGTGTGTGTGTGTGTGTGTGTGTGTGTGTGTGTGTGTGTGTGTGTGTGTGTGTGTGTGTGTGTGTGTGTGTGTGTGTGTGTGTGTGTGTGTGTGTGTGTGTGTGTGTGTGTGTGCGCGTGTGAATACAGTACTTGCATGCGTGTGTGTCTGTATATAGGCAGGGTGCAGGCAGGATTACCCAGAAGGCTAAACCAGCTACTCTCCAACAGACTGTTCACACAGTGCAGGCGCCAAGGAGAAGCATTTATCCGCAGGGCAAATGGGCACACAGATGACCATGTTCCCCTAGTTTCCAAGTCGCCTCCAATTTCAGTCTTAACCGCGATATCATACAAAATAATTACACCCCAGAGTCACTGCATCAAACAGTGACGGCCATGGTGGGGTAGCGATGGCTCCAATCTTTGCTTTATCGCACAAGAATTTTCGCCTGGCCAGAGAGTTAAAAATGGGATCCTGTGGTTAGATGCTTCGCAGAAAAACAGCCTCATGGCCAAGCTCATTAAAAGCAACGATAATGGGCCATTTAAATTCAAGGGCCATCTAGTTATCTATCTAACTATATGCATAGTGCCTGCTCTGGAATGGCAATTTAGAGCAAAACAGCATTTGATGGTGGTCATGCTGTGAAAAGAAAAAAACAAAGCAACTACCAAAGAGAGAAACTTCTAGACCTTGAGTGAAGATTTCCATCCCTATATTCAACACCATAGTGAAGAACATTCTATAGCTTTGTCTTGTTATAATAGTAGTCAGAGAATCAGTGTTTGTCATTGGTAGTATTGTTATTTTGGTAACCCCTTACTTTTATGCTTGTCATTTCAGTTTTATACCTTGTTTATACTTTGCAAACAGTGAGGGGAGGGCAGCTTAGGTGGCTTTCCTCTTTTTTGTCAAGTCATGACTGTCAATAAAACCCAACTCTTTCGTCTTGCAGTGCCAGCCAGAATCGTCAACATCTCCCAAGACGTGTCAGTGAACGAGGGGGGAAATGTATACCTCTTCTGTCTGGCGGTGGGACGACCTGAACCCACTGTCACCTGGAAGGAGAACAAATGTAAGACGCCCGTCCCTGTCTACTGTCGTAGTACCCAGTCCTCATGTCTCCTCTCCCAGTTGCCCGTCCCTTTCCCAGTCTCTGTGTCGTGTCCTTTGTCCGCTGTCGTAGTCTATACTAACTTGTCGCTGTTCCCAGTCCCTTGTTTCTGTCCCCTGCCTTTCCCCTGTTTCTGTCCTTGTTTTCTGTCATGGTCCCCTACCCTCTGTCCCAGTCCCTTTAAGTGTCCCATGTCCACTGTCTCCTGTCTCTGTCACCTGCCCTTGTTACCATTTCCATCGCACCCAAGCTGTGGCTGCTAGTTCCCTCTCTTACCCACCACACACCCACACACCCACCCACACACACCCACACACACATCACATCACACATAATTATCCACAAATAATGCATGCCAGCCACAATCATCAGCATCTGTCACCATCCTCACTGTCACCGCCTTCACCATGTCAACAAAGCTAATAATGATGTTTGTCATTAGAACACTATTTATACGTTGGTTTCGAGGGTGGTCGTGATAAAACGACTAATAAGCTAAGTCATATCCATTTAGATTTGTCCGTGAAATGATTCCTATCCTATTACCATTTCTGCCACCATCGATGGTAAGATTTTAAATGATTTACTTCATGTTGATGCGTCTCATAGAATGTGTTGAGCATGTTGAAGTTACCCTGCTAGGCGTTAGATAGGTTTAGCACAGTGTTACAATGTGTTACAGTGACCTACTGGGGGTGCAACAGCTTGGAAGTAGCTGGGAATCCTGCTCCATTTCCTCTCTGTGCCCTGATAACACACACACACACACACACACACACACACACACACACACACACACACACACACACACACACACACACACACACACACACACACACACACACCACACACACACACACACACACACACCCCCTTAACGTACATTACAGCCACTTGCTGTGCTTGTCTGCAGACCTACAGCAGTTCTTCCTTGTCATCACTATACTCCCCCACCCTCGTTCCCTCACACACACCCCTTCAGTTTGCAGTGTGAGATAGGGAGGCATTGTTATTCTGTGGGAGTCACTGCAGCGAAGCCATGGGCTGCTGGGGGAGTGGTGGTGGGGAGGAGAAAAGAGGGAGGGGAAAGAGAAGCCTAGAGAAACTGTGAGAAGCTGTGAACCATCTGTCCCTCTATTCAGACACTGCAGTCGGTGGGAGACAAATTGGTAGAGGGGTATCCCGCCTGGGTGTAGGGAGTCGGGACACACACCTTCAAGACAATCCACCATGCACCTGTCACTCTATTCAGACACTGCGTTGGTGGATAGATTACAGTGGGACCCTTATGTAGGTGTAGACACACACAACTTTAAGACAATCCTCTGCACCTGGCATGGTGGCACCGTGGTGGCATCTTTCCCCTGGTCACCAGGGCCCTTATTCATTAGAGCTGGCAACAGAAATAGTTTTCAAATGTTTTGCAACAGAAAACAACAGGTTGTCCCTCCCTGTGTCAGTCTATTTTCTTCCAATGCATGCCTAATGAATACAACCCAGACGTGTAAGTACTGCTCCTAGAACTGCTCCTGCCCACTTTATCTCTCACTGATACCATCTCCATCTCCCATTCACACTCTTTCACAGACATCACCTGAACCCCCATTAAATCTGAGACATCAAGCTCTTATCATTGGACATCTCATCCATTAGATAAAATGCGCACACACACACACACACACATACATTAACACAGACAAATGCCCTCACTCACACACTCCTCACTTAATCGCCAAACAGCACGCCACATCGATGCTCTCTGGCCCACCCACTCCATCGCATCAGACTCCATTCACTATGGTCTCAGTCAGACAAACAATGCCTGCCAGATGCTCGACTACTGCTGATAGAGCTAGAAAGAACCAGACCACCTCTGCTACAGAAACACTCCACTGCAATATAACTCAAAGGCTCTGACTGAGTCTGACTGCTCAGTGCTCATAAAGTGTCAACGTCCTATAAGGAAATAGACTACAGTTTCACTGCAGGGCAGATCTAAACTCTGACCTCTTTCCTTTCAACCATCCGTCTGGCTTCCTTTTTCCCCGCAGGTCTAATCTAAGTGTTTGGTTGGTGGTGGGAGTCCAGGCCTGCATCTGAAATGGCACCCCCACACATCTCCGTTGACGGTGGCTGAGCACCCAACTCTGCCCCCGGGGAAGAAGGGAAAGCAAGGGAAGAGAAAGAAGCTAGAGATCCAAATCCCTGAGACACAACCAGTGCTGCAGAAGACATATTTAAAGAGACTGGCCTAATATATTATAGCTTCTAGAAAGGAGAGAGAGAGTGAGAGAGAGAGAGAGGGAGAGGGAAAGATAGAGAAAGCAGAAGAGAGAGACAGAGAGAAAGGAAATGAGAAAAGAGAAAGAGAGAGAAGGCGAGAAAGAGGATGACAAAAATAAACAGAGAAAGAGAGAAACGGAGAGACAAAAAAAGATAAAGAGAACGAGTGGTCGAAATTGAAATAAAGAGAAAGGAACGTCCATTATTGACAGTAACCCTGGAGCAATGCCTTGCTCAAGAGTAGGGGATTAAACATGCAACCTTTCAGTTGCTGTATGGTGCCCGGTAGCTTAAAGGTTAGATCATTGGTTCAGTAACTAAAAGAGTGCTTGAGGGAATCCCCAGCCAACTAGGTGAAAAAAATCTGTCAATCTGCCCTTGAGCAAGGCACTTAACCCTAATTGCTCCAGGGTCACTGTCAATAATGGCTAATCCCCAGGGGGAGTGGGATGAGCAGAAAACACATTTCCATGTCATACTTGTACAGGTTACACACTTGTACATGTGTGAAACAGGACAAATACAAGCACCCCCTATTTTATATAGTGCACTACTTTTAATCAGAGCCCTGGGGGAGTCCTCTGGGTCCTGGTCAAAGTAATGCATTAAATAGGAGATAGGGAACTGTTTAGGAGGCCTTTTGCCTTTTGGTAGGCCGTCATTGTAAATAGGAATTTGTTTTTATCTGACTTGCCTAGTTAAATAAAGATCAAATAAAAAAATAATGAAATGTAAAAAAAAATCTGAGGCAGCCCTAGGTCTTCCTCCAGTAGTGTTTGTGTAAGCGTCTGATGGAGCTGTACTATTTTACAGGCCATTGTGAGAGCTATGAAAATTCACTGGAGGACTGATTCCCTGATATGATCTCGCTGCGGAGGAACGGTCAGCGATAAGTCAGAGGGAAGTAGGGAATGAAGGGAGGGGTAAGGAGGATGCTGTGCTGTGACATATTACATCACACAGCTGCTGAGAATGAAACTAGTCACAAAAGTGCACATGAAATACCCCGACCGGACTTCCCTTTCTCTTTATTTAGATTTCGACCACTCGTTCTCTTTCTCTGTTTCTTTTTGTATTTCTCTCTCTCTCTCTCTCTCTCTCTCTCTCTCTCTCTCTCTCTCTCTCTCTCTCCTAGAAGCCGTCTATAATATATTAGGCCAGTCTCTTTAAATGTCTTCTGCAGCCCTGGTTGTGTCTCAGTGATTTGGATCTCTGGCTTATTTCCCTTCCCTTGCCTTCCCTTCTTCACCGGGGGCAGACTCGGGTGCTCAGCCAGCGTCAACGGAGATGTCACAGGGGAGCCAAATGTATTAGGCTAATGTTATGAGTGAATAACATTGCTGTAAACCCCCCAACGCGTCTCGCCACCGCTGCCACTACTCGCTACAGGGTGGCGGGCGGCAGGCTGTACCGCCACTGCAGCAGCTGCAGATAATCATCTCCAGCTCAGTAGCCGCAGCTAATAATCCCCCAGTATAATCTTCAATTGGAACCGCCGCGTTAATCTCTGACAGGAATTATCGCTACCGTTTAGAGTGTCTTGCGTCAGTTGTTACTCGGGTGCAGGCACATGTGTGTATGGGGGGGCTGGGGGGGGGGTTGCTCGACAACACTGTGTGTGTGTGTGTGTGTGTGTGCGTGTGCGTGCGTGCGTGCGTGTGTGTGTGTGTGTGTGTGGAGGCCAGTGGTCCACTGACTGGCTGGCTTTTTACATTTTTTTATTATGATAACTGAGCAGCAATTTAAGCTGTGGATTTCCTTGTTAGCAGACAGATTATGTATTTTGTCGTGTTCCACAGCCTGGCTTCTTTAATGGGGAAAATAGGAGAAAAGCTTAATGGTATTGGAGCTTGGAGGCTGCCAGACAGACAGCTGGCTTTGTGGAGACACACAGTGGGGCAATGTTCCCTCTCGTCGCTGTCCTTCTAATAACACCTCTGCATCCATTCCCTTACACGGATAAAGCCAATATATTCTAGCCTGCTGGTCTCTTTGACTCAGTAAAGACTTTTGCCGTCACGTCGCCGGAGGAAAACGAGGGCTGCTGAAGTGTGAGACAGACTAATTCGCTTGTCAGGGCACTAGGGAGTTTTGTCAACACCACATAACAGCCCCATATTGTTCTTACTGCATAGTGACGCACACACTGTTACCCTGTCGAGTTTGGTGTGGCCAACGCTTAAAAATAAATACCTATTTATTTCTGTAGAGGCTTTGTGAAGTAGTGATGTAACATTGTTGTCAAGCCTCAGTCCCTAGCTTCAGTATCTGCTTATCTGTTGCTCACGGACATACAGTAACTCCAACACAGATCTAGGATCAGCTTCCACCTCCTCCAATCCTAACCTGGCAAAACCCCCAAACTGACCATAAATCAGCATCTAGGGCAACTTTATTTTACACCTGGGTCGTGTTCATTAGGCACCAAATGGAAGGAATATAATTTGATCTCTGAGAAATTAAGCTAATTGATTGGCCCTTTGAATTTATAGGATTCATATAATTTTCAATAAATATAGTACCTAACATCCAATTTGGACCATAATTATTTCTAACAATGAGTAAGACATGAGGAATCACCCACAGACCAGTCACCCACAGACCTCCCACACCCCATACCAATCCCACCCCAACAACCAGTATACAGTATCAGTTCTCTATGTCTGACAAGTAGTACGGAGCTGCGCTTGGAGTATTGCTTCTTCAACCTTTGTGAATCTGTTGATGGTTTTATTCCCCTGTTCAGAGAAAATAGCTTGTATTCTTTACCATAAATGATTGTGAAGAACCACGTTTTTCCCACTTGATGCTTGTAACGGCTGTCTTCTGTGGAAATGGACCAAGGTGCAGCAGGTTGCGTGTTCATCATGATAATTTATTAAATAAACGTGAACACGGGAAAACCAATAAACAAAAGAGAACGACAGACCGACAGTTTTACAGGCTAAGTACTTACATACAGCAGTGCAAAATCAACTACCCACAAAACCAAGTGACAAACATACTCCTACATATATGACTCCCAATCAGGAACAACGATCCCCAGCTGTTCCTGATCAGGAGTCACAAGACCAACACAGAACACAAGACTGCCACGTCCTGACCCCAAAACTACAACAACAGCTCCATCTGCTGGTCAGGACGTGACAGTACCCCCCCCCTCAAGGTGCAGACCCCGGAATGCACCTAACAACGAAAAAACACCAACAAACAAAATCCCCAACAAAACCCATAAACAATAACCCCTAAACAATAAGGGAGGGAAGGGAGGGTGGCTGCCGTCAACGACGGCACTGTGCTACACCCTCCCTCCCCAACCCACCTATCCTGGAGGTGGCTCCGGTGCAGGACGTGGACCCTGCTCCACCCTCGGCGTCGCCCACTTCGGTGGAGCCGATAGCTGCGCCAGGCAGACGGACCCCTCGAGCCGGACAGGAGGGCCCCTCGGGCTGGGCCGGGGGACAGGAGGGCCCCTCGGGCTGGGCCGGGGGACAGGAGGGCCCCTCGGGCTGGGCCGGGGGACAGGAGGGCCCCTCGGGCTGGGCCGGGGGACAGGAGGGCCCCTCGGGCTGGGCCGGGGGACAGGAGGGCCCCTCGGGCTGGGCCGGGGGACAGGAGGGCCCCTCGGGCTGGGCCGGAGAGCAGGAGGGCCCCTCGGGCTGGGCCGGAGAGCAGGAGGGCCCCTCGGGCTGGGCCGGAGAGCAGGAGGGCCCCTCGGGCTGGGCCGGGAGAGCAGGAGGGCCCCTCGGGCTGGGCCGGGGAGCAGGAGGGCCCCTCGGGCTGGGCCGGGGGGCAGGAGGGCCCCTCGGGCTGGGCCGGGGAGCAGGAGGGCCCCTCGGGCTGGGCCGGGGAGCAGGAGGGCCCCTCGGGCTGGGCCGGGGAGCAGGAGGGCCCCTCGGGCTGGGCCGGGGAGCAGGAGGGCCCCTCGGGCTGGGCCGGGGAGCAGGAGGGCCCCTCGGGCTGGGCCGGGGAGCAGGAGGGCCCCTCGGGCTGGGCCGGGGAGCAGGAGGGCCCCTCGGGCTGGGCCGGGGAGCAGGAGGGCCCCTCGGGCTGGGCCGGAAGGCATGCGGGCCACTCGGGCTGGGCCGGAAGGCATGCGGGCCACTCGGGCTGGGCCGGAAGGCATGCGGGCCACTCGGGCTGGGCCGGAAGGCATGCGGGCCACTCGGGCTGGGCCGGAAGGCATGCGGGCCACTCGGGCTGGGCCGGAAGGCATGCGGGCCACTCGGGCTGGGCCGGAAGGCATGCGGGCCACTCGGGCTGGGCCGGAGGGCATGCGGGCCACTCGGGCTGGACCGGAGGGCAGGAGGACCACTCGGGCTGGACCGGAGGGCAGGAGGACCACTCGGGCTGGACCGGAGGGCAGGAGGACCACTCGGACTGGACCGGAGGGCAGGAGGACCACCCGGGCTGATCCTGACAGGCCGGGCACCCTGGCAGATCAGGGCAGGCGGGCACCTCTGGCAGAACCGGGCAGTCTGGCCACCCTGGCAGTTCAGGGCAGTCTGGCCACCCTGGCAGTTCAGGGCAGTCCGGCCACTCTGGCAGAACAGGGCAGTCCGGCCACTCTGGCAGAACAGGGCAGTCCGGCCACTCTGGCAGAACAGGGCAGTCCGGCCACTCTGGCAGAACAGGGCAGTCCGGCCACTCCGGCAGAACAGGGCAGTCCGGCCACTCCGGCAGAACAGGGCAGTCCGGCCACTCCGGCAGAACAGGGCAGTCCGGCCACTCCGGCAGAACAGGGCAGTCCGGCCACTGCTGGCAGAACAGGGCAGTCCGGCCACTCCGGCAGAACAGGGCAGTCCGGCCACTCCGGCAGAACAGGGCAGTCCGGCCACTCCGGCAGAACAGGGCAGTCCGGCCACTCCGGCAGAACAGGGCAGTCCGGCCACGCCGGCAGTTCAGCGCAGTCCGGCCACTCCGGCAGTTCAGCGCAGTCCGGCCACTCCGGCAGTTCAGCGCAGTCCGGCCACTCCGGCAGTTCAGCGCAGTCCGGCCACTCCGGCAGTTCAGCGCAGTCCGGCCACTCCGGCGACTGTTGAGCTGCAGTCCGGGCAGCTCCGGCGACTGTTGACTGGCGGGCAGCTCCGACGACTGTCGACTGGCGGGCAGCTCCGACGACTGTCGACTGGCGGGCAGCTCCGACGACTGTTGACTGGCGGGCAGCTCCGACGACTGTTGACTGGCGGGCAGCTCCGACGACTGTTGACTGGCGGGCAGCTCCGACGACTGTTGACTGGCGGGCAGCTCTGGTGACTGTTGACTGGCGGGCAGCTCTGATGACGACTGTTGACTCCTGATGCGTGGGGCAGGTATTGGACGTACCAGCCTGGAGACACGCACCTCCATGCTAGTGTGTCTAGCGGGAAACACCGGACCGAAAGGGCGCACTGGCGGTCTTGAGTGCAGGGTTGGCATCACCCCTTCCGGCTCGATGCTCCCCTTGCCCTGGCACCTGCGGGGCGCTGGTACTGGGCGCACTGGGCTGTGCGTCCGTATAGGCGAGATGGTGCGCACCTCAGCGTAACATGACGCCCTCCACCTCGTACGCACCTCCCTGTAGTCACGGGTAGCTGGCTTACGGCTCTTCCCTGGCCTGGCCAAACTACCCGTGTGCCCCCCCCCAAGAAAATCTTGGGGCTGCCTCTCGGGTTCCCTTAGCTCCCTTAACTTGTCCGCCCAGAATTTTCTTTCGTCCTGCCAGGTCCATTCTTCCATTTCCTTCTCCTGTGGCTTCCTCCTCTTCTGCTGCTTGGTCCTTTGGTGGTGGGTAGTTCTGTAACGGCTGTCTTCTGTGGAAATGGACCAAGGTGCAGCAGGTTGCGTGTTCATCATGATAATTTATTAAATAAACGTGAACACGGGAAAACCAATAAACAAAAGAGAACGACAGACCGACAGTTTTACAGGCTAAGTACTTACATACAGCAGTGCAAAATCAACTACCCACAAAACCAAGTGACAAACATACTCCTACATATATGACTCCCAATCAGGAACAACGATCCCCAGCTGTTCCTGATCAGGAGTCACAAGACCAACACAGAACACAAGACTGCCACGTCCTGACCCCAAAACTACAACAACAGCTCCATCTGCTGGTCAGGACGTGACAATGCTGCTGTTCCTGCTGCTGCCACCAGAACCATTTCATCTCATCATGAGCAAAAGCTATTGGTTTTCTACCCAAAGCTGAAAAGACAATATTGTGATCCATTTGTGACCGACCAGCTCGATTCGGTCTTAAGTAGCAATATTTTAAATTGTGTTTTTTACATATGATAAAAGTAGAAACGCAGAGCAAGCACAATGGTATAACTTACACTACAGTTTCTGTATAGCACTTTGTGACATCGGCTGATGTAAAAAGGGCTTTATAAATACATTTGATTGATTGAATGGGAAAGTAATGCTGCTTTGAAAGTTGATAAACTTGTAACCCCACTTTTGAGAAAATAGCCCTTGAATGTTTTTGTACACGTACTGTAAAGTTCTTTGTCTACACCCATTCAGCACTGTTCACACCCTCTTAAGCCTCAGCCCCACCCATCTCTTTAAGGATTCACATACATGACATTAGCAGCCTGGTGGTCCAAAATAGCCTAACTGGTGTATTTTAACACCAATAAACCCATCAGTTTAAAAATGAATTTACCTACCAGGCAACTTAAAGCAACTTTCTTAATAATACTTTGGTTCGTTTTGTAGCTTGTTAGCTAGCAAGCTAATGTTAAGTTACAGGAAAATAAACTCGCAACACGCTCATTATTTACAAGTTAACGGCAAGCAAATTACAGAAAATAGCTTACGGTTGTGAGAATTTTTTAGCTTGGACACTGTCTTGTTGGCCTAACGTTATATCCTAATTTGACTTTAATGCAGGTCATGTTGTTCTTCACATTGCCGTCGCTGGTAAACACACAGTATATCAAATCAAATCAAAGTGTATTTGTCACATGCACAGAATACAGAAGGTGTAAACGGTAGGTACAGTGATATGGTACCTTGCATAGTGGAATATTTTGTTTAGACATGCAGCTAGCTAGCTAGCTACAAATTGAACCATAATCCCAACTCATAATGTTACTACGCTGCATCGACCTGCAGGTAGCTAACCAACTAGATTCAATGTTAGCTAGCTAGCTAACATTAGGCTATAACTAGCAATGCAAATCGTCTGAGATACAAATAATATTACTACACAGGTCATACACGTAATGTTAGCTTGTGAGCCAGCCAGCTAAAGTTAGCTAGCTGGCTAACAGTATGCTTTAACTTGCAATGAAAATGACTTTCTGACTAAATTAAAAACGAACAGTACCAGTCAAAAGTTTGGACACATTCCAGGGTTTTTCTTTAATTTTACTATTTTCTACATTGTAGAATAACAGTGAAGACATCAAAACTATGAAATAATACATATGGAATCATAAAGTAACCAAAAAAATGTTAAACGAATCAAAATATGTTTTATATTTGAGATTCTTCATAGTAGCCACCCTTTGCTTTGATGACAGCTTTGCACATTCTCTCAACCAGCTTCATGAGGTAGTCACCTGGAATGCATTTCAATTAACAGGTGTGCCTTGTTAAAAGTTAATTTGTGGAATTTCTTTCCTTCTTAATGCGTTTGAGCCTAACAGTTGTGTTGTGACAAGGTAGTGGTGGTATACAGAAGATAGACCTATTTGGTAAAAGACCAAGACCATATTATGGCAAAAATAGCTCAAATAGGCAAAGAGAAATGACAGTCCATCATTACATTAAGACTTAAGACATGAAGGTCAGTCAATCTGGAAAATGTCTTTGGTCTGATGAGTCCAAATTTGAGATTTCTGGTTCCAACCGCCATGTCTTTGTGGGACGCAGAGTAGGTGAACGGATGATCTCCTCATGTGTGGTTCCCACCGTGAAGCTTGGAGGAGGAGGTGTGGGGTTGCTTTGCTGGTAACACTGTCAGAGATTTATTTCGAATTCAAGGCACACTTAACCAGCATGGCTACTACAGCATTCTGAAGCGATACGCCATCCCATCTGGTTTGCGCTTAGTGGGACTACCATTTGTTTTTCAACAGGACAATGACCCAACACACCTCCATGCTGTGTATAGGGCTATTTTACCAAGAAGGAGAGTTAAAGAGTGCTGCATCAGATGACCTGGCCTCCACAATCACCCAACCTCAACCCAATTGAGATGGGTTGGGATGAGTTGGGCCGCAGCGTGAAGGAAAAGCAGCCAACAAGTGCTCAGCATATGTGGGAACTCCTTCAAGACTGTTGGAAAAGCATTCCAGATGAAGCTGGTTGAGAGAATGCCAAGAGTGTGCAAAGCTGTCATCGAGGCAAAGGGTGGCTACTTTGAAGAATTTGTTTAACAGTTCGTTGGTTACTTTATGATTCCACGTGTTATTTTATAGTTTCGATGTCTTC
This sequence comes from Salmo salar, assembly GCF_965601325.2. Taxonomy (NCBI): domain Eukaryota; kingdom Metazoa; phylum Chordata; class Actinopteri; order Salmoniformes; family Salmonidae; genus Salmo; species Salmo salar. Next base: position 39,774,283 of record NC_138292.1, read on the forward strand.
ACTATTATTTTACATTGTAACATTTTTTTTACAAATAAAGAAAAACCCTTGAATGAGTAGTTGTGTCCAAAGGTTTGACTGGTACTGTAAAATATCTGAAAATGAGTCTAGCTAGACGCTCTTACCCGTAGTCATGGATGAACGCTTCTCCCTCTCTGTCACGGATGCCATGGTTGCACTTGGTTTAAAGAGGTAATTGTATTTATTAGGGATCCCCATTACTTATACTTCCTGGGGTCCAAACATATTAAAGCAGTTACATTACATATTAAACAAATGATAAAACAGGACATCATAAAACATTATCACACCACTTCATATCTACAATACAAAATGTTTAATACCACCATACAACAATATCACAATGTATGTGTATGCATGTGTTTGTAACTGTGTGTGTGTGTCCCTTCACGCTCCCCGTTGTTCCATAAGGTGAATTTTTACCTGTTTTTTATCTGATTCTACTGCTTGCATCAGTTACCTGATATGGAAAAGAGTTCAATGTAGTCATGGCTCTATGCAAACTCAACAATAAAAGAAACGTCCTCTAACTGTCAACAGTGTTTATTTTCAGCAAACTTAACATGTGTAAATATTTGTATGAACATAACAAGATTCAACAACTGAGACATAAACTGAACAAGTTCCACAGACATGTGACTAACAGAAATTGAATAATGTGTCCCTGAACAAAGGGGGGTCAAAATCCAAAGTAACGGTCAGTATCTGGTGTGGCCACCAGCTGCATTAAGTACTGCAGTGCATTTCCTCCTCATGGACTGCACCAGATTTGCCAGTTCTTGCTGTGAGATGTTACCCCACTCTTCCACCAAGGCACCTGCAAGTTCAGACAGTTCTGGGGGGAATTGCCCTAGCCCGCACCCTCTGATCCAACAGGTCCCAGATGTGCTCAATGGGATTGAGATCCGGGCTCTTCGCTGGCCATGGCAGAACACTGACATTCCTGTCTTGCAGGAAATCATGCTCAGAACGAGCAGTATGGCTGGTGGCATTGTCATGCTGGAGGGTCATGTCAGGATGAGCCTGCAGGAAGGGTACCACATGAGAGAGGAGGATGTCTTCCCTGTAACGCACAGTGTTGAGATTGCCTGCAATGACAACAAGCTCAGTCCAATGATGCTTTTACACACCGCCCCAGACCATGACGGACCCTCCATCTCCAAATCTATCCCGCTCCAGAGGACAGGCCTCGGTGTAACGGCCATTCCTTCGACGATAAACGCGAATCCGACCATCACCCCTGGTGAGACAAAACCGTGACTCGTCAGTGAAGAGCACTTTTTGCCAGTCCTGTCTGGTCCAGCGATGGTGGGTTTGTTGCCGGTGATGTCTGGTGAGGACCTGCCTTACAACAGGCCTACAAGCCCTCAGTCCAGCCTCTCTCAGCCTATTGCGGACAGTCTGAGCACTGATGGAGGGATTGTGCGTTCCTGGTGTAACTCGGGCAGTTGTTGTTGCCATCCTGTACCTGTCCTGCAGGTGTGATGTTCGGATGTACCGATCCTGTGCTGGTGTTGTTACACGTGGTCTGCCACTACGAGGACAATCACCTGTCCGTCCTGTCTCCCTGTAGTGCTGTCTTAGGCGTCTCACAGTACGGACATTGCAATTTACTGCCCTGGCCACATCTGCAGTCCTCATGCCTCCTTGCAGCATGCCCAAGGCACGTTCACGCAGATGAGCAGGGACCCCGGGCATCTTTCTTTTGATGTTTTTCAGAGTCAGTAGAAAGGCCTCTTTAGTGTCCGAAGTTTTCATAACTGTGACCTTAATTGCCTACCGTCTGTAAGCTGTTAGTGTCTTAAAGACCGTTCCACAGGTGCATGTTCATTAATTGTTTATGGTTCATTGAACAAGCATGGGAAACAGTGTTTAAACGCTTTACAATGAAGATCTTTGAAGTTATTTGGATTTTTACTAATTATATTTGAAAGACAGGGTCCTGAACAAGGGCCGTTTCTTTTTTTGCTGACTTTAGTACTGTGCGTCTCCCATATTCTGTTCTAAACTTGGGGACTGTGAAGAGACCTCTGGTGGCATGTCTTGTGGGGTGTGCATGGGTGTCCAAGCTGTTTCCAAGTATTTTAATGTTAGCTCTCTGTGTACTATTGAGGGCCAGCCATGCTGCCCTGTTCTGAGCCAATTACAATTTTCCTAAATCCCTCTTTGTGGCACCTGACCACACTACTGAACATTAGTCTAGGTGCGACAAAACTAGGGCCTGTAGGACCTGCCATGTTGTTAGTGTTGTTAAGAAGGCAGAGCAGCCTTAGCTAATGTTGTATAATATGTTTTGACCATGACAGTTTACAATCCAGGTTCACTCCAAGCAGTTTAGTCACCTCAACTTGCTCAATTTCCACATTATTATTTACGAGATGTAGTTGAGGTTTAGAGTTCAGTGAATGATTTGTCCCAAATAAAATGCTTTTAGTTTTGGAAAAATGTAGGACTAACATTTTCCTTACTACCCATTCCGAAACTAACTGCAGCTCTTTGTTAAGTGTTGCAGTAATTTCAGTTGCTGTAGTAGCTGATGTATATAGCGTTGAGTAATCCGCATACATAGACACACTGGCTTAACTCGTTAGTAAAGATAGAAAAAAGTAAGGGACCTAAACAGCTACCCTGGTGAATTCCTGATTCTACCTGGATTATGTTTGAAAGGCTTCCATTAAATAACACCTTCTGTGTTCTGTTAGACAAGTAACTCTTTATGTACATTAAAGCAGGGGCTGTAAAGCCATAATACATACATTTTTCCAGCAGCAGACGATAATGTCAAAAGCTGCACTGAAATCTAACAAGACAGCCCCCACAATAATTTTATCATCAATTTCTCTCAGCCAATCATCAGTCATTTGTGTAAGTAGTGTACTTGTTGAGTGTCCTTCCCTATAAGCGTGCTGAAACTCTGTTGTCAATTTGTTTACTCTGAAATAGCATTGTATCTGGTCAAACACCATTTTTTCCAGAAGTTTACTAAGGGTTGGTAACAGGCTGATTGGTTGGCTATTTGAGGGGCTTTACTATTCTTGGGTAGCGGAAATACATTAGCTTCCCTCCAGGCCTGAGGGCACACACTTTCTAGTAGGCTTAAATTGAAGATGTGGCCAATAGGAGTGGCAACATTGTCCGCTATTGTCCTCAGTAATTTTCCATCCAGATTGTCAGACCCCGGTGGCTTGTCATTGTTGATAGACAACACAAACTTTTACGGAATTCAGAAGTACAATTCTTGTCTTTCATAATTTGGTCAGATATACTTGGATGTGTACAGTCAGTGTTTGTTGCTGGCATGTCATACCAAAGTTTGCTTATCTTGCCAATGAAAAGTCATTTAAGTAGTTGGCAACATAGTGGGTTTTGTGATGAATGAGCCATCTGATTCAATGAATGATGGAGCCGAGTTTGCCTTTTTTCTGTAGACAGGGGTTTCATACAACAGGCTTCTTCTGTGTGTTCTTTTTTCAACCTCATTCACATATTTGCAATCAAACTCTAGAATTTTCTCCATCTCCTTAGCTATCATACTCTGCTTCCACCGGGCATTCCACTGATTTCAAAACTCTGTCCTCCAGAAAGTGGAGCGCAACACTATTGCAGTTATTTGTGTGTGGTGCCAGTATTAGCAACAGCAGCATCTAGCAGGCAAAAATTTATACTTTCACACTAATTGATTTAATCGACCCTGAACAAACGCAAATTTCAGCCTGTGATGACCTCTGACCTCTATCATTTGACCCTGTCCTTTGTCCAATCAGATGGTCTAATGAGTGAGGGGGAGTTCCTGGACATAACAGAGATCAAGCGGCATCAGGCGGAAGAATTTGAGTGCATCACTAACAACGGAGTGACGCAGCCCGACATACGCAAGGTCAAGGTCACCGTCAACTGTGAGTGTCCCTATAAACCACAAAACACACGCATGCACTCACATACACAGACACACAGACAGACAAAGAAACAGTCACAGACACAGACACCCGACACATAGTATACCTCCCATAAGATAATACTATACTGAACAAAAATATAAACCCAACATACAACAATTTAAAATATTTTGCTGAGTTACAGTTCAGATGAGGAATCAGTCAATTGAATTAACTTCATTAGGTCCTAATCTATGGATTTCACATGACTGGTAATAGATACCTTTAAAAAAAATGGGCCTCAAAATGGGCCTCAGGATCTCGTCGTGGTATTTTTGTGTATTCAAATTGCCAATCGATAAAATGCAATTGTATTCATTGTCCGTAGATTATTCCTGCCCATACCATAACCCCACTGCATCCATGGGGCACTCTGTTCGCAATGTTGACATCAGCAAACCACTCGCCAAGAGTGTGCAAAGGGTGGCTATTTGAAGAATCTCAAATATAAAATATATTTTGATTTGTTGAACACTTTATTGGTTTCTACATTATTCCATATGTGTTATTTCATAGTTTTTATGTTTTTTTTGTTTCATTTTTTTATTTCACCTTTATTTAACCAGGTAGGCTAGTTGAGAACAAGTTCTCATTTACAACTGCGACCTGGCCAAGATAAAGCAAAGCAGTGTGACACAGACAACAACACAGAGTTACACATGGAGTAAACAATAAACAAGCCAATAACACAATAAACAAGTCAATGACACAGTAGGAAAAAAAGAAAGTCTATATAGAGTGTGTGCAAAAGGCATGAGGAGGTAGGCAATAACTAGGCCATAGGAGCGAATAATTACAATTTAGCAGATTAACACTGGAGTGATAAATGAGCATATGATGATGTGCAAGTAGAAATACTGGTGTGCAAAATAGCAGAAAAGTAAATAAAATAAAAACAGTATGGGGATGAGGTAGGTAGATTGGGTGGGAAATTTACAGATGGACTATGTACAGCTGCAGCGATCGGTTAGCAGCTCAGGTAGCTGATGTTTAAAGTTGGTGAGGGAAAAAATCTCCAACTTCAGCGATTTTTGCAATTCGTTCCAGTCACTGGCAGCAGAGAACTGGAATGAAAGGCGGCCAAATGAGGTGTTGGCTTTGGGGACGATCAGTGAGATATACCTGCTGGAACGTGTGCTACGGGTGGGTGTTGTTATCGTGACCAGTGAACTGAGATAAGGCGGAGCTTTACCTAGCATAGACTTATAGATGACCTGGAGCCAGTGGGTCTGGCAACGAATATGCAGCGAGGGCCAGCCAACTAGAGCATACAGGTCGCAGTGGTGGGTGGTATAAGGTGATTTGGTAACAAAACGGATGGCCTGTGATAGACTGCATCCAGTTTGCTGAGTAGAGTAATGGAAGCTATTTTGTAGATGACATCGCCGAAGTCGAGGACCGGTAGGATAGTCAGTTTTACTAGGGTAAGTTTGGCGGCGTGAGTGAAGGAGGCTTTGTTGCGAAATAGAAAGCCGATTCTAGATTTGATTTTGGATTGGAGATGTTTAATATGAGTCTGGAAGGAGAGTTTACAGTCTAACCAGACACCTAGGTATTTATAGTTGTCCACATATTCTAGGTCGGAACCGTCCAGGGTGGTGATGCTAGTCGGGCGGGCAGGTGCGGGCAGCGAACGGTTGAAAAGCATGCATTTGGTTTTACTAGCGTTTAAGAGCAGTTGGAGGCCATGGAAGGAGTGTTGTATGGCATTGAAGCTCGTTTGGAGGTTTGTTAGCACAGTGTCCAAGGAAGGGCCAGAAGTATACAGAATGGTCTTCACTATTATTCTACAATGTAGAAAATATAAAAAATAAAGAAAAATCCTTGAATGAGTAGGTGTTCTAAAACGTTTGACCGCTAGTGTATGTCTTAATAATTTTATGTCATGTATTTATCAACCTCAACCTTTCTCGACCTTGAAGGTCACTGAGCCTTTCTTTGTCTGAGCTTAACTTTTAATCACTATCGTTGTGTACATATGTTAAAGATTTCTCTCACTTCTCCCTCCTTCTTCCTTGTTCAGACCCTCCCATGATCACAGACGTGAAGAACATGCCAGCCCAGCTGGGCAAGACGGCCGTTTTGCGCTGTGAGGCCATGGCAGTACCCACGGCCTCCTTTGAGTGGTACAGAGACGACCGCAGGTAAGAAAAATACCTCCTCCTTCTCCTCCTTTTCCTTCACTTTTTCTCTAATAGGACGGTTTTGCTAGCGCAGACTGGAATTTGTTCCGGCATTCATCCAATGGCATTGAGGAGTATACCACCTCAGTCACCGGCTTCATCAATAAGTGCATCGATATCCAACCAGAAGCCATGGATTACAGGCAACATCCGCACTGAGCTAAAGGCTAGAGCTGCCGCTTTCAAGGAGCGGGACACTAATCCGGACGCTTATAAGAAATCCCGCTATGCCCTCAGACGAACCATCAACCAGGCAAAGTGTCAATACAGGACTAAGATTGAATCCTACTATACCAGCTCTGATGCTCGTCGGATGTGGCGCGAGCCTACCAGACAGGCCTTTTATGCTCGCTTCGAGGCAAGCAACAGCGAAGCGTGCATGAGAGCACCAGCTGTTCCGGATGACTGTGTGATCACTCTCTCCATAGCTGATGTGAGCAAGTCCTTCAAACTGGTCAACATGACTGGTTGCATCACCACCTGGTATAAAAACTGCTCGGCATCCAACCGTAAGGCGCTACAGAGGGTAGTGCGTACGGCCCAGTATATCACTGGGGCCAAGCTTTCTGCCATCAACGACCTATATACTAGGCAGTGTCAGAGGAAGGCCCAATAAATTTACAAAAACTCCAGTCACCCAAGTCATAGACTGTTCTCTCTGCTACAGCACGACAAGCGGTACCGGAGCGCCAAGTCTAGGTCCAAAAGGCTCCTACCCCCAAGCCATAAGCCTGCTGAACAAGTAATCAAATGGCCACCCGGACTATTTGCATTGACCCCCCCCCCCTTTGTTTTTACACTGCTGCTACTCGCTGTTTATTATCTATGCATAGTCACTTTACACCTACCTACATGTACAAATTACCTAGTAAATATTTTCTTAAATCTGCATTGTTGGTTAAGGGCTTGTAAGTAAGCATTTCACGGTAAGGTCTAGACCTGTTGTATTTGGCGCAATTGACAAATACAATTTAATTTGATTTGATTTAATTGGTTAGGTAGATTTTTTTCCTGTATTGCTAACACCATCCTTTCAGATATAAAGAAACGTATTTCTCTCTCTTTCTCTGTCTGTCTTTCTCTCTCGAATAACACATCCCCCCTCCTCTCTGTAACTACCTCACCTGACAATTCTGATAGTCAAAATTTAACAGCACTTAAATCTACAATACCTTCTGGTGTACCTTCTCTCTTTTTTCCCTCTTTCCCATGGCACTTTGTTTACATTTCAAAGGATTGGGTAAATGTAACCAAAAAGCTGAGCTTTTACCATATTAATCATTGCAATCCAATCCTTTGCTGTCGAGAGAGAGAAAGAACACAGAAAAGAGAGAGAGAGGGGGGTGGGAGAGAGAGAGAACACAATCTAATGGGGCACACCAGGAAGTATTGTAGGTTTAAGTGCTGTTACATTTTTATTGGAATTGTCAGGTGAGGTAGTGACAGAGAGGGGGAATGTGTTATTCTGAGATCTCTGGGGAGAATATAGTAACACTCTCCTGCTAAGAGGTGTGATTTAATGTTCTCGCTCTCTCTGTCTCTCTCGACAGCAAAGGGTTGGATTTTAATGAGTAATATGGTAAAAACCCAGCTCTGTATTGGTAACACTTACCCAATCCTTTCAAATATAAACAAAATGCCATGGGAGAGAGAGAAAAAAAAGAGAGCGCGAGAGAGAGAGCGAGAGAGAGTGAGAGAGAGAGTGAAAGAGAGAGAGAAAGAGAGAAAGCAGTCTAATGGGGCACACCAGAAAGTATTGTAGATTTAAGTGCTGTTACATTTTGACTTGTAAGTAAGCATTTCGCAGTAAGGTCTACATCTGCTGTATTTGGCACATGTGATTAATACAATTTGATTTGATTTAATAGGTTAGGTCGATTTGTTTCCTGTATTGCTAACATCCTTTCAGATATAAAGTTATTTCTCTCTCTCTCCATCTGTCGCTCTCTCATCCCCCCACTCTACCCCTCTCTCTCTATCTACCTCCCCCCGCTCTCTTTGTCCCGCCCTCTCTCTCTCTATCTCACCCACCTCGCTCCCTCTCTCTCTCTGTATCAGGCCGGTAGAGAGCGATAACACTCTGAGGATCAAGAACGAGAAGACGCGTTCACTGCTTCTCTTTACCAACGTGACGGACAAACACTTTGGCAACTACACTTGTTTTGCCTCCAACAGGCTGGGAGCTTCCAACGCCAGCATGCTGCTCTTCCGTGAGTCTCTTTAAGCATTCACACACACACACACACACACACACACACACATACGTAAGCATGCATACGTACACACAGATAGCCACATGCAGACACACACACACATGCATACATACCACAGGAGGTTGGTAACACCTGAATTGAGGAGGACGGGCTTTTGGTAATGGCTGAAGAAGAATAGGTGGAATGGTATCAAATACATCAAACACATGGTTTCCATGTGTTTGATACGATTCCATTCGCTCAATTCCGGACATTATTAGGAGCCGTCCTCCTCTCAGCAGCCTAATGTGATGCATACACACACAGACTCACATACTATACTGTACATACACATGCACGCGCACACACTTCCATACATGTGTCTAAGCTCATTCTACTTCACTCAATCACACAAGTAGTCACATGTGCATGCACTCATACTTAGAGAAGGAAACCAATGCAAACACACACCTAGTCACACACTGCATTACCCCATCCCCATCTCTCTTCCTCTCCCTGCTCACGGTGTTGGATTTTCTCATTTCCCTCCCTCCTTCCCCAATCCCTCCTTCCATCTTGTCATCTCTTTATTCGCCGCCCCATTACGCCAAAGAGCTTTTCTCCTCCATTTCTCCCTCTGTTCTGTCCTGTTCTGTTACCCCAGGAAGTTGTCGTTTCTCTCCTTCTCTCTCCTCCCGTCTTGCTCCACAATGAGAGATTTCCAACACTGTGTTCTCTCTCTCCCTCTATCCCTCCCTCTCTCCCGCCTTCCACGCTCTGGCATTACCATCTTAAGTGAGTCCCTTCATCTCCTCCCTTTCTCTTCTTTCATTCTCTTGTTCTGCCGTTTCCTCGGCAAGTCTCCCTCCAATGACTCACCCCCAGTCAGTCTCATACATCTTTCTGCGGTGCATTCCTCCATTCCCTCCTCTGTCGGCCTCCGTGTCTTATCTCGCCATCATCTGTCTTTCTCCTCTCCTTTTTTCGCCTAATCTTCCCCCTTCATCATTAGAAAAAGCTGGGTCTGAACCGACTGTGCGAATGGGACACAGACCGAAAATCGAACCACTCTGACTAATATCAGATAGCTTCGGGGATGGTTTCACACTCTGTCCCTGTCATTGCACTCAGATTTCATTCCTATCCCAAAATGTTTTACCTCTTTTTACTTGTAGCTTACCTTTTCTCTGGTTGTTTCCTTTTTCCCTTACGAATTGTTCTTCACTCTTATTTCCCTCGGTTTCCTCTCTCCTTCTGGTGCCTGTCCTTCTCTCCCGGGCCCCTTGATGCAGGGCCGGGAGCCGTGTATGGGCGAGGCGTGGCCGTCAACGTGGGGGTGAGTGCGGGTGTTGGCTTTTGGCTTTGCCTCTCTGTCTCTCTCCTAATGAAGGTCTAAGAGCTTTTCCCGGAAGTCCCATCCTGCCTGCGGAAGGAAGAAGGAATTTATTTAATTACGAACCCATCACTGTGAAACAAAAATAATATGCATTATTCCAGGAGCCATTGACGCATCGCATCTCACACCCACACCAACTCCCCCCTCGCTACCTATATTGCCACCATCACCATACCACTCTCTCTCTTCATCCTGTTTCCAATGAGGGTCACCATGGTGATGTCTATAATGTGTTTATTAAGAATGATAATTGTGATGATGATGATGAAAACAGATATTTAACACCAGGATAATACTATTACAAATCTAAATCATGACTAATCTACGATAATGTTCATGAACATTTGGAAACTAGGAGTGACAACGCTACTATTTATGGTTGGAACTACTCTATAATGAAAATTATTCATTATTCTGATGAGGGTCACGTGACCTTGTTGAAAGCTGTCCATTGGCCCGTTGGTCCTGTGACATTTGACCTTATGATCATACGAGTACCGTTTTATTCCGTTTTTAACCATGTGGCAGTGTATATGACGCGGCTGCTGTGAATGATGTCAAAACACACATGAAGGGTGGGCAGTGGGGGTTCTATAAAGCCTTTGCCCTTCTAGTGCATCCCTTTGGGATCTCAACCAAGAAGAAGCATGTGAGAAGACCCACTTCACCCCCCCTCCATCCACCCCCCACCCCTCTTTAAAAAGCCCTCATCCTCTGCCCACCCCATCCCCCCATCGTTAAGGTGGTTTGTGCGCCGTCCCGTGTGTAAATATAATGCAGTACAGAGGCCATGCCGTTACTAGAGGCAGTCTATCCACATCCAACCCTCCTTGGTTGGTGGCTAATGTAGTGGCTAATAAAATCTAAAATATCCATCAAAAACTACATTACCCATCAGCCTCTATTACAGTTTTCATAACCAGGAAGGGACTGTAGAAATAACAATCGTATCTCCTGCTTTGAAGGCGTTGACCAGTCATCTTCGTTCCTTGTCGCTTGTTGATAGCATGTACCGATTAGAGATGTTCCTGTCGTGAAGCCTCCCTCCCACTCCCACTCCTCCCCTGTCCGTTTTACTCTGCAAGGTTAAACTGCTATAACTTTTTTGGTGTTGATAATAATACTGATGATGTTAATAAGTATTTAAATAAATCTGAAAAGTAATTCCATGTGAGAAAAAAAAGAACACATACTACTCCAGAGCTGACGAGCCGTGTGTGCTAAAAATATTTTGTACTTAATCCCTCGGAGAAATCACACTCATTGAACTGAACAACAACGACAAAAGACGAAGTCGTAAGGTTTTCAAGTTGTGCTCTTTTTTGCCATGACAAGGATTTTAAAAACACATCGAAGTTGATCCCGAGGGAGTCTTTTCATCCGAAAGAGTCCGCAGTCAATGAAGTGTAATATTGTTTGTATACGTGTATGTATTTAAACCTTTGTTTTCATGCTGTTAACTGTATAAAGCATATTACACATATTCAACCAGCTTTCATAGCGTGTCACTCTCCAGACAGACCAGCTCAATAGATAAATTATTTAAAGCGATGTATGTAAAGCAGCGTCCCTGTAAGTCAGTCAGCCCCCGTATGGCAGGACAGGCGCACCAGGAGATAAAGATGTAATTAGCCACTACCTATGACTGGATAAGTGACGGGGCCTACACTCCCCGCCTCCCCCGTGTCCTTCCCGCCAGCCATGGACAAGCCCCATAAATCACGTTCAATCCTGGCCCCTGACAGGATCCTCCTCAAGGACACCCTCGTCCCTGTAAAGCAGACGCGGCGCGTCCTCACAAACCCCCACACCTGGGCCCTGATTGAACCCCCCCCAGGGCTCAATTATCCAGCCACGTTACCTGCACAGATCAACCACCGAGACGTGCACTGTGAGGCTCGATGACACCCCAACCACCCAACCGCTGTCTCTCTGTCACGTCCTGCTGTGCCTATGTCTATATGCAAACTCCCCCCATAGTGAACCAACCTGCATGGAGAGATGGGCTCACACTAGCAACTCTCTGACTACCCACAATTCCCGTGACCTTACAGGAATATGCAGCATCTGTATTCAGTATTCTGCGAATAGCTGTCATCTTTTTTTGTTCGATTTTATTTTTAACTTGCAACATACCTGCTAACTCTGATATAGAAGAGGCATCCAATCCGGTTAAGCTGTGCTATGATATTTAAGGGTGCCCCTAACAATCTATTCAAGAATGGAACTGTTTTAGTAATACTATTTTATGAAGTGTGCTAATGTATGAAGAGATGTGAAGCCCTAGCAAGAGTGAATGTCCCCTTTAGCAGGAGGCTAGTCGATGAAAACCTGTTTGTCTCACTGAATATAGTGTGAGATATGTTCTGTTGATGCCCATTGCTCTATGCAATGTAGTCAGTCATTGGTATGTCTGAAGGGTAACACACACAGACACACTTGTGTTCATCTTGTTTTGCTCAGACTCACAGGACATTGATGGGTATCGATTTTCAAGCACAAGAGCAGGTTGTTTTGGTCAGTGATTCTGTTTATCCTCTTTGTCGTTTTCGATCCCCCTCTCTCACTGACGCTGTCTTTCTGTCTTCTCTCTTTCACATACTCTGTCCCATGTTAGCACCCAGCTCAATTTTATCAGTGGAATAAACTTCTGCATGTACATACCTCTGTCCTTGAAGAAAAAAAGAAAAGAAAATAAGGAAAAACATACAGTCGTGTTTCTCAATGTGGGTTTGAAAAAAAAGCATGTAAATGTTCGTTTTGGGGGGGATTTTGAAAAACAAAAAGCTGTATCTTGTGTAAAGGCTTTAGGCTGGGGGAAAGGCTGGGGGATATGCTTTTAAATTCATGCAATGGAGGGCGATATGTATGGTGGGCATTTGTAATAACCCCAAATGAGTTTGAGGGTCTCCATGAGTTCTTCATCAATGTGAAAGTTAATCAGAGGACTGGAAATGGGAAAAGGAAGGATGCAGCGAATACACTTCCTCGATGGGTGTGAGAGGACCTCCACACTCAGTGGGAAGAAGCCCAGACTGGTACAGACAAAGGTCTGAGGCAGAGGGAGATGGGATGACTCTGACCAGACAGTGAACTCTCCATGGGGGAGAACGAGAAAAGACAAGGCAGACACTTGATAGGATAGCAGCTCAGATAGAATTCCTAAAATGGCCACTGCGTTGTTCCTCCTGAAGGAAGACATACCACAGTGATGTCTATGATTACACCATGTAACATGAATAGCATTAGCACTGCAATGATCACAAACACTGTCTGTGTACAGGCAGCATTTCATGACTCTATCTGCTAGCCTATCAATGAGCGTTTACACTTTATTGATATGGTGTGGTGTCATATAGCTTGACCTGTAATTACAGCACAGAGATATGCTGTATGATTCTAATGGACGTAAGTGGTGTAATTACTTGTAGTTCATTACTCCCAACAAATGGTGGCGATGCTAATTCTACGGGCGCCACTCGAGCATTGCTAGGCAGCACTTTTTGGCTTATGTTGATGTACATAATATAAACTAACTTGCTTTATTTATATATGAGATTATTTAAATGTTCTGAAGACAATTATAACCATATTTGGGTGGTGTATTTTTTTATTTATGGATGACAAGTCTAGTTGTATATGAAAATACAGTGGGAGAGTAGCAGTAGAAGCTAGACAACTATACACCCAGTCTCCGTTTGAATGTACTCGTTTTTTTAAGTTGTGTATCTGTGTTAGATCCAGAATCACTATAAGCACTATATTCCAGTCCCGCCACATTAAACAGTTCCTTTACAGACTTTCAGTTCCAAATGCAATGGTTAATCAATACATTGGACTGGATGGCTTGAAATAGAGTAATTTCTCCCCAGGCTCACTTTACCAGGGTCCAAAGACTGAACTGTCAAGTGTCTATATTAAGGCCTTAGAATAGAGAGCATAATTTATCATGCCTTGATACAAGACACCCCTAATTGCGCATTGATTTTCTCCCCATCTCCGAAACATTTTGGCCAAGCTATATTGTCAACTAAGGTAACTATTTGTTTAGAGAACATACACTGAAGAATGAGTCATTCCTTTTTATTTTCATGTCAGTTGAAAGAGTAGCTAGTCAAGGCGCATTTTGTTCATTTTGTTCTTTCGGATAATGAGATGTCTAACAATTGTCTGTATAATGGCACCTTATAGTACATTATATTTTATTATTGTACTCAATTAAATGATTGATACCAAATGTTAATTTTGGAAATGTCAATACCTATCGATACTGTGTATCTGGAGGCTTATGTCTGACAAACACAGCCGACTCTTTAATAGGAGTAGAGTCTAGAACGATAGGATGTACAATAGAACGAGATGAGATAAAGAGGAATAGAACCGTAGCCATGATAGTATTTGGTCAATATTCAACTAACATGATAAATTATCAGAATTATGTCAGATTTTCAGTATCGGTACTATGTATCAGTTAAACATAAGAAGATATGTCTTATTGAGGGACAGACTCATTGATATATAAATGATTTCCTTAGTACCAGCCAGGTCTCTCCAGCTTTTGTCCTTCACACCAAAGCCCACTAGCTAGATAACAATGTGTTATCCTAATGAGCTATTGTTCACCAGCTAATCTAAAGGCCTGTTCAGTTCTTATGAGCAGAGTCAACGTTGCGAGTGTATTTAAGCTCCAGTAGATTTCCATTAGCTATACTAATGAGTGCATCGATACACAACAAGCTGGACTGAGGTTAGCTACATGATGAAAATAGGTCATTATTGGATAAACATGCTGACTACATGTTGCCAAGCAGAGGAAGGGATATTTGCCTTGACTCACTGAAGGATACACTTGGAAGTTGAATGAGGTAGCTAGGTACTATAGTAAGTTGGTAGTAGTTGAATTGATAGATACACAAGGACAGAATATATAGAAAAAAGATAGATACATTTATGTAGAGAGGTGGATATTTTGCATTTCTATTCTGAATTCTAATTAGGATATATTATTATTCATGTAAAATATTGACTGGATTTGTTTGTGTGGATAGTGGGTTAAAGTAATACTTGCGAGCCACAGAGGCAAGAGCAGCAGTCACTCACTCCCACCTCCATCCACACAGACAGGTGGGGACTACAGATGGTTGCTTGTCAATCACCCTCTCCTCTCTAAGAATGTAGCTAGTGGCCAATTAACAGTGTACCAGTGTTGGTCCATCCACAGCTGGAACAACAAGAGTCTGCACACTACTAGGCAACAATGGAGGCGCCCACCAGCCAGTCTCCTTAGTCATTAGAAGCCTGCCTAACATCCCCAACACTGAGTGCCCTTTTACTTGGCCTTTGTGAGTCACCAGCACAAACCTGCCATTTGGCCTGTCAATCAACTGGGTAAATATTGGTTGCCATGGCGAAAACTGACAATGGAACTATATATTTTTCTTGTCGAATGACATCATCAAGTGATGTTCTGGCTTGTGTTCATAGGATAAAATGGGAGAGAACCTGTGCGTTGTGATTAAGTCGCAAACTGTCTGAAACTGTCCTATTAATGTGAGATGTATAGATTTGAATTTATGACACAATATAAGATTGGGTTGTCATGACACTGTCGTTTCACCAGAACAATTTTGAAACTTCTGAAAAACTATGACAATCAGGTAATAACAATTAACAAAGACAAGTGTGATTTTTATCAGTGCGAGAACTAATAACAAATATTAGGTTGTTTTAGCAATCCAGTGGATGAGTCTACTCTAGAATGCTTGGTTAGTGTTTGCGGACATCTTATGGAGATGTCATGCCCATCTCTCTCTCTCGTTGCCCCTCTGGCCCACTTCCTCCTCCCTCCTCCATCTCCTTTCCCTCTCGGTGGAGAAAACCTACCACCTGTGCCCCTCCCCCATGCCAATCCCGCTGCCTGCTGCCTTGCCACCTCTCTGTATGCCAGGTTCCCACCCTGGTAAATCTGTGTTATTGATTTGTGAGTGTGTGTGTGTCCGTGGGTGTGTGTGTGTGTGTGTGTGAATTATCTGACCTTCACATGGCAGGCATGTTGGTTTCAATCTACCCCTAGACCTCAACATTATTATTTCTGTCTGTGTTGACTTTTCAAGATTGCATTGATATAACTTACTGAACAAAACAAAGGAACACAAACAGCATCGTCTTCCATCTTGACATATTTCTGTGCAGTGAAGCGATGATGATTATGATGACTCTTTTGATTCATTTGATCTCTGTTCTGTCTCTGTTTTTGTCATTTCTAAGTGAGTGGACAATTTTTTTCCCCAAATCTATAGAAGTGGAGTTAAAAAATATATATATATATCAGAGGGAGAAAAATCAATAAAAATAATGTTGTTTTTAACAGAACTCTGTGAGAGTGGTTGATTGTTGTCATAGTTTGATGTGATATGTTGTTGCGTTCTCAGCCCCTGTGGTTGGAAAGCGAGGTTAGGTGAGCTGCGTTTCCTGAGTAAGGTTCCAGCTACGGAGTCGAACTTTTCACCTTTGCTTGATGCCACTACAAAGTTGTACATTGGCTTTTTGAATAGGAGTAAATCATGAGGATATTTCAATACAGAGGAAAACAGTCAGCTGAACATCCAACATCTAGTAATACATAATCAATAGGACCTTATAGTTCCATTAGAATTCTGTAAATTATTTACACACTTTCAAAGAGAGTAAAGATCATTGAGAGATGGATGGAAACTGCAGTTCACTAATACATGTCAGAAACAGTTGCCAAATGTTATGCAAATGTTTCTGTTGAGGTGCACAGAGTAGGTCAGTCCCCACTTCTCTTGTTTATGGGATGGGGAACATATTTAATCCAGTGAAAGGGCTATAAGAGGCTGTTTGTTTCCATTTTTGTCAAGTTGTTGTTCTGCTTCTGGCTGTGAGTGGTACAGGTTTGGGGGTCAGCTTTTGGGTGAGGTCAAAGCTGTGGTAAAACTAAGTGGACACTGGAGTCAACTAAAGTAAACACAAAGTAAACTCAGAATGTCGTTTTTATATGCTTTACCTAAACATTAGACTGATGATGATGATGAGTGAAACCACTCATATTCTAAAGTATCCTATACATGGAGTATGACATACTGCACTATTCTCTTATTCATCAGAACATGTGTAAGCCATACAAAAAACGCTCTTCTACATATTCTTCTACAAAATCGTTCATAATAAAAATAAACAAAACGTTTTGAACTTGAAACTAATTTCAACTTTAATGATGGTTTGAAATGAGAGGGAATCTCAAATCTTGACATTTTATTCTTCACACATTAACCACTTTGTTGTTAAGTAATTAGCTAACTGACGTTCTGTTCAATGAGCACCTTATCATTGTGAAATAGACTGATGGTTTTGTTTTGTTTGTTTCTGTAGACTGCATTTTGCTTACTGTTGCATTGCGGTTTGTGCAGACACCAAGAGCGAGGCCTATTTGTCTGCTAAGACAGGCTTGTGTCGTCTGACGTAACAGGCGCTGAGATTTGTCTTGTTTTGGAGCATGGCCTATTAATGAACATTGGAGCATAATGAAGCAAAAAAACAAGCTGACATCTCATTGTCTTTGGAGGGAAGCTTGACATTCAAAGCCACTGTTCAAACAGTCCTTTCGCCACTGGAGTTTAGAAGGAGGAACAAAAGCATGAGAAATATCCTAGACCTGTGTGTGCTTCTGTTGATAGCAGGTCCAATACCAGGTTAGTGTCTTCCAATCATACTAGGCTACCAATATTCTTACAAATAAATATATTTTTTCTATGTTTATGATTTTTCAGCATATTCAGTGTCATAATTAATATGTATTATACAATATCCCTAAGCATATTACAGTCCATATACATTTACCTAATTGCATAAATTCTGCCTTTCTGTTTTGGCTTCAAGTCTTGCAATATCAAGACTCCTGTTGACAACACTGACGATCTAATTACTTTCAGAAGTGTATAGAGTCATTAGTTGTTTGTTTGTCAAGATAAGAGGACTAACTCTCATTAGTCAGGGAGAAAGTCACTCCAACTCACTCATTTTGACTTTAATAAAATACTGTGATCATCTCCAAATACACCTCAACATCGTGGGCAAGCTTTGGGGCAAATGCCTTTGAACTGAATGTCTTGCTGTTTTTTTTTGTCAAAATGAAATATTCTGTCTTACTTTGATGAAGACGCATTCACTGAATGTGTCCTCACTCAGCCCCGTTAAGGATGGTAACAGCAGAGGGGTTAAAGGTGAGGCAGTGGCCCCCTTCTCTCACTGTAATGCGGGGTCAGAGTGCCAACCTGTCCTGCCGTTTCGAGGCCACGTCCTACGGGGTGGACTGGTTCAAGATAGAGGGGGCCGAAAAGATCCCCATCCCAGATTCAGCTGGGCAGACGTCCCTGGTGATAACCGAGGTGTCCGTGGAGGATGCCGGTGTGTATTACTGCGAGGTCAACGTCCTACACAGAGATCCAGAGCGAGGGGGCGGCACAAAACTCATTGTCCTGGGTAAGACAGAAGTAAATTAGCCTGGTCCCAAATCTGTTTGTGCTATCTTGACAACTCATATGGCCATTGCTTGGCATGATAATGACCATAGGATTAAGCTTTTTTTTTTAATATGGGACCAGGTAAAGAACTAGCTCTAATAAGAAATGAATACATCCGGCTTTATTCTTGGAATGTCTTATTGAAACGCATTAGAGTTTCTCATCATTTTTCTGTCTTTGTTGGTGTTGTTGTTGTTGTAATTGTCTCTCATATGTATCCTTTGAGAATTTGTTTGAACCCTAACGGTTTGCAGGGAGGTTATTACATTTAAACCAGTGGGCTATGCATCACCATAAAGAGGCCTAACCAAGCTCAAATCTCAAAAGATTCTGGTCTCATGGAAATTTCCTTTCAGTTCATCTTTTTGCCTGAGTGGATTCGTGACAAATCCAGATATAATCACCATGGCACAATGCATTGTGGATTATATTGATCTTTGCAGGGAATTGAAACTCACCACAGGACAAGGCAAAGAGGGATCGTGAAATGATTATGTGCAAACCCCTCATGCGAAAGAGAAGGTTCCTCTCAGCGTTTCTCCAGTGGGGTGCACGTTGCAAAGTCCTGCACCATTTACAGAACCATGAGTGTGTTGTTTTGCCACAACTGTATTACCAGCATTGTCTGAATAGAATATGCTGAAATAGTGAAATATGACATACAGTATAAAAATGGTTAAACGTCAACAATCTGACATATTTCTAACGAGCGGCTGGTAGCCTAGTGGTTAAGAGCATTGGGCCAGTAACCGAAAGGTTGCTGCTTTGAATCCCTGAGCAGACTAAAAATCTGATGCTGTGCCCTTGAGCAAAGCACTTATTCCTAATTGCTCCTGTAAATTGCTCTGGATAAGAGTGTCTGCTAAATGACTAAAATGTAAATGTCATGAGATAGATGGTATTGCATCACCCCCTTCCCATGTCTCCTCCTGCCCCTACTAGCACCCCCCTCTGTGCCCCAACTCCTCCTCCAGGTCCCCTCGGACCTCCAGACGGACCAGTGGGCTCTCCTCTGCGTCACCGGTGGGTTCCACCCACACCACCTCACCCTAACCTGGACACACCAGAGTGGAAAAGATAGCCCCCACCACTTTGTTGGCAGCAACTGCACCCTTCACCCTGCCTACCCTCACATCAACCAATCACACAGCCTAATTCCAAAGATCTCAACTCCTAATTGGATGGGAGAGTGTTTACAGGTGACAGACAGCTCCAGAAAGGAAGTGTACGTAATCAGTGTGCTGTCCCTCCCCCCGCGGGGGTCTGTGGATACTGGGATCTCCTACACCTGTAGTGTGCAAGATCACCCTGCGCTGGACTCACCCCTGTCTGCCTCTTTCTCCTGGGGTGAGCTTTAGTTAACACTACTGAGAGGCTGTGTATTTCACTAGGCTATTTCTCACATGGCTCAAATGTTTTTATACATCTGTGCTTCCACTACACACAGCTTCAGTCAGTCATGGGCCTTCACCGAGTGTAAATTGAATTCACCCTCAGGTCTGTCATCATTATGTGAGGTCCATAACTGTATAACTTAACAGTTATGTTTGCATTGCCTTTTTGTCTACGCTCACAGACGCAGCCCCCAATGAGGTGATTGGATGCTTGAATATCCTTAAGATCTGTGTCCTCTGTGGAGTGACTGTGGTGTTTTCCATTGCAAGTAAGTACTGTATGGTTACACTCACAAGATCTCACAAGGATCATGGGAAATGGAGTCATGTAAATCATTGTATTGTTGTTTTGGATATCGTCTTTTTCTCCACAGCACTGACACGTTTGTGTGAAGAAAAAAAAAGACCTCATGTGTCCTATGTACTGTAAGTACACACACACACACACACAAGCATGCATACGCACATTCTGTTTTACAGCTCTATCTGTTTAGCTATCCAACATTGTGAGAAAAAGTCAACACTGACACACAGTCCATATTTGTCCAAATTAATGTCTTTCAGCAAATAAAGGGAGAAAACCAAGGACATTTGTGAGAAAGAAAACAAAGGATCTGAACACACCAAGAGCATCCGATTTTCTTTAAATAATAGGCTACCCACAACAGCTTCTATACATATCTTTACTGCATGATACATTTCCTGATCCGATGGCACACTTTTTATGACAAAGAGTATGCTGGGTTTTAACTGAGGGACTTTTTTGGGGACCAGTAGTTTTGTCTATAAGCACATGCCACAGCACTGTTTTAAAAACTAGCTCTACTCTCTCTCACTTGTCCTCCGTGATATATATTCTATCCAGCTCACACATTCTGTAACATCCCCAAATCATAATGCAAAACTGATACTATGTGAAACTTTAGGTCTATGTCTCGTGTTGAACAGAATCCTTCTTCTGCCATTTTGCAATCGTGTCAAGTGCTACTGTGCTGCTGAATGCTTTTATTAGTCATAATGTACTCTAGTGTCAAAATAAATGTCTTGTCGATGGTATGTAACAATCACCTCAACTTCTGTTGGAGCATAAGCCCTGAATAACCGGATTAAATAAAATCAAGGCACCTCCTGGTGTGACAGTATTGAATCTATGGGTTTATGTTGGTGGTGTGGGCTTTCCTTGCACGTGTTACAGGTACTGTACAGCAGCTTGCTGTACAGTATACATGCACCACCCATTATACCATATCAGAGACTATCGTCTCTGTGTAAATATTTGAGATGCTCATCAATTATCATGAGTTACACTGTATTGGGAAGTATGTTAAACATGTTATGACTCCAAAACAGTAGCAAGAACCAGGGTTCCACAGCAACCTGATTATGTTCATGTATGCCATTGCCAACCTTTTTGCCTGTAATTGTGTAACCAATTCAACGCTGGTCAGCTATTATCGTATTATTGTTCCTGTAATTCACAAAATGAACACGCTTTTATTTCAACATCAATGTCTTTATTTGGTCCCCACAATCAAACAACGAAGGCCCCACAATCAAACAATGAAGGCCCCACAATCAAACAATGAAGGTCCCACATGTTAGAGGTGTGTACAAAATGGGACCGTGAGTCCACATTCATTTCACAAAGCCAATAATAGAACTCTATGGACACAATGAATCACAAGTACACACAAAATCCCTCATTACGCATGTGTGCTCATGCATGCACAAAAACACATTCACACACGCACCCCCCCCCACACACACACACACACACCAACTCTGCTCAGTGCTCAAATTCATCGTTCCTTTTCAACCATATGCGATACTACTGTGACACTTGTTTGAGCTGCTTATCTCTCAGTGCTGGGAGATGTTGTTCTGATGTGTCTCTCAGATGTTAGAGCTGTTGTCCTCTACAGTTGACATCACCATAACTGCTCCTAGTTGTGTAAATGGGCTTCAACCTTGTGAAATACAATTATAATCAATGAGAATTTTCTGTTCTGTTTGCCGATCTTGTCAGGCAACCCGATACAACAAATGTATTCTCAAACTTATTTCACGCACTGTCACAGTAGATGTGTACTTATAATACATAATTGGCAATGACTGCACTTGATTCCAGCTAACTGCAGCAAGGCAGTAACTCCCTATTGTGAGCCCTTGTTTTGTGTCTCTCAGGAGGAAGGCAGGCTCCGTGTCAACCATATCCTATCTCTAATCTAAGTAGGAAGTTTGCCCGCCAATGATCAAACAGAGACACAGATACAGTAAAATGTGAAAACATAAACATCAGAGCACTCATATCCTGCCACTAGGCATGAAGAGCACAACATCTCCTTTGAGTTAATACAGGCCTTATTCAATTAGCTTCAGATAGTATTCATCTCTACATGTTTGGGTCCCTTATCTTTCTGAGGCTCGCTCGTTCCCTTCCAAGGGGACCAGTGGATGTGACAGCCACAGAACATACACTTGGCCAGCCTGATTCTGGCCCCCTGCAACATACTCCCTAGGGTCCCTCTGACAGCTGAAGAGGAGAAGTAGAAGATGAAGGGGTCCAAGCAGGCGTTGAAGGTGCTACAGAGCAAGGCCATGTCCCTCCAGTCGGGGTTCTTCCTGGTTATAAAGCCCACAATGTGGGAGACGTTGTAGGGGCCGAAGCAGAAGGCAAACACCAGCAGTGTCCCCAAAGCCAGGCCGATAGCACGGAGGCGTCTGCGACGCCCGATGTGGGGCAGGCCGGAGAGTATGCGGATGAAGTTGATGTAGCAGAAGCTGCAGATGAGAAAAGGTACACAGAATAGAACCAGGCAGAGCTCCAGACGCACAGGCAGGAGGATCGCCAGTTGCTTCTCGCTGAAGTCCTCATAGCACACATTCCTGAAAGACACAATGTTGATGCCGTCACTAAGAGGCGCATTGGAGACGTTGGAGAATTCGTAGCTGTTGGAAGAGTTGGTTGTGGAACTGAGGGAGTCTTGCGGTGGGTTGTAGTAGGGCATGATGACGACGATGCTCAGTTGGAGGACGGAGAAGACCCAGATAAATACACTGGCCACCACGGCATACAGGGGCCGGCGCTTCAGCGAGTGTTGGATGGGGAAGGCCACGCCCAGGTAGCGCTCCACACTGACCGCTGTCAGGAATAAGGTGCTGACGTAGATGGTCATGTAGAAGAAGAAGCCAGATAAAGGACAGAGGATGTAGGGTAGACTCCAGGTCATATCGTCCGTGACTTCCTGCATCTTGAAGGGCAGGAAGAGCAGGAAGAGGAGGTCCGAGATGGTCAGGTTGAGGAGCAGGATGTCGATGGGCGTGGGTTTTTGCCTTACCTTCTTGCTGAAGGTGTAGAAGGCCACAGCGTTGGCCGGGAGGCCCGTCAAAAAGGTGACAAGGTAGACAGGCAGACACAACGCAGTATGACACTCCTGCATGGTGGCCTCGGCGGTGGGTACAGTCACTGGAAGGCACAGGGAGCAAGATCTGTCACATCATCTCAGTGCAGTCTGGGGGGGATGAAAACGTTGCAGCGCAAGGGGCTTGATCTGTCAGACAGTCTGAGGCTTCAGAGGCGAAGTCTGCTTACTGGGTCAACAGCCTGGAACAAACCCGGTTAGACAGCGTGGTTTTCCTGTCTCTGACAATAAACCAACTCATCGTCTCTTCAAGGGCTCCAAGACTCTGATGGCAAGAGAGGATAGAAAGAGATTACAACATGCCATATTACGGTTTCTTACGGCCTTTTGTTACTCACTACTCACCCCTTTTAAGTTTGCCAAGTGGAGGGTGTAATTGAAACAACATCCGTGTGCGCAATAATCACAATAAAATACTAGCAGATGAAATAGAATTCAGATTAATGTGAATTGCATGTAAAATAACTACAATAAAACCAAACACACGGAGAGGCAATATGGTCAGTGTCTGTTGGGAACTGACTGTATACCACTCAGGATGTGTGTGTCTGGCACATGGTTCTGTATACAAACAGTCTCAAACACAACATTATTGCTTCCTGTGTCCTCGTTCTAATACTGTCTTATCATTAGATGGACACCTGTTCTTCTTGTACACACAAACACAGAACAGCTTGTAAGTATATTGGCGCTTACGTCCACAAACGGGGGACGCATGGTCTTAGCTGCTACCATTCTTTATCCTAGTTAGTACAACAGTATTTTAATTTCCTGTTCTTAAACATCTCCAATAGGTCAACAATGGATTAAACAATCTCTGACATCATCAAAGGGAAGTCATAAACACAACACTCACAATTAAGAAAAAGCTATAACTCATTCTACCACAACCAGGGACCAAGTAGCCCTTACTATATACTTGTTCACCAGCCTTGTGCCGTGAGGCTGTCGCTTCAAGAGAGTTATCATAGCGTGTCAGCACTGAACTGAGCTAAGAAAAACTAATTCTAAGATAGCTTATTATTTTATCTTACCCTCCATGTACTTTCAGCATCAAATAAAGGACAGTATAATAAGGCATGAGCGTAGGAGACAATTAAACCAACATTACTTCCTTGTATTGACCATAGAGCTAACTAATATACTGTACGTATGGGAAATTCCTGACTCACACTTTTACTGGCAGATATGATGACAGTGGAGGATTGCCAGGAAATCAAACAACTCACTGACCTCTATACCAACTCTTCACATTGTTTTGTACTTTTTCTACCTTAGATAGCTACAGTATTCCGTTCCACCTTACCACACATGCTTACACATAAGCTCAAACTCACACACATACAGTACCATTCAAGGGTTTTTCTTCATTTCACTATTGCTACATTGTAGATTAATAGTGAAGACATAAAAACTATGAAATAACACATTTGGAATCACGTAGTAACCAAAAAAGTGTTAAACAAATCAAAATACGTGACTCACCACCTGGATTCGGTTTTATGTAGCAACATGTCAATTTCTGCTTTTTACATTGGATAAAAGTGGAGAGATACAAAATGGCATATCATACACACCATTTTTGAGGAACAATGGGAAAGTAATTCTACTTTGAAAGTTGATACACCTGTAAACTCACTTTTGAGAAAAGGGACTTTGAATATTTTGGTACCTACTGGAGAGCTCTCCTTTGTCTACACCCATTCAGCATTGTTCATGCCCTCTTAAGCCTTACCCCCACCCATCTCTTTAAGGATTCACATGAGGTCATGTGCTAAGGACTAAAAGTGGTAGTAGCCTACGATAAGGAAAAATTCCAGGTTAACAGAAAGGGTCCAGATAAAAATATGTTATAAATATTAGATGATGCTTACCCAGACACACTTGTCTAAATTGATGGGTCATGTGAAAGAAATGCTATAACCCCCAGCCACATCCAGTGGTGGAAGAAGTACTAAATTGCCATACTTGAGTAAAAGTATAAATCATTTCAAATTCCTTATATTAAACAATTGTATTAAAAAATTATAATAATGTATTGACGGATAGCCAGAGGCACAATGTACTTAAGTATCAAAAGTAAAAATATAAACCATTTCAACTTCCTTATATTAAGTAACCCAGATGGCACAATTGTATTATTTTTTATTGATGGATAGCCAGGGGCACACTTCAACACTCAGACATCATTTACAAATAAAGCATTTGTGTTTAGTGAGTCTGCCAGATCAGAGGCAGTAGGGATGACCAGGGATGTTCACTTGATAAGTGTTTGAATTGGACAATTTTCCTGTCAAAATGTAACGAGTACTTTTGGGTGTCAAGTAAAATGTATGGAGTAAAAAGTACATTTGTCTCTTTACGACTGTAGTGAAGTAAAAGTTACCAAAAATATAAATAGTAAAGTAATGTACAGATACCACCAAAACTACTTAAGTAGTACTTTAAAGTACTGTTACACCACTGCCCAAATACCTTCACACCAGTACATTAGCATACTTTATATACTGTTACACATGCACATATCACATAGTATTCCGTACATAAGTTAAGGCCATGCAACCTGAGTTGAAACCTGAGTGAGGTGCACATGTACAGTACATAAACAGATGCATGCGCCATATATTTAATTGGAGGACACTTGATACGGTCACATGATATTGTTGTGGTATGTCACAAAAGTGGATCGTCTCTACAGAAGGTGTAAACAGTACAGCCAAATGGTAGCAATATCAGGAATAGATAGTGTCAATATAAATGAAATATACAGTATGTACAAGAACAATATCAATAACGATATCAGTGATAGACGAGGCAGTTATATGCATGCAATCAGGGGTAAAGTGGCTGAGCAGCAGGATTTTTTTTTAAAGTAACATCAACGCATGGTGTGTGTTAGGAGAGAATCATGTGAATAGAGGAACTGCAGATAGTTCTTGTGAATGGTCCGTCCGAATCACGCATGAACAAGGGAATCTATATTCGGAGAGCCTGTTTCTATCCTGCCTTTGACTTTGGTGCAGTGCATGTGATGTCCATAGCCTCTTTGTCGCAAAACTCCCTGATCTTGTCAAAAAGATAGTTTGTCTAGTTGTGTCCAGTTCAGGTGGTGCTTTTACAGGTAGACCATCTATGGGAGGAAGGATGTCAGCGTTGCGCAGTAACTGAATCCTGGTCCAGACAGTCTGAACGCTCCTTGGTGACAACACCAGGCTCCAGAGCATCGAAGCTGTAAAACAGGAAATAACAAAAAATCAGAAGATAACATCAATTCACCTCACAAGTTTAGATAAGAATAACCTCATACAAATAAAATATTTTTTTTACCTGAAGTGCTGGCAGCGGCCTGAAGTACAGAGTCAGGTGTTGTTGTCAGCCATAGCTTTCCACCAGCACCATACCATCCTAGGAGCGGAAGGTAGCCTAGTGGTTTGAGCGTTGGGCCAGTAACCGAAAGGTTGCTAGATCGAATCTGTTGTTCTGCCCCTGAACAAGGCAGTTAACCCACTGTTCCTAGGCCTTCATTGTAAATAAGAATTCGTTCTTAACTGACTTGCTTAGTTACATAAAGGTTCAAATTTAAAAATACTCCAGTCCAACCAGCTGTGGGATATTGACCCCTGTCACAGTGCTGTCCTTCACAACACCAGCAATCTCAGACAAAGTGTTCACTCTGGTCTTTCTGAAGTGCTGCTTGATGAGGCCAGTCTGGGGAAAATGTGGTGTGGCCTGTGATCAGGAAATGAAGGTCCAGATTGTGGTAGAGCTTGTGCATGGTCCACCAGGCACGATACCAGAGTACAAACTTGTTCTTGTTTTGGCCACTACAGTTATAACAATTCAGGTCCACATGTGTTTTCCCAACTCCGTAGTTGGTGAAGAAACGGTGCATGTAGTTGATGACTGCGCTGCTTGGGCCAGCTATCTTTTTGATGACTGTATGACTGGTGGATTAGAGTCAGGCATGTTCTACTGATTAATGTTGAAAGACAAATTCCTGATACAAACATTTTAGCATTATTATACAAGAGATTTTAGTTTTCAAAAAAGAGGACATTACATTTTAGTAGACGCTCGACTTACTGTAGTGAACGCATACGTTTCTTTTTTAGTTTTTTTTTGTACTGGGCCACTGTGGGAATTGAACCGACAACCCTGGCGTTGCAAACACCATGCTCTACCAACTGAGCTACAGGGAAGGCCATGTCATGTCCGGGAAAAAGAGGACGCATGGTCACCCTAGTTAATTTACCTGACGAACTCTCTCCTTTAGCTGCAATTTTGTGTTTTGCAGAGCTTATGTGGGCTTCTAGGTCGTTAGCACCTTTATTTGACACTGACACGTACCTGCCAGCTTTGCAGGTCATGCATTCTGCTTCACACGGATCCCGACCAAGACGAAAACACGGGAATTTTCTCTGTAAATCGTCTGTGAATTTACATTTGCGTTTGGGCATTTTTACGCTGTTCTGGAGCCATGTGCCACTGTTGACAAGCAAGCTGCTGCTCTGTCTCTTGGCTGTTGCCATGGTGAGGGTAATGATTGAGATGCAGTTTGACCAATGTTTGCGTAGGCCTACATGACCCACCAATGGTGGCGTGTGAGAAGGCGGGACCTAAAGAGAAAGGTCAATGCAATGCAAAACCCCCAAAACGCACACAATGAATGGCGACTGTAGAAAGCAAAAGCCGAATCCCGGACATTTTGGGCGATTTAGAAATCCCGGCCGGACGCATTTTTTTTAGGTCCAAAAAGAGGACATGTCCGGGAAAAAGAGGACGTATGGTCACCCTACAAGAGATGAGAAATGGCATTCTGAGAGAACATCACTACACACAGTTCATACAGGTAATGTTAGCTATTGTAACTACCCAGCCATCCAACGTCAGCTGGCTAGCTAACAACAAGCTTTAACTAGCAATACAAACTGATTGTCATAGCTAGCTAAAGTTAACCAATAAGTTCAATGTTAGCTAGCTAACATTAGGCTATAACTAGGAATGCAAAATGGCATTCTGAGAAATCACTGACACTACACACACTTCATACACATAAATTAATGTTAGCTAGTAAGCCAGCCACCAACCTCAGCTAACATTAGCTAGCTAACATCAAGCTTTAACTTGGGATCTTTTGTTTAGACATGTCACGTTAACGTTAGCTAGCCAGCTAAAAAATTAATGATATTCCCAATCCATAAAGTAACATTACCAACAATACAAACCGATTGTCATGGCAAGCTAAAGTTAACCAAATAATGTTAGGTTCATTGTTAGTTAGTAAGCCAGCCATCGAACTCCAGCTGGCTAGCTAACAGCAAGCTTTAGCTTGCAATGAAAACAACTTTCTGACAAAATTAGAAACGTATAATATCTGAATCTGTAGCTAGATTCTTACCTGTATACATGGATGAAAGCTTCACGGCAGACTGCAACCCCTTTTATAAGACATCCTGTGTTGTTTCCGTTTAGTTTGCACAGCTTGTTTGGCCTGTGTGTTCCACTGATTTCAAAATGTGTTATTTTCAGAGTGAGAGAGAGTCAGCATTGCATGGCACGAACGTCATCCAGAAAGTAGTCCATCACAACTTTTTCCCACTGACCTTAGTCAATAGCGCCTGATAAATTCATGGCAGCAATGTTATTGAGAGCAGTAGCAACATATTTGCAGTTCTCCATGGCTAACATAATACCAATCGAAAAAACTGAAGTAGAAAGGACTATCTACGCATTACAAGCAGCTCATTTCATAGACACAAGATGTAACACCGCAGACCAATCCAATCTCATCTCTTGGCATGTCCAGCCCACTCATTATCTCAGCCAATCATGGCTAGCGGGAAGGTTGCTGGCTTTTTCTGTGGCTAAACCAACTAGGCTCGTAACTTAACATTTTTTTTGTATTTACAGATGACATAGAAGTTTGACATTAAGGCACATGAAAGTTCACATTTTCGAGAAGGCATTTCTGCATTTTGATTAAAAAAAATAAAACAATTTACGTTCAAAAGGCTCTCCTGTGAAGTCGTGACTTGCGACATACGCCTAGTTTCCTGAATTGGATCACATATATCTAATATTTGAGATTCTTAAATTAGCCACCCTTTGCCATGATGACAGCTTTGAACACTCTTGGCATTCTCTCAACCAGCTTCATGAGGTAGTCACCTGAAATGCTTTTCCAGCTGTCTTGAAGGAGTTCGCACATATGCTGAGCACTTGTTGGCTGCTTTTCCTTCACTCTGCGGTCCAACTCATCCCAAACTCATCCCAAACTATCTCAATTGGGTTGAGGTCAGGTGATTGTGGAGGCCAGGTCATCTGATGCAGCACTCCATCACTCTCCTTCATTGGTAAAATAACCCTTACACAGACTGGAGGTGCGTTTAGTTTAGGGTCATTGTCCTGTTGAAAACAAATGATAGTCCCACTAAGCACAAACCAGATGGGATGACTTATCGCTGCAGAATGATGTGGTAGCCATGCAGGTTAAGTGTGCCTTGAATTCTAAATAAACCACTGACAGTGTCACCATCAAAGCACCCCCACACATCACACCTTCTCCTCCATGCTTCACTGTAGGAACCACACTTGTGGAGATCATCCGTTCACCTACTCTGCGTCTCACAAAGACATGGCGGCTGGAACCAAAAATCTGTACTTTGGTCTGATGAGTCCAAATTTGAGATTTCCACTGGTCTACTGTCTATTGCTCGTGTTTCTTGGACCAATCAAGTCTCTTCTTATTATTGGTGTCCTTAAGTAGTGGTTTCTTTGCAGCAATTTGACCATGAAGGCCTGATTCATGCAGTCTCCTCTGAAAAGTTGATGTTGAGATGTGTCTGTTATTTGAACTCTGTGAAGCTTTTATTTGGGTTGCAATTTCTGAGGCTGGTAACTCTAATGAACTTATCTGCTGCAGCAGAGGTAACTCTGGGTCTTCCTTTCTTGTGGCGATCCTCATGAGAGCCAGTTTCATAAGTGCTTGATGGTTTTTACGACTGCACTTGAAGCAACTTTCAAAGTTTTTTAAATTTTCTGCATTGACTGACCTTCATGTCTTTAAGTAATGATGGACTGTTAAGTTCTTGACATAATATGGATTTGGTCTTTTACCAAATAGGATTATCTTCTGTATTCAAACCCTACCTTGTCACAACACAACTGATTGGCTCCAACGCATTAAGAAGGAAATAAATTCCACAAATTAACAAGGCACACCTGTTAATTGAAATGCAGTACAGTTGTCATCAAGGCAAACGGTCGCTACTTTGAAGAATCTGAAATATAAAATATAATTAAAATGTTGCAACATAAGACCGAATCCAGGTGGTGAATTACGTATTTTGATTTGTTTAACACTTTTTTGTTTACTACATGATTCCATGTGTGTTAATTCATAGTTTTGATGTCTTCACTATTATTCTACAATGTAGAAAATAGTAAAAATAAAGAAAAACCCTTGAATGAGTAAGTGTGTCCAAACTTTTGACTGGTACTGTACATAGCTGTGGGAAGTCAAAAAAAGTCTAAAAATTAAAAGATTAAAAAATATATTTAAATAATCTCAACACCCTCTCCCCCAAGCTACTTCCCACGGCTACACACATGCGCGCGCGCACACACACACACACGCACACACACACTATGACTGCTGCTACTGGAATACTATGTATTATTACTGCACAATGTCTATTTATTATTGGCATTGCGTATCTATTGCACAATTTCCCAGTCTTGTAAATATTCAACTTCAATTAATTTGAGTGCCTTCTGTATTATATTTTTGCTAAATTACTATTCTATTTTTACTTAATTTAGTTATTATTTTTACTACTCTTTGTATTCACTTACTTATTTTTTCTATTGATGTTGCATTGTTGAGAGGTGAACCTGCAAGTAAGTATTTCATTCACTGTGTACTCCATGTAGGATTACTATATATCATGTGTATATGATGAAAAAACTAACTTGACTTGAATTTATTGTAGATACTTTTTGAAGTAGCCAAAATAGAAATAAAGAAATAAAGCTTACCTCGTTCCACCATGGATATCCTGCCAGGTGAGACAATTGAGTCTGGATCTTCTTTACTTCCTCCCTCTGTAGCTCCGACCTCCTATCGACTACAGCCAGCCACGCTGTTTACAGCATAATCGAAACATCCAGCGCAGTTAACGGCAAATTATTATTAGATAGATACCGCTGCTATCTATCGCCAGCGCTCTCCAAACATGGTTTCCGTGGTAACACTGTCCTGCGATAGAAGCTGGACGTTCTTCGAGCTAAGGGCTTTGAGGAACCGGCCTGTCTGCTCTATTGGTTAATAGATGTAGACTGTTATCTGGCCTTGACTGTGCCGGCCTCTTGATTAAGAGAGAAAGAGAGGAGGGAGGAAACAGTGCACGAGGGAGAAAAGTGACTCCGGTCTATTATAAGCAGCCTATAACAGCTCCTCCCTAGCTACCATACATACACCTGTATGACTAACTAAACATTGACTGTGGTGGTACGAGGTCATTCTTTCATTCTGTTGGCTAACCGCAGTGGAAAATCCCGCAACAGAATAATGCCCACTCATACTGACAAACGTGGTCAAAATATGTATTTAGTTATCCTACTTGTGTATCCTATTTGTCAGTATGATTGGTGGTGGGGCATTTCTTAACAAAAAGGGAAACACAAAAATGCACTATCATTATTATGGAAGGTGAATGGTTTTGTTACCGGATCTGGTTGCAAATACAGGAAAAGTACCCAATCGGGTTGCCAATAAAGGAAAAGTGGTCATTTGGTCATTTGTAGATAATGTATAGTAAGCACACTGGTGAGAGCAACAGGTTTCAACCCAGGTTTGGTCCAAAACTAAAGAAGAGCATCATGAAAAAAACATTGACAATTTAAATTAAAACGTTTCTCCTCCTTATAAAGTAAGCTAAAAGTCAACCTTTTGGAGTGAAATAATGCTATGTACATTGGTGCGAGACACTATTCAAGTGAGCAGATTATTTTAAACATATCACATTATAGTGCTTATTGTTTGCACACAATGTGTCAAATGTCGAATTCATGCTGACCTTTTGGCCTGCCTCCTTAGAATTTACAGTTATACAGTAGTCACAGCCGTGTATATTCCCCCTCGAGCCGATACCACAACGGCCTTCAAAGAACTTCACTGCACTTTATGCTAACTGGAAACCGCATATCCTGAGGCCGCATTTATTGTAGCTGGGGATTTTAACAAAGCAAATTTGAAGAAAACGCTACCGAAGTTCTATAAACACATTGATTGTACTACTCACACTGCTAAAACACTCGACCACTACAACTCCAACTTCCGGGATGCCAAGGCCCTCCCTTTGGCAAATCTGATCACGACTCCATTTTACTCCTCCCTTCCTATAGGCAGAAACTCAAAAAGGAAGCACCCGTGCTGAGGACTATTCAACGCTGGTCTGACCAATCAGAATCCACGCTTCAAGATTGTTTTGATCACGCAGACTAGGATATGTCTCTGAGAATAACATTGACAAATACACGGATAAGGTGACTGAGTTTATCCATGGCAAGGTGACTGGGAATATGGCAGAATATAAACAGTGTAGTTATTCCCTCCATAAGGCAATCAGATAGACAAAACGTCAGTATAGAGACAAAGTGGAATCGCAATTCAACGGCTCAGACACAAGACAATCACGGACTACAAAGGGAAAACCAGACACGTCGCGGACACAGACATCTTGCTTCCAGGCAAGCTAAACATCTTCTTTGCCCACTTTGAGGATAACACAGTGCCACCAACACAGCCTGCTACCAAGGACTGTGGGCTCTCCTTATCCGTGGCTGACGTGAGTAAGACATTTAAGCGTGTCAACCCTCGCAAGGCTGCTGACCCAGACGGCATCCCTAGCCGTGTCCTCCGAGCATGCACAGACCAGCTGGCTGCAGTGTTTACGGACATATTCAATCTCTCCTTATCCCAATCTGCTGTCCACACTTGCTTCAAGATGTCCACCATTGTTCCTGTACACAAGAAATCAAAGGTAACTGAACTAAATGACTATCGCCCCGTAGCACTCACTTCTGTAATCATGAAGTGCTTTGAGAGGCTAGTTAAGATCACATCTACCTTTTTTATTTTACCTTTATTTAACTAGGCAAGTCAGTTAAGAACAAATTCTTATTTTCAATGACGGCCTTGGAACAGTGGGTTAACTGCCCAGTTCAGGGGCAGAACAACAGATCATTACCTTGTCAGCTCGGGGATTCAATCTTGCAACCTTTCGGTTACTAGCCCAACACTCTAACCACTAGGCTACCCCACCTTAACTGATACCCTCGACCCACTTCAATTTGCTTACCGCCCCAATAGATCCACAGACGATGCAATCGCCATCGCACTGCACACTGCCCTATCCCATCTGGACAAGAGGAATACCTATGTAAGAATGATGCTCATTGCCTATAGCTCAGCATTCAACACCATAGTACCCTACAAGCTCATCATTAGGTTCAGGGCCCTGGGTCTGAACCCCGCCCTGTGCAACTGGGTCCTGGACTTCCTGACGGGCCGCCACCTGGTTGGGAAGGTAGGAAACAAAACCTCCACTTCGCTGATCCTCAACACAGGGGCCCCACAAAGGTGTGTGCTCAGCTCCCTCCTGTACTCCCTGTTCACCTATGACTGTGTGGCCATGCACGCCTCCAACTCAATCATCAAGTTTGCAGACGACACAACAGTAGTAGGCCTGATTACCATCAATGACGAGACAGCCTACAGAGACAAGGCGAGGGTCCTGGGAGTGTGGTGACAGGAAAATAACCTCACACTCAATGTCGGCAAAACAAAGGAGCTGATCGTGGACTTCAGGAAACAGCAGAGGGAGCACACTCCTATCCGCATCCACGGGACAGCAGTGGAGCAGGTGGAAAAGTTCAAGTTCCTCAGCGTACACGTTACTGACGATCTGAAATGGTCCATCCACGCAGACAGTGTGGTGAAGAAGGCGCAGCAGCGACCCTTCAGTGGTATTACGAAATCACAAAAACCAACAGCTACATTCGACACAGATTGGGGCAATCAGAGTGTATTATGCTAGTTTGCGTATCCCATTTAGTGAAACATTTTCAGAGGGGGCATCAATTGAAATCCAGAAGTATGATGCAAAAATAGATTTTAATGTCATCACTACAAAAAAAGTCATAGAAA
Organism: Salmo salar; assembly: GCF_965601325.2. Classification (NCBI taxonomy): domain Eukaryota; kingdom Metazoa; phylum Chordata; class Actinopteri; order Salmoniformes; family Salmonidae; genus Salmo; species Salmo salar. The sequence continues at coordinate 39,808,578 of NC_138292.1, forward strand.
ATAAAGGGGAACAGAAATAATATAAAACCTTCAAATGATCATAAATACACACATACAAATGCATACTACACATCCTTCCAAGTCAAGGTAAGCTTTTGGTTTTATTAATTTATTGCCACTGGGGCCCGCATTGTAATTGTTACACTACTTTCTGACTGTACACTGTACTGCATGATTGTAGCGGGTTTACTAACTCGTTAGTTCTAGTAGCTATGTTGACAATGATGTAGGCTGTGTGTAGCGGTTAGCAGTCATGATATGAAGGTTTGGTTTGGAAAGGGTTTTTCGCCTGGTCACAGACAGCTGATGTGTTGTGCACTGAAGTCCACAAGCGAAGGGAAAAGGTGAGAGGAGGAGAGAGCGTAGATAGTTGCGAGTAGGAATTATATGTACACCGATCAAAGTGATCAGGCTTTCTTTATATGGGTGCTATGAAAGTGAACTGTTTGCGTGTGATCAGGGGTGTATTCATTCCACTGATTCTGTTGAAAAAATAATCTTAAACGGAAGCAAATGGAATGAAAAGGGGATAAACATACCTGAATTTGTCCAATAGACACTCATTTGCAACTGTTGGACCAATGATTACACCCTACATAGGTCAGCTAGATGCAGGCAAGAGTGTGCAAGGCAGCAATGAATGTGTGACATTTCTCTCAACCTATGCACCTAGGTTGTAAACTTTCATTTATAGGCTAGGTTGTAGCAACCTCATGATGGGTATAGGTACAATTTCAGTATCATGTAGTAACCTAAACCTATCGATGTTACATTGAGCTGGGTGAATGGAATATGAATGACAGTCATCTAATATGCTGTAATAGAAATAAGGCCATGCTCATAAAAAAATAAAAAATCATCCTCCCTCATCGTAAACGGCACCGACCGCAACTGATTCATGTATAGGCTACTTATAAAGACAGATAGCATAGTCCTCAGTCTTTTCCATAAGAACCTAAGTGCAATAAACACATTGGACAGGCTAGCATTTAGCTAACTTATGTAGCAAGCGACGCATATGGCTTGACTACACACTATAAACAGGGGTGTCAAACTCATTCCATGGAGGAGCTAGAGTCTGCAGGTTTTGGTTTAAGGCCTAGACAACCGGGTAAGGGGAGTTCTTTACTAGTTAGTGACCTTAATTCATCAATCAAGTACACGGGAGGAGCAAAAACCTGCAGAACCTTGGCCCTCTGTGGAATGAGTTTGACACATGTTGTCATTGGAGCTTGGTGTGCTGTCCTTCTGAGTTCTGGTGCAGAACAACACAGCGCAGTAGAGAGCCTTACTGCAACAGCACAACCCCTGCACCCTCTCCAACAGGTTCTTTAGGAAGAGGTGGAAGGTACACCTGAGGGCCGACGAGGAGAAGTAGAAGATGATGGGGTCCAGGCTGGCGTTGATGGTACTGGACAAGAGTGCGCCCATCCGCCAATCGGGACTCTCCCAGTTAACAAAGCCCACTAAGTGTGACAGGTTGTAGGGCACGAAGCAGACGATGAACACCAGCAGGGTCCCCAGAGACAGGCCAATGGCCCGCAGACGTTTCTTGGGGTTGATGCTGGGCAGCTGAGAGAGGATTCGGATGAAGTTGATGTAGCAGAAGCAGCAGATAATGAAAGGTACACAGAATAGAACCAGGAAGAGCTCCAGACGGACAGGTATCAGGACCCGCAGCTGCATCTGGGTGAAATTTGTGTAACACGTGTTCCCTTTCTGGGTGGCATTGTAATCGACTAAATATTGAATGATGTAGACAATACTGACGTGCGCCATGGAGATCGCCCAGAAGGCGACACTAGCCACCGTGGCGTACAAAGACCGTCTTATGAGTTTGTACTTGATGGGAAAGGCCACCCCCAGGTAGCGTTCAATGCTGATGGCGGTAAGAAAGAAGATGCTGTTGTAGATGGTGGTGTAGAAGACAAAGCTGGTCAATGGACACAGGAAGGTGGGCAAGTTCCATATATGGTTGTCCACCACCTCTTTCATCTTGAAGGGCAGGAAGAGCAGGAAGAGGAGGTCCGAGATGGTCAGGTTGAGGAGCAGGATGTTGATGGGCATGGCTTTCTGCCTCGCCTTCTTTCCAAAGGTGTAGAAGGCCACAACATTGGCAGGGAAGCCAATCAGGAAAGTGATGATGTAGACCACCAGCACCAGGCTGCTGTGGCTGTTATCCCAGGATTCATTCCCAGACAGCATTCTGCAAAAGAGGAAGGAAACAAACAATGAGCTGATGTTTGCGTTAGCTAATGCAGGTACTCAATTTGGGGTCAATTCAGGATATGCATAGTTAGTCCGTAAGGGTGTGAAGCAATTCAAGAGAAACTGAGTCACTGTCACTAGTTTGTTTACAGAAGTTCACAAGGAGGTAGAATTAGGTCACAAGGATGGCTACAATGGGTGTGATGCAATTGGTTAACAAAGCCATGTCATTCTGTGTAACAAGAGTTTCTTTGAGTCTGTGGTTGTCTTTGGCAAGTCAGCGGTCTAATGCACTGCATCTCAGTGCTTGAGGCGTCACCACAGACACCCTGGTTCAAATCCAGGCTGTATCACAACCCGGGCCGTGATTGGGAGTCCCATAGGGTAGCGCACAATTGGCCCAGCGTCGCCCGGGTTTGGCCGGTGTAGGCCGTCATTGTAAATAAGAATTTGTTCTTAACTGGCTTGCCTAGTTAAATAAAGGTTAAATAAAAAATAAATGGTTGGACTGTCTACAGTAGACAAATGGAGGTATACAGAGCAAACGTCAATGTCATTATGTTCCTCAAGCAGGTGACTTGTTAGCAAACCCTGCCCCCTTTCCAAGCAAGACCTTGTCTCTGTAGGCACAGTGCATTGGAGTGAAGGCATTAATTGTCGCAAACGAGGTACCCATCACAACAATAAAGGGAGCGGTCTGTTTGTGCTTCACAGCCTTGAGTATCCCAGATGCCTCTCGGCTAATCCCAGTGTTAATACCCAGCGCACGCATGAACCCCTAAGCTTCCTTCTATTCATGGTGGAACAAACTAACAACATAATACTCCCATCATGACACAAGTGTTCAGTGGCTGCTAAGCCACGAGGACGGTATTAGAAGAGTGACTTTAATTTCTACAGAGTAAGGGGTTATTTGGTTCCCAATGACACTTCCACAAAGTATCCGTTGAAATGACAGTCACATATTTTGGGGCTAGCAGTGTTATCAAGGATGACCTCTGCACTGACAATATTAAAATTGTGAACAGAATACGAATTCAGAAGAAGCTAAATAGATTTTCTGGTTTTCCATACTTTCCTGCTCACTCCAATTCAACAATTTGATGACAAGTGCATGTCAATTTGGTAAAATTATGTCAATGTCAATTACATGGGGAAGAATGTAACCAAGGGAAACAATTACTTGTGAGAACTGGATCCTATTTTCTAACTGACCTTGGGCAATACTGATTAACACGAACATCAACACGGTCATCTACTTCTCATTTCCTTTCCCAACACTGATTCAACACTTACTATTCTTGTAATCAATTAGTGCTAAAACACACCCTAGGAGGAAGGATATAGTTATTAAAAACTGGGTCATGTGAACGTCAATTGTTTATAGAAGCCCAGGTTCTCCAGAAGGGTATATGGTATCTAAATGACAATAAACGACAACATACACCTGCAGGAAGGAGGTAGCCGGGTTTTCTTAGTTTATCTGGTGTTGCCGGGAAGTGGTCAAGGTGTTGTAAACCCTTGACTGACTGATAAAACGGCAGTCTAGCGGATGTGTTTTGGTCTGGGAGGTAGCTCGTTATGAGAAACCACCAGGCGCTGGACATGTGGCTGTACATGTAAGGGTACATGTTTGAGGTTCCATGAGGTGTCTCATTCATTTGACAGCTGATTTCATTAATAAGACAACAGAGTGTAGTACAAACACAGAACATACCTATACCATCTCATTACTGAAATGTATTTATTTATATTCCAGTTGCATGGTAAGTATTTAATATTTACCTTAGATCTAACAGATTTCAAAAGGCTTACAGGTATTTTGTTATATAAAAGCATTGTCTGTCTACTTTTCCAACATTTACATAAAAGCTCTGGATAATAGCACAAGAAGCGTGATATCAAAAGAGTTCCACTGTACATACCTCAGTCAGCAAACACACACTCCCAGGCACATCTCCTGGTCAAAGGTCAAATGGTGAGTAAGCTTGGCTCCAAATAAACTGTGCTGTTAATGGTAAAGTCTCTATTTAATGTACATGATGTCACGTACCTCAGTTCATACTAAACAGGAAAGAAGATTTACATGTTCCTTTTTTGGGGGGAGGGGGGGTGAGAGACTCCATTTGGGTTACACTTTATTTGGATAGTCCACAACAGATGATCTTTCTGGAAATGCTCAAACTATCAACAACAAAAAACTCAACTGCAACTCTGTTGATATGCAACGGCTTACTCAGATTACAGTTCGGTTTAGGTTTAGAGTTAGGATGTGAGGCCTGGCAGCTGAGGCTCGGGTTATGGATTATGTATTAGGTGTGTAGTCACAGTAAGGTTTACAATTGGGGTTAGTATTAGGGTTATGGATAAATAGCTGAATACCATCTATTGTTAAATACACTAATAACCTAAAAAATACATTCCTCTCACCCAACCTTTTACATGGATTATTCAGCATGTGGAGAATGTTAATTACGTTTGGGAAATATCAAACTGTCTGATTTACTGTCCCCTCTAGTTCATTTCAACGTAGCCTATCGGATTGTTTTCACACAACATCTCACACAAACCATGTGAAATCACAATTCACGCCATTGAGTTTATTGCGTTGTTGTTTTTGCAAAGTTTTTACAGACATTTTTGACTCTTCAGCATAAAAATTCAAACATACTTCTACAACAAAATGGCTAAAACTATGCTATTTGAGTACAATGTTGAGTACAATGCCAACTGAACATGTGAGGTAGTTGAGTCTAATTTGGGGGAAATCCTAGTGGATACTGTCAATTACAATGCATCATCCCTAGTAACTACACAGTTACTATAAACCAAAAACAAACTGTTCATGAGAAACTTGAGTTGCGGTTACAACTTGCAAGACCTAAGTTCCCATTTATAGAGCAAAGCAACCATACAATTGTCTATACATGCCTTGAATGGTTGTATTTTGTCAGATTTGAGGTATGATGGGCCAAAGTTTATTCAAAGGAAACTGTTTCAACACTTTCTTGGTACATCTACTGCAACATGCTTGTTCACCATTTTCCATGAAACCAAGCTAACCATGTCAACAACAAAAAAAACATAAGGCCAACTCATTTCCTTGATGCCCCCATTATTAGCCAAATAACGGTCATTCGGCCCAAAAAAACAATTAGACGGGCCCGCTGGGCTAAAGATGGACGAGCCCATATGGCATTTGCCAGAGGAATATGGCCAAACCAGTCGATCTCTGCTATTGAGTATTACGTTCTCTGCTGATCTGCTGCTTAGATTAATTTCATAAATAAATTCATAAATATTTCAGAAATACATTTGTTTCTTAATAAAGAAACTCTGGTTGATGAACATGTGCTTGTGTGTCCGGTCTGTCTTTCACATACCACACACACACACACACACGCACGTATACACACACACAAGCACGTATTAAACAGACGTATGCACGTACACATATACATGGATGCACTCTCGTACACACACACGCATACACACGAACAGGCACATACAAACACTTCTGTTCAAAAGCAGGTTTCATATTGCACAAATGAAGATAGAGCCCAGAGAAGAGGGATTCATAGTCCAGCGGCAGTGAGGAACTATTTGTTTACATCCAACTATACTAAGTATAAGTCCCAAATAGCACCCTATTCCCTGCGGTACATGTACAGTGCCGTGAAAAAGTGTTTAGGCCCTTTCTGATTTTCTCTATTTTCGCATATTTTTGATATTGAATGTTTTCAGATCTTCAAGCAAAACCTAAAATTAGATGAACGGAACCTGTGTTTACAAATAATTAACACACTTATACAACACCCAATTCCCCTGTGTGAAAAAGTAATTTCCCCCTTACACTCAATAACTGGTTGTGCCACCTTTTTCAGCATGAACTGCTTGTTTCAAGTCCTGCCACAACATCTGAATTGGGATTAGGTCTGGACTTTGACGAGACCATTGTTGCTTTTTAGCCATGTTCATGTAGACTTGATTGTGTGTTTTGGATCATAGTCTTTCTCCAAGACCCAACTACGCTTCAGCTCACAGACGGATGGCCTGACATTCTCCTGTACAACTCTCTGATACAGAGCAGAATTCATGGTTCCTTCTATTAAGGCAAGTTCTCCTGGTCCTGAGGCAGCAAAGCATCCCCAAACCATCACACTACCAACCCCATGCTTGACCATTGGTATGAGGGACCCATGTCGTCCAAAAAGCTTTTGACTCATCTGTCCATAGAACATTCTTCCAATAGTATTGATGATCATCCAGCTGCTTCCAGGTGCTTCTTGGCAAACTTAAGTAAACCTTTTGGATGAGAAGGGTCCCAGTATGTCTAGCAAAAAAAACTGCATTCCACAGTAAGAACCTTATACCAACGGTCAAGCATGGTGGTGGTAGTGTGATGGATTGGGGATGCTTTGCTGCCTCAGGACCTGGACAACTTGCCTTCATATATAGAAAGAGCCCTTTATCTAATATTAGGTTTTGGTTGAAGATCTAATAACATTCAGTATCAAAATATGCAAAAATTGAGAAAATCATAAAGGGGGTAAATACTTTTTCACAGCTCTGTAGTTAGCGCACTACTTTTGACAAGAGGGTTATGGTCCCTGATTAAAAGTAGTGCACTACATAGGGAAAATGGTGCCATTTGGGATACAGACTATGTTTATGTGTGTGCCACCGATCGAGGCTCCAATCTAACACTAATTGTATAGTGAAAAGCCAGGTTTAATATATGTGTCATCCTTTTGACATAACGACACAGCAGTGACAGAAGTCCTCTATCTAGCAGGACATTTAGAGCACCCTGGTGGTACTAATAAAGGTAAGATGGGGGGGGGTATCAGGGGAGCGCTGGGCCCCCATGGTAATGATGGTAGACACACCGTGTCAGATGAAAAGCTGCCATCTTGGAGGGTGTTTAATCAGGGACTATCACGACGAGTGCCACCTTCCCTAACATTTGTGCTTACTGTGTGTGTGTGTGTGTGTGTGTGTGTGTGTGTCGGGCGAGCTGATAGATGAAGACGTGATATTTAAAATGGTTTGTTCTTAGTCTCTCCCCATAATTACCCGGAAACCTCAGCGTGGTCTGTGTGCAGCGCGAGCAAGTCAAGAGTTGTTTATCAAAACGGTACGGTCTGACTGGCTGGCCTCTCATGCTCGGCAATGCACCGTGGTTGACTGTCTACAGCGGCTGATTCATGCATTGAATGCCACGTTGTGTTCTCTCGCCAGACCTGGGTATACAATGTGACTCTTGTGTCTGTCAGTGTGACCCTCCTGCTGTCAGTGTGTATACAGTATATACAGTCCTGGACTGTGAGTTTTGGGGCTACTCAAATATCTGCTGCCCATTCTTAAGATGTTGTAATCAGAAACACGATATGAAAAGATTGCAGTTGTGATGGCTCTGTTGCCCTCAAGAGACCTCAGGTTAATGTGTTATCCCTAGCAGCAACAATTCTAAGATATATTCTAAGATATTTAAGTATGAGTCCGAAGATATATTATGTCTCAAGTCTTGACATTGTCATTTTCATAATTTTCATTCTGCTGTTTCGAGGCCCTTAACAAATGAAGGAGCATTACCGTCGACTCTAAGACAAGGTGGTTGAACAATGGTTGAATTCCTTTTCATGTCTCTCAAGGCCTTACTGTGGTGGAGCCATAGAAATACATATTTTATTTATATGGGTAAAGTACTTCTGAGCCAACAGGATGTTACAGTAGCAGTACAATGGATGGGGGAGATAACACATTAGCTTAGCTGTTACGACTTCCGCCGAAATTGGTGCCTCTCCTTGTTTGGGCGGCGTTCGGCGGTCGACGTCACCGACCTTCTAGCCATCGCCGATCCACTTTTCATTTTCCTTTGGTTTTGTCTTGTCTTCCATCCCACCTGGTTCCAATTCCATCAATTACATGTTGTGTATTTAACCCTCTGTCCCCCCCCCCCCCCCCCCATTCTAGCCTCCACCGATCTACATTTCTTTTTCCATTTGTTTTGTCTGTATTGTTCACACCTGGTTCCCATTTACTTTTTAATTATTTCCCTATTTAACCCTCTGGAGCCATCATGGTTTTGTACGTGTTTATTGTTGTCAGTTGTCTCGTTTATGTGATTCTGGATTTTCGTTCTCCTTGTTGGAAGATTGATTTTGAGTAAAGTTACTATTAGTACTCATCTCTGTGTCCTGCGCCTGACTCCGCCTTACCCACATCCCCTAGACTCTGACATTAGCTAGTTGTCATTTAAGATATGTTTTTTCTTATGGCCTCATAACAGCTGATAGGCCTCTGCCCAACCACTCCCTGGTAATAAATAAATGCACAACGGTAATACTTAAATAGAATACATATACATTTCTTTCCTTTAAAGGAGCAATCTGCAGTTGCTTCATCCGTTTTTGGATTTATAAGTTAATGACCCTATAAGTACCTATTGATGGTTGAAGAATATAACTTGTAAATACCTTATGAGCTTAGTTCAACTATCGTACCATCAGACCCCAAAATATAAGCTTGTTTTACTCCAATGTTTGTAAACAAAGTAAATGTAAACAAACCTATATAGCCTCAAAATATGGTTATAACTATAATTTTACGTCGTGGATGATCAGTCTTTGCATCCATTGTTCTGTCTCTGAATATGAGAGTGGTTACATTTCTCCAGCCCCATCCATCAGCTTTTTGCCAAAACAGGGGTGGGGAGTACGCTTCATTGTTTCGATTGCTGATGGCCACTTTAAGATAAGACCTGATGACCAGAACAAACAAAAAACTCAACCAGTACTCTATTTCTATGCTGGTGGTACAGTACGGTCACAAATGGTTCGCAAAAATACATTTCATTAATTCTTTTTTTTTTACACAAATAAACAAAAATACAGCCGGAAAGCATCGATTAAAAAACACAAGCCTATTTTTAGTTTGTTGATCTGATTTGATATTTGAATTTTTGACCATTCATGTTCGTATTTCATTGGATGCTCTGCTGCCACAGTATGTCTGGCGTTATAGAAACAACCATCTGTACATCAACGCAAGAGCAAGTGGCAGTTGTAGGATGTTGACGTTTTCTGTAGCCAGCAAATAGGCCGAGCATGCACTCTCTGGGGTTTCTGCTTTCTCTGTTGTGGTTTAAATCAATATCTGACTGTGATCCTTTTTAGACGAGCTAAACATGACTGTGGATTTCCTTGTTGCTATCCACCACACTTTCATCTGTGTTCAGTATGTTTATTGAATGCAGCCAAGGGTTTCCTTGCCTATGGCTCAAGTCTATTGTTTTAATTTTGTGATATTGAACGAGCAGTGTTGTAAAATCCTATCTAATGGAAAAGACCTTAGAGGCAAAGGAAATGGTTCTAATCGACGAGGCCCCTGAAGTCTCTCTTGCACGTTTGGCTCCCCCTAGTGGCGTTACAATACATAAAAACTCCTGTCTGATTTTGCTGCTCAAAATGTTTATTGCAGACAGACTGATGTGATACTCAACGCCAGACGTTGTTGAAATTATGGTTGTGTTCCAAATGGCACCCTATTCCCTTTGTAGTACACTCATTTTGACCAGGACCCATAGGGCGCTGGTCCAATTTTTCTCACTAAATAGGGAATATGATGCCATGTGGAATACAACCTATGTTGCTACTGGGCTTCAGTCAATACATTTGCATGCAGATGCACATCCGGTGCAGACAAACACGGCCTATGTTCCAGCCTGTCCCTGCAAAGAGAGACATGCATTAAAAATGGAACTGAAATAGAAAATAACAGATAGGTGTTCAAAATGAGAAGGATTTAAGTCTTACTTCGGGACTTATCCTCATGGACCCATATCTCCTGATGGCATCAGGATGGAAACGAAGAGGAGACTTACCACCATGTAGGTTAAATCTGTGCAGTGCGTGAATACCTCTGAAACGGATGCTTTCTTTCCTCCCTTCCCTGTGGTAATCACTGATCAGTACAAGAGTGGATACGTGAAAACGAGCGTTCCCCATTGCTTTAATCAACGCGTCAGATCAGTGATTTCCTCATGGAAAGAAGGAAGAATACATTTGAAGGGTATTTGAATAGGTCCATTGACTGTCCTGTGTGAGACACCCTCCACGGTTTATAATACCTGTGGCGTCGGATGCCATAGTAGATCCCCAGAAAAACCACCACCAAAACCACACCAAGGGTTACACACACGATGAGCAGCACTGGCACGTGGGAGTCAGGAGGGCTGGGTGGAGCCACTGTGTGATAAAGAGGAGACACACACACACCAGTATGTAATTTAATCACAACAAAAATGCTGATTTTACACATCCACTGCTGTTGCCTTGTTTCGTACGCTAATTTATTGCCCCAATGTGAAACATAAACAATAAAAATTTGCTGCAGCAAACACAGTAAATCATGGATGGAGAGAAAAACAACCACGTTCAATGTACATGCAAATTGCGTTCTGGAAAGGAGCAGTATCAGCATGGAGTCTTCCTACGTGACATATTCCCATCACTTTGGAATAACAGACAGTCATTTAAGCTTTGGAGGATAACTATAATATGTTTTCTGCCATTACTCAACAGTACAAAGTCCTTCTACCTTAGCAGTTGTGGAGCAGGGCTGTATTTGATGTACTCACAAGTGGGAGCTGTGCTGAGGGACTGATAGAGCAGCAAGCCAGAAACTCCTAATTCCTCCATAACAAGCTGAGGAAACAGACATACATTTCCCTAATGTGGAAAATCAACAACTCCCCAAGGGAGTCTGCATACTCAGCAAAATGTAACAGTATTTTATTCAATTTAACATGTCTTACTCACCGAGTGTCCGCACATACAAAACAGGATTCAAAAGGTCAACACAGCCACTCGTTTCTCTAAAGGACTTTCTCCTATTCTTAGTCCTGAAAGCAGAGATCAACATATCTTCCTCATTGTTATTGCTCTAAGATACGGCTTGAGATTCAGTAGGCTTATTCACTCTATCAACCATGACTCATCCAGTAAATTCTGCCATGGAATCATGTGCCCAAATTTACAGCAGGAATACAGTAATAGGTTTCACAGTAAGGAAAATCTCTGCTGTAAAGCAAAATTACTGTATTCATCTGGCAACTCTGGTGCTGTAATTAAGAAGGGACCTTTTTACAGTGCAGATTCTTCAACTTAAAAACTGTCTAGTAAATACAATATTCTGGGAATATTTGTAACCGCTGAAGATGATCAGAATGCCTGGAGGCCAAGATGATTTCAAAATCAGTTAAGATTATACCAGTAGGAAGTTAAGATTATACCAGTAGGTAACATTATATCAAAATTAATGTCATATAATACACTGACATACAGTATTTTCCTGTAAATAAACTCCTCCTAATGATCGACATTCACAAGACACCACGTGGGGCAATCAAAATACTTTATCATCATCAATAAAACATAGTGGTCTTGAAAAGCATGTTCAATGGAGACCCCTAATCTTTAAAAACCTTATTTATCCTCTATTCTGTATTCACATTGAACATATATTTTAGTATAAAACAGCCTCCCTGAGTCACAAAGACACATATCGCAATGGCAGTACCAACATATTTACCACGTGACAGAAAAATAAAAACATTAAATACAGATTTTGTTTCGAAAGAAAACTAAGATTCCTTCCAAAAGAGATCACTTTTAATGTGCCAGTCCCCCACACAAAAGACCATTGTAGTCCCAGAGCAAATTGTTTTGCTTTGCTTAGTCGGGGAAAATGTTGCAGCTCAGCAGCTTCTTTGTGCTGACCTCCTCCACGCATGGGCGCTATTATTTTCCGAGTCATTTAAGTCGCATAAAAGCGCTTAATTAATAAGCGGCCCATCCATTTGTGGGGTCTCCTTCATAGTTAGTTGAACATTGCTTCCGAAGCCCAGGCGCCGAGGCGAATCCCCTTAATTGAGTGGTGTCAAGAGAAGCATCTGTAAACAGAAAGTCACCACATAAATACTTCCATGGAAATATTAAATAAAACAAGTCACAGAGGGGTTTTTTCCTTCAGAATTTTCACACAGTAGTTCCCAGGGGCCAAGTCCATTCAATCAATTGGAATCCATCCAGCAAGGGTCCTCTTTTCCTTTCCTTTTTACTGTTTATTCTAGTCACAAGGAGCAACACACACACAGATATGAATGGAAACAAGTCCTCATTGTTGTGGCAGTGGCTCATTCTCTCTCTGAACACGCTGAATGGGAGAGGCCACGTACACACAGCCTGGAGAGTCTCGCCATCAATAAGGCCCTTTTCTCATTCCTACTATTTGGTTAAATGGTGCATCAGAAAGAACACATCAGTGTGGTTTTCCAGTGACTCATTGTTGGTACTGTTGAAAATCAACAGATAACATACACTTGACAGGCAGGGGGAGTCGACTGCGGGAAGTGTGTGTGATAGAGTGTGAGTGGGTGTGTGTGTACGCGCATACATGTGTTTTTGCTTGGTCTCTATTGCTTTAGAGTAGGGCTCCCATAGTCATCCATGCTTGTGTTTCTCCTCTTGTCAGTTGCTGGTGTGTGTGTGTCAATTGGCATCTCTCAGTGTCTAGGCCTCCCTTGGTGGGTCTGCTGTCAGAGAGAAAGAACAAGACCTTAATTATATATAAGTCGTGTTCAACATAGCCACTGACACAATTCTGACACTGAAACACTGGTACAGTATAGACAGACAAACACCAAGCCAAGCTAGCCTGGCTGTATCCCTGCCAAATACGCGTCATTACTCCAGCAGAAAGATACTTGTCACTCAACAGAAAGTGCAGGCCCCGCTATAAAAGCTGCTTGGCAAGCTTCCCTGTGACTAGGGTTGCAAAGGGAGGGTATATAACTGGAAACTTTCGTAGTTTCAACGATTTAATTTAATTTATCACAAGACGTCTAGAGGCTCTTTTGGGTACTTCACATTTTCACAGGTGTCTAATCTAATAATAAAATAGGATAAAAAAAATCTAAATAAATTAAAACATTATCCGAAATATAAGCCATCAACTTAGTGAATACCATTGTTATGAGGGTTTTTCAGCATGAAATATCCCTTATATATGTATTTGTATATGTATTTATATATGAAATATCCCTTATATATGTATTTGTATATGTATTTATATATGAAATATCCCTTATATATGTACTTGTATATGTATTTATATATGAAATATCCCTTATATATGTACTTGTATATGTATTTATATATGAAATATCCCTTATATATGTATTTGTATATGTATTTATATATGAAATATCCCTTATATATGTATTTGTATTTATATATGAAATATCCCTTATATATGTATTTGTATATGTATTTATATATGAAATATCCCTTATATATGTATTTGTATATGTATTTATATATGAAATATCCCTTATATATGTATTTGTATATGTATTTATATATGAAATATCCCTTATATATGTATTTGTATATGTATTTATGTATGAAATATCCCTTATATATGTACTTGACCGTGTCAATACGTCTTTGTTGTTAATATTTTGGCGCCAAACTGGTGAAAAAAGTAAATAGTTGGAAGAGTTGCAGAGTTCATTTAAAATAATACCATAGTTGATTAGATGCTTTTCTCATGAATTAGGCCATTTTCTCTTGTACCATATGGTCTATTCACTAGAAACTCATGGGCAATATGGACACCGAAATACTATATATGAATAAATCCTTTTAAAGTTATTCATGTAAAAATGACCAGAGAAGGCCTGTTAATTACCAAAATGACAGAAGATTACAGTAACTTGAGTAAATTACCAGTAGTTTTACAACTCTACCCGTGACACACATATTATACATATTATAGGGGTGGCAGGTAGCCTAGTGGTTAGTGCGGTGGGCCAGTAACCGTAAAGGTTGCTGGATCGAATCCCCGAACTGACAATGTCAGAATATGTCGTTCTGACCCTGAACAAAACTACCACTGTTCCCCGTTAGGCCGTCACTGTAACTAAGAATTTGTTCCTAACTGACTTGCCTAGTTAAATAATAAATCAATCAATCAAATAAAGTTAATAGAGTTCCATTTGGGATGCTGACTGAATGAGAGGTGGGGGAAACCAAAGAAACTAAGTACACAGCGAATGACATAATGAGACAGTCATAATGATCACACATCTGAGACAGAGAGCCATGTGGCAATTAATGAAACATGAAATGGCTAAACAACATATATCAAACATATCGGAACGGTTGGCTCTGATATCAAACACTACTTTGGTGTTTACTTACCTGGCGTGGGTGGGCACGTTGAGCATGTTGACCGTGCCTGTGGGTGTTATCAGCGTGCACGTGGTGGCCATTTCCTGAGTGCAGGTTGGCCGGCATGGTAGCGCTGGGATGTCTGTGGGGCGGGTGGGCGTTGGGGTGTCTCTGTGCGGTGTGTACATTGACTGGGGGCCTGAGAGGGCCAGTGGGGCCCCGGTTTGGAGACTGGTGCTGGGTGCGTTCTCTGGGAATAGTCTGGAACTGAGCCAGAGGGATCACGGGAGGGGGCGTGGGGGGCCGCTTGTGCCCAGGGTTACGGCATTCAGCTTGGGTGTTGAGCAGGGCGGCCTGTGTCTGGTGGTTACGGTTGTGAAAAGGGTTAGGGGTCGTCAGTGTGTGCATCTCCAGAGCCGTCTGAGTGAGGCTACTGGGGTCCTGTGTAACAGGCTGTGTTATTGCACCCCAACCTTGTGTTGCTGTCTGTCTCTGGTCTTGTGTGGGCTGCGGTATCATAGGTGTGTTTCCCCTACCATACTGAATCCCGGTTTGTGTCTGTGGGATGTGATTTGGATTGGCGAGAGCTTGAGTGTCGAGCGTGGTGCCTCGGGGCATGTTGGTTATTAGTCCCTGTGGAGCACCTGGTCCCTGTTGTTGCGGCTGGGGGTTGTGGTGGCTGTGTGAGGTATTTTGTTGCCTGGGGCCAGTCTGGCTTTGAGAAGCGGTCTGAGCTGTGATCTGGGACTGAGCTCTGACATCCTGCCGGGCTCTCTGCCTTGGTGTATCGCGTGCATGAGGACTGATATGTGACTGTGTGTGGCTCGGAGCCCCAGGCTGATTGTTTGTCCCATGAGTGTGGGGGAGGTTCTGGGCCTGTCTGCCCGCCGTCGGTGCAGCCTTCCTGGGTGTAGATCGGCTCTGTGGGGGGCTCTGGCTCTGTGCTCCTGGCCCACTCCTTCGGGTGTGTGGTTGAAATCGTCTAGCCTGGGACGGAGACTCTGTGCTATCAGAGCTGTAGCTGCTGTCGGGGGAAGCCTGTACCCTTCTGGGGGAGTTGTTGGGGTACGCCGGGGTGCCCCTCAGACGGTCCCAAGGCATTTGTTGGCGGTGTGAGCTGGCACTTGATGTGGCATGACTGTCATCACGTGGCACAGAACTGGCCGCTGCTGGGTCGGAGTGTCTAGGCTGGGTATCAGTAGCCTGGTCCATCTGGTAGGTCTGCGTGTTGGCGTTTCGCTGAAGAGTGTGACTTCGACCACCGTGTGTGTAACCAGTAGGAACAGGACCTGTAGAGACTTGAGGACCAGTGTCTAAGTCACTGTGGTCAACCTGTGAAGGATCACCAGGATATGACAAGCCAATTTGCATCCTGGGATTGGTGTATGACTGTCCAGTCTGTGTGAACGTTTGTGGGTTGTTATTTTGAACTTGAAGAGCACTAGCACTGTTGGCTACATTGATGGCACTCCGCTGCATTGTACTGTCCTGTGGGCTTGTAAATTGTTGCTGTGACTGTTGGTTGGGTTGTTGACCATTAGTTGGATAGGAATTGAGATTGACGTGAACCGTGGGTAGCTGTGCGTTGCTATTTTCCTGGTTGTGTGGCAGTGTGTTAAGGTTAACACCAACCTGAGTAGAACCCGCTTGTATGAGAATGTTTGGATTGTTCGGGTGGTTTTGAGTTATCTGTGGGAGGGTGTTGAGTGTGTTGGCATTCTGAGGTGCAGCAGTGTGTGTGAAAGTGTTGTGGTCCTGCGTGGTGGCATTTTGTGGAAATGAATTGGCATTCTGATGTTGGGCATTGTGTGGGAACCCATTGCTGTTGGCATGGCCATTGTGTTGAAGTGTGTTAGTGTCGCGTGGCGGTGTGTGTGTGTTTTCGCGGCCATCGGGTGGGACAGAGTGCTGGCCTCTGCCTAAAGTCCGGGTACCAGGTGGAGGGGGCTCTGGGGGCTGAAAAAGAGAGAGAAATAGAAGAGGAAGAAAGAAAATGGGTTAATTGATTAAATAAAGTGCTTTCAGAATCATAATATTTTGGGGAAAAGACGAGTGTCTTACTGTAAGCATGAGTTCTGGGTTTCTCTTTTGTCCTGTGGCCTGCTGTCTTCGGTCAACTGCAATGATCAACATTGTCACATACAGTATTCAAACATGGAAACATATGTTTACATGAGCATAGTACACACAGGTCGATGTGAATGCTTACAAAGAGGACTTACTTTCATGGCTCCACAGGGGACTTCCTAAACAGACAGACAGACAGACAGACAGACAGACAGACAGACAGACAGACAGACAGACAGACAGACAGACAGACAGACAGACAGACAGACAGACAGACAGACAGACAGACAGACAGACAGACAGACACGCTCACTCACCTCTCCTCCAGCGCACCAGGAGTACGATGGCTATGATGATTAAGATCAGAGCGACCACACAGCCAATCACTATGCCAGCCACTGCCCCTGCACTGAGGCATGTGCCTGAGACAGAGGGAAACAGGGAAGGAAGGGCGGGGACAGGGACAGAAAGAGTGGGAGGGAGGTGGAGACAGAAATTAATCATGATAATGTGTCTGAGACACGGAGCCCAGACAGACAAATAGAAAAGAAACGAGGTTTCAGAAAGAGAATGATGAAGTGATGGCAGGGGAAGAGAGGTGAGAGAGAACGAGTGGTGGAAATAAAGGGAAGATCAGTGAAGACAGCTGAAAGTCATAGAAAAAGAGTTAGATTCCCATTGCGAGAGCATTTGGATTAATCAATCTTTCGCTGATGAGCTAGGCTGTGCCAAAATGTTCCCCTCTCTTCACTCAAAGATGGACGCCGCTGCGCCGTCCAAAACGAACAGTCACCAGAATGAGTCACGGCAGTGGTCAAGGCCAGTGTTCGTCCCACATAACTCACCCACGATGGCCAGGTCCGTTCCCTGCTCCGACGTGGTGCCCGTGATGGCGTTGCTAGCCACGCACTTGTATTGGCCGCTCTGGTTGGTGGAGAAGGTCTGGAGGCTGAACACGCCACTGTCTGGTTGTCCAGACGCCACGGGTTCGTTATTGTATTGCCAGGAGAAAGTGGCGGGGGGCAGGGAGCCGGACACGCAGGTGAGACGGATCGTCTGGCCTAGCACTGCATCCGCTCCTCCTCCCACACAGTCTGCCGGAGAATCATTGCTCAGCACGGGGGTGTCGGGACCATCTGGAGGTGGAGGGGGGAAGGAACATCAACAGACAGACTCAAAGACAAATCCTATGGCTCACAGACTATCACAGTAAAGTTTCACCTCAAAATGAATGGGGACAATATTACTGGGGTTGGGTATGACTAGTAGCTTCGCGAGCTGCGTGATACCTTGAAGCTCATGCGGGATCAGGCGGCTCGCGAAGTTTTATGAGTAGTGCTATTATTACTAATGAGAATTAGCCCTGTAGCCTATTTAGTAATGCACTTATGTGGCTAACTGGTAGTTACATTACTTGGTGTAATGTAGTTTAACAACTAGCTCATATTATTAGCATTTTAGCTGCTGGGTCAAGAATATTAGGCACCAAGCCGAAGAAAACAGACTAAAACAAGGAAAGACTACTCTGACTCTCAAAAGTGCCCTAATTAACAGAACCCTGGACACTAGATAGTTACTCACAGTCAGAGCCAGACCACTGCATCTGGGGCCACAGTTTTCCCTGCAATTCTACACATTTTGCCATGTGGCAGAGACAGAATTGTGCAGTCTTATAGCTAAGCTCATACTACTCTGTGACCACAGAGAGTCAGGACACCCGTTTAACGTCCCATCCAAAAGACGGCACCCTACACAGGGAAATGTCCCCAATCACTGCCCCGGGGCATTGAGCTATTATTATACTGAACAAAAATATAAACGCAACATGTAAAGTGTTGGTCCCATGTTTCATTAGCTGAAATAAAAAATAAATAAAAAAAAATAGAAATCGCAGAATTTTCCCATTTGCACAAAAACCTTATTTCTCTAAAATGTTAAGCACAAATTTGTTACATCCCTGTTAGTGAACATGTCTCCTTTGCCAAAATAATCCATTCACCCAACAGGTGTGGCATATCAAGAAGCTGATCATTACACAGGTACACTTTCTGCTGGAGACAATAAAAAGCCACTGTAAAATGTGCAGTTTTGTCACACAACACAATTCCACAGATGTCTCAAGTTTTGAGGGAGCATGCAATTGGCATGCAGACTGCAGGAATGTCCACCAGAGCTGTTGCCCGAGAATTTGATGTTCATTTCTCTACCATAAGCCGCTTCCAACGTCGTTTTAGAGAATTTGGCAGTACGTCCAACTGGCCTCACAACCGTAGACCACATGTAACCACGCCAGCCCAGGACCTCCACATCCAGCTACTTCACCTGTGGGATCGTCTGACACCAGCCACCCAGACAGCTGATGAAACTGAGGAGTATTTCTGTCTGTAATAATGACCTTTTGTGGAGAAAACCTAATTCTGATTGGCTGGGCCTGGCTCCCCAGTGGGTGGGCCTATGCCCTCTCAGGCCCACACATGGCTGCGCCATAGATTAGGGCCTAATTAATTCATTTCAATTAACTGATTTCCTTATATGAACTGTTACTCAGTAAAATTGTTGAAATTGTTGCAGGTTGCTTTTACATTTTTGTTCAGTATATTTATTTTTACCAGAGGAAAGAGTGCCTCCTACTGGCACTCCAACACCACTTCCAGCCGCATCTGGTCTCCAATCCAGGGACTGACCAGGACCGACCAGGACCAACCCTTCTTAGCTTCAGAGGCAAGTCAGCAGCGGGGTGAGGTTTAGAGAAAATTGTGCAGTTATATAGCTAATCTCATGCTATTCTACACGTTTTGCCATTATGAGGCTGAGAGAAAATGTTGCAGTTTTAAAGTTAATTTACGGTTAATTACAATCCTACACATTTTGCCATGATTTATCACATGTTCATATGCTATCTAATTACCCCTGGATTACCCCTGCATGCCAAGTCGCTAATCCGGCCCTGTTCACTGGCCCTGCTCACTGTGTGGCTGTCTAATTAGCTTATGTTATTAGCATTAGCAGCTGGGCATGCAATGACTCACAGTAAACTGTGAGGGTCTTCGAGGCAGTCTGAGCACTGACAAGGTTAGCGACGGTGCAGGTGTAGACCCCGGCGTCTCCCCTCCTGGCCGGGTTGATCACCAGGTCGCCCCCTTTGATAGTGACCCTGGAGTTCGAGGTGAGAACAGAGCCCCCTTTACCCCACATCACACTGGTTTCTGTCCCCTTGGTCCAGGTACAGCGCACAGACACATTGCCCCCCTCCAGAGCCACTGATGGCACAAACATAGTCACGCCATCCACTGCATCTAGGGTGGGGAGAGAGGATATGCAAGGGAGATTATATATATATAACTCCTACGGTCATTGACAACTCTTATGGTCATGCCAACTTCTATGGTAATTGTCAACTCCTATAGTCATTATCATGCCACAAACTATTCTGGGACCAGGCTAGTGAATACTGGAGTAGTTGACTGATTGGGAGATACACACAGGGCTTTTGAATGAGCCATTATTGGGCTTTCACAGTGTGATCACAGACATAGGGGGATTCAATTCAAGCTTCAAAATATAGAGGGACGCTTAGTGTTTTCTGCCTAATCTAATTTTATTTAATGAAAATAATGGAGGGTTGGGAGAAGAAACAACATCCAGACATGGGAGCAGATGGTAAATAAAGGGTCAGATGGTAAATAAAGGGGCAGATGGCAAAAGTGGCTTTCAAGATGCCAATAAACGCTAGGCCTTGACTGAGAAAATACAGATAGAAGTGCTATCTGTGACTAAAAATAACAGTAATAACAAGCACTAACAGGTCTGGGCAAACAAGTGGCTATAATCACATTACACTTCATGCTCGATTTTCCACCACTGCTATTCACTTCTGTAATTCTCCCTCCCATCCTCCTTCTTTCTCTCCCTCACTACATCCCTCCTTCCTTTCCTCCCTCATTACATCACTCACTACATCCCTCCTTCCTTTCCTCTTTCTTTCACTCCCTCCTTTCCTCCCTCCTTACCGAATACCCTGAGCTGTATGAACCTTGAGTTTTGGGCCAGGCCCGTGGTGGGCGAGGGGTCCACCTGCACCGTGTAGTTCCCCGCGTCTCCCAGCTGGGCACTGCTGATGCGGAGCTGAGTGGCTGTGATGGTGACCCTGCCCTGGTACTGGGTCACAGTGTTGAGCACCGCACTGCCCCCCACCCACAGCCCCAGGGGGGTCACCCCACCTGGGTATCCCCATGTGATGGAAAACACCTGGGACACTGTGACCACCGTGAAGACTGCATCGGTGCCAGTCTGCACCAGGACTGGATCTGACTTAAACTGGATTGAGACCAGGTCCTGGGAGAGTGTGACAGATAGGATGACTGGAAGGTAGGAAAGGGGGGAGAAGAAAGGAATACAATGATTATCACTTATTTACCTGCTTACTTTCTTACAGTGATTATGACAGGTTATAACACTAGTATGAGAGTGTTTGAGGGGTATATAGTTGGGGGAATTATCCAAACACTTTACAAGCATTTAAAAGGCCCCAAAGGTCTTCAGCAGATGAATTATACTAAATCAAATCCATATGCTCCTGATCAGTCATGGTGGATTGACTTTACAAGGTGTGCATGAGAAGGACAAAAATTGAGATGAATTGCACCAAGGTTCCGTCATTGATCATTTGCAGTAAAACAACAGCACACTTTCAAAGTAGAGGTGGATACTGGATAGAGAAAGTATGACTCAGAGGCTGTGTCCCAAATGGCACCCTGTTCCCTTTATAGTGCACTAGATAGGGCTCCGATCAGGGCCCATAGGGCTCTGGTCAAAAGTAGTGCCCTATGTGGGGAATAGGGTGCCATTTGGGAAACAGTCATAGAAGAGCTGATAAGCCATTGGACATTGTGTGGTACAATATCACACACCCTGATAAAGGTTGTTAAGCCAAAACTTTGGTAGAATAAATTCACAAGAAGGAGAGATGAGTGTGTGATTTTATTTTTCATTTATGCGATAGAACACACAGACTAAGAATGCAGCCGAGCTGGGGAGGAGTCATTGTTTCTGTCACCTTGGAATTTCCCAAAAATGTAGAGCTACTACTCCAACCTCTCCCACATTTTAAAAACACACACATCAGCATTCTTTCCACAGGCACACCCTTTTGGTCAGCTTTAGGTTAGGGTACTCAATTAAGTCAACATTGAAGGCCCTGCCAGAAAATTGAGGGAGGAAAGATGCCTTACCTGCCAATGACAGAACTACAGGAAGCAGGTGTAAGTTCATCACATAGTCAGGAAAGCCTGTGGAGGATTTTTGACTCAGACTCAAATCACAACTAAATTAAAGTGAATGAAATGTCTGTTTAAGACTTATTAAAACTCAGAAAGAAAGAAACCCAGGCTGTGTTCTTCTGAAAACACAAATTGGACATGCTAGAAGCTTAGCGTGCTAGCATTCTAAACCAGACAGAGTACATAGTGTTAATCTATTGTGAATAAACTCACTTTCACTTAATTCAAAACATGTCTTCAAAGATTTTCAATGTCAACACTTACGACAGCCTTTTCTCTCTTCTCTCATGTTTCATTTGTAAAAGCCATAAGCAGACTTTTGGCAAAACCAGTTTGTTTACGTGTGAAAGTCTTCACTTACTGTTTTTCCACACTCACCTGTCTCCACCGGTGTATTCATTAGTCCACACCTAAGTAAAACGTCTTACAACGGAAAACGTTGTGCAATAAAAACAAGAGTTTCTTATAGGACGAATTCAGATAGGTCCATCCCTGTTTCACCCCTTTTCTTCTGTTTGGTTCCTAGTGAATACACCCCTGTCTTGCAGACACACCTGTACTCTTAAAGGGATCGTTCACCTCAATTACTTGAAAGCAGCATTGAGAGCCTATGGGCCAAGAGAGCACGCAATCCATACTGGGTTTGTTTATTAAGTCACACCAGCTACAAACATTAGTAGCCGATGACAATTGAAATGAACACCAGTTAGTTTCCATTCAAAATCACAACCATATCCTGCTGTCCTTCCTCAGTTGACCACTTGTGGGAAAACTTTAAAAAGTATAATTCAAGAGCAAGTTGTACCTGTGTCGAATACTTTACACATGCTCCACTTATAAATGTAAGGAGCTGAATTTCTTTTGAGTTGATTTGATTGTGAAAATACGAATATGCAAGTGCTGCCCTATAGCAGAGACAGGGAAAGATCAAACTCGCAAACGCATATTGTAGCCTTGTAATGTAGGCTGTGTGGAAAATGTATTTACCTATTAAAGCTCAAAGTTATGAATAAAATTTAAAAAATACATTGTATAAAAAGCTTAAGTTCTATCAATTCTAGCTATTTAAAAACACCCAGAGAAATTAGCTCCCAATAAAGTGAACTAAAGTACAAAGGGCATTGTGTTCTTCGTTTTTCTGTTACTTGGTGGAACTAGGCTATGCGGTATGTTGGCCTATGGTCAAAAAGCATTGTAGTTCCTTGAGAAAGATACATGAATTAACAAACACTATAAGTGAGAGCTCGAAGAGGAAAATAGCAAGCAGTAAAAAGAGCATGCACATGTACGCATCCCAATGAAGCCAAAGCAAGGGCGGAACATAAAGCGTTATTACGTTTATACAAAAATAAGTTACAGTGGTCTGGACCTCTGTGTCCTATGTAGCTACGGCCAAGAAGTTATCTATCTACTACCAGTAGATTGGTGCAGAAAAATGCACAGAAACAATAAGTACGACTTGGCTACTAGGCCTAATCAAGAGCTCCACTCTTTCATTTATGCATCAGTGAAATGAACACAATAGTCTGTCACAGCAAAGTGACAAGGTATTCTTCCTGAATAAATGGAAGAATGGATCTCTTCATTAGGCCTAGTAGCCAAGTCTTATTGTTTCTGTGCATTCTTTCTGCACCAATCTACTGGTAGTAGATACATCACTTCTTGGCCCGTAGCTACATAGGACACAGAGGTCCAGACCACTGTAACTTATTTCTGTATTTTTTTAAAGCCAGCTATCTAAACTTCTAGTAATCATGTCGAAATTATCGATCGGGCATGCAGGGCACGTGCCCAGGGTCCCTGACCTCCAGCGGGCCCCCATTGATTTTGCTAGTCACTCTCACTCAGATATCATATTAAACATGGCGTAAGTCAGGAAAATGTGTTGAATTTCTGAAAATGTTATTTTAAAACTGCAAAAAATGCCTCCACAGCCCATGGCAAATGTGTTGAAGATATTGAAGACATGGAGACAATCTCTAACATCCAAAGCATGGACACTGAGACAGAGGGACAGGGACAGCGGGTGACATGCACATCCATAGATAGTTTAACCTGACATCAAGCCCTCTAGACTGAGGCAACTACAAAATGTAATTTCCTAAAGAAAATGTATGCTTGCGCATCTTGAATTATTTATGGTTGTGAAATAAGTTGTAGTGGGTGTAATATAAAGCTTGTAGGCCTACTATTATCCCTCGTAGTGGTAGTGTTGATGACTTCAGTAGTAATGGTACTGGTAGTAATGGTAGTAATAGGGTTGCCATAGGCATATGGGTTAGTTAGTGCGCTTGCTAAAATCAAGAACACAACAAGGGCACTGCGTTCATCCACCTCTGGCCTGCTCGCCTCCCTACCTCTGAGGAAGCACAGTTCCCGCTCAGCCCAGTCAAAACTGTTCACTGCTCTGGCACCCCAATGGTGGAACAAGCTCCCTCACGACGCCAGGACAGCGGAGTCAATCACCACCTTCCGGAGACACCTGAAACCCCACCTCTTTAAGGAATACCTGGGATAGGATAAAGTAATCCTTCTAACCCCCCCCCCCCCCCTTAAAAGATTTAGATGCACTATTGTAAAGTGGTTGTTCCACTGGATATTATAAGGTGAATGCACCAATCTGTAAGTCGCTCTGGATAAGAGCGTCTGCTAAATGACTTAAATGTAAAAAGGTAAATGTAAATCTCTCCTGGCTCAAAGTAGAGGAGATATTAACTGCATCACTACTTGTCTTTGTGACAGCCTTCCCTGTAGCTCAGTTGGTAGAGCATGGTGTATGCAACGCCAGGGTTGTGG
Source organism: Salmo salar (assembly GCF_965601325.2). Classification (NCBI taxonomy): domain Eukaryota; kingdom Metazoa; phylum Chordata; class Actinopteri; order Salmoniformes; family Salmonidae; genus Salmo; species Salmo salar. The sequence continues at coordinate 39,833,164 of NC_138292.1, forward strand.
GTTCGTTTCCCACGGGAGGGCAAGTATGAAAATGAAATGTATTCACTACTGTAAGTTGCTCTGGATAAGAGCGTTTGCTAAATGACTAAAATGTAAATGTAATCTGCCCTACTTATTTTAGTGTGCTTGCTGAAATCAGGAACACTAATTACATTTGCCTCCCGCTGGCACCTGTAGCGCCAACACCAAAATCTATGACAAAGGGAACATCATAAGAGCAAGCTGATAAACTGTGGAAAGAAAATGTACCATTTAGCCGACTGTTCATAAAAACGTCAATATTCAGACCACTAGGGGTCAGTGTTTTTAGACAGGGGATCATGTAGACCTCCCTCTGTAGTAGTAGGGTCTTGATGCTACCTCCTCTGTGGTGAAGCATATCAATGATTTTATGCCGGACCATATACAACAGACCCTGGCCAACCTTAGCTCAACACAGCTAGAAGTCCCAACGGCAATTTTAATAGAATTAGTATTTTTTAATTTAACTAGGCAAGTCAGTTAAGAACACATTTTTTATTACAATGCAGGCCTACCCCGGCCGAACCCTAACCCGGACGATGCTGGGCCAATTGTGCGCCGCCCTATTTGACTCCCAATCACGGCTGGTTGTGATACAGCCTGGAATCAAACAAGGGTCTGTATTGACGCCTCTAGCACTGAGATGGAGTGCCTTAGACCGCTGCGCCACTCGGGAGCCAGTGAAATGCCCAGATAGCTGCTCAGTTAGTGGTAGTAGTCCCTGCCCAGCTCCCTGGACATACACGACATGATCAAAAGTATGTGGACGTTGAACGTCTCATTCGAAAATCATGGGCATTAATATGGAGTTGGTCCCCCATTTGCTGATATAACAGCCTACACTCATCTGGAAAGGCTTTCCACTAGACGTTGGAACATTGCTGCGGGGACTTGCTTCCATTCAGCCACAAAAGCATTACTGAGGTCAGGCACTGATTTTGGGCAATTAGGCCTGGCTCGCAGTCGGCGTTCCAATTAATCCAAAAGGTGTTTGATGGGGTTGAGGTCAGGGCTCTGTGCCCTAGACATAGTTCGCACTATGCATTTGGGCTGGTAGCGTTCTCCTGGCATTCGCCAAACCCATATTGTTCCGTCGGACAGCCAGACAGTGAAGCATGATTCAACACTCCAGAGAACGCATTTCCGGCCATGGAAACCCATTTCATGAAGCTCCCGACGAACAGTTCTTATGCTGACGTTGCTTCTAGAGGTAGTTTGGAACTAGTGAGTGTTGCAACCAAGGACAGATGATTTTTACGCGCTACAAGCTTCAGCACTTGGTGGTCCCGTTCTGTGAGCTTATGTGGCCTACCACTTTGCGGCTGAGCTGCTGTTGCTCCTAGACATTTCCATTTCACAATAACAGCACTTATAGTTGACCAAGGCAGCTCTACCAGGGCAGAAATTTGACAAACTGACTTGTTGGAAAGGTGGCATCCTATGACGGTGCCACGTTGAAAGTCACTGAGCTCTTCAGTAAGGCCATTCTACTGCCAATGATATTGCATGGCTGTGTGCTCGATTTTATACACCTGTCAGCAACGGGTGTGGCTAAAATAGCCAAATCCACTAATTTGAAGGGGTTTCTACATACTTTTGTATATATAGTGTAGTCCCATGGTCGAAGCATGACAGGAGACAACCTGAAAGCAAGCCAATTAAAGTTTGACAGTTTAACAAGATTCCCCCGTCTCATGGCTAGAACTTCCACCAAAAGGCACAGTAAGGTGAATGTGGTAAAAATGTGGTGAGTTAGACAAGTTAACCAACATGCTGCACAACAGGCATCAGCGGAGGTCTTGACCATGGCCATTTGTCCCGTCAGTGAGGTCCTTGTCCAATCCTCAACAAGCCTTACTGGCCACCGAGATCAGTGCCCCGTGACACTACGAACACCAAATGTTGTCAGTTTCCCATACTTGACGGCAGACCATTTCCGGAGACCTTCTCCCTTACCTCACCTTGCTCATCAACTCATCCTTGACCGCTGGCTACGACCCTTCCGTCTTCAAGAGAGCGAGAGTTGCAACCCTTCTCAAAAAACCTACACTCGATCCCTCCGATGCCATCAACTACAGACCAGTATCCCTTCTTTCTTTTCTCTCCAAAACTCTTGAGTGTGCCATCCTTGGCCAGCTCTCTTGCTATCTCTCTCAGAATGACCTTCTTGATCCAAATCAGTCAGGTTTCAAGACTGGTCATTCAACTGAGACTGCTCTTCTCTGTGTCACGGAGGCTCTCCGCACTGCTAAAGCTAACTCTCTCTCCTCTGCTCTCATCCTTCTAGACCTATCTGCTGCCTTTGATACTGTGAACCATCAGATCCTCCTCTCCACCCTCTCCGAGTTGGGCATCTCCGGCGCAGCTCACTCTTGGATTGCGTCCTACCTGACAAGTCGCTCCTACCAGGTGGTGTGGCGAGAATCTGTCTCCGCACCACGTGCTCTCACCACTGGTGTCCCCCAGGGCTCAGTTCTAGGCCCTCCCCTATTCTCGCTATACACCAAGTCACTTGGCTCTGTCATATCCTCACATGGTCTCTCCTCTCATTCCTACGCAGACGACACACAATTAATCTTCTCCTTTCCCCCTTCTGATAACCAGGTGGCGAATCGCATCTCTGCATGTCTGGCAGACATATCAGTGTGGATGACGGATCACCACCTCAAGCTGAACCTCGGCAAGACGAAGCTGCTCTTCCTTCCGGGGAAGGACTGCCCGTTCCATGATCTCGCCATCACGGTTGACAACTTCATTGTGTCCTCCTCCCAGAGTGCTAAGAGCCTTAGCGTGACCCTGGACAACACCCTGTCGTTCTCCGCTAACATCAAGATGGTGACCCGATCCTGTAGGTTCATGATCTACAACATTCGCAGAGTACGACCCTACCTTACACAGGAAGCGGCGCAGGTCCTAATCCAGGCACTTGTCATCTCCCGTCTGGATTACTGCAACTCGCTGTTGGCTGGGCTCCCTGCCTGTGCCATTAAACCCCAACAACTCATCCAGAACGTCGTAGCCCGTCTGGTGTTCAACCTTCCCAAGTTCTCGCACGTCACCCCGCTCCTCCGCACACTCCACTGGCTTCCAGTTGAAGCTCGCATCTGCTACAAGACCATGGTGCTTGCCTACGGAGCTGTGAGGGGAACGGCACCTCCGTACCTTCAGGCTCTGATCAGTCCCTACACCCAAACAAGGGCACTGCGTTCATCCACCTCTGGCCTGCTGGTCCCCCTACCTCTGCGGAAGCACAGTTCCCGCTCAGCCCAGTCAAAACTGTTCGCTGCTCTGGCACCCCAATCATGGAACAAGCTCCCTCACGATGCCAGGACAGCAGAGTCAATCACCACCTTCCGGAGACACCTGAAACCCCACCTCTTTAAGGAATACCTGGGATAGGATAAAGTAATCCTTCTAACCCCCCCCAAAAAAGATATAGATGTACTATTGTAAAGTGGTTGTTCCACTGGATATCATAAGGTGAATGCACCAATTTGTAAGTCGCTCTGGATAAGAGTGTCTGCTAAATTACGTAAATGTAAGTGTCAGAAATGGTTGAGACTGTAGATAAGCTGACCAGCTTCAGGATAACTTGAACCACGTTGACATTGCCATGGTTTCTTTGAATGATATACTTCTATTCAGGGAGAATGAGAAACTTTCAGAGACCCAATTAAGGGCATTGGCCCTTTGTGAGAAACTCTGCAGTTCTCATTCCCTGTCTACCAATGCAGAGGACGCATACCAACTCCACCTAGCCATGAGGTTATTAGCATTCTGGTCTTCTCATTCCTAACAGAGAATGCAACAGAGTCTACTTTGGGAGCAATACAATTTGAAACCGGTAGTATAGTTGTGAACAATCTGTTGTCCCACATGGAGGATTAATCTTCCTCTGGTATACCTTCTTTGTACTCTGTGAGATCGGTGATGGACTCTGATGATATCACTATTAGTGCTAGCACTGTCCGTTCAACATGGAGAGGAGTCGGACTTATTGGAATGTTTATCCATTACCTGCAAAGGCTTAAGAAATCTGCCCCAAAACGTGTCAGTGCTGACCAGATTGAGGCTGTGATCTCAGAGACCGGTCTTGTTCCTTCCTAAAACTCATTGACCTCCAGACCGGGCCCAAGTTGCCCTAGGGTTGGTTCCACTCTGCTGCTGCTAGCTTTTATAGCAATGTGAGGTTCAAGGTGGACAAGTTCATCCTTCCCATTGACACTATTGATCAGGGATTCAGATCATTCCCTGCTCACAAACAGTGGTTTGGGTTCCATGTTCTGCAGCGTTGGAACGGTGTTCAACAATGATGCCTCTGTTGAGAAATACATCACAGCACCACTGAACAACTCCTCTGTGTTACATCTGAATGAGACAAGATGTGTCTGATCACACAGTGGGCTCAGAGAGTATTGAAGACCAGGATAAATCTATCCTGAGTTGCACCTCTTCCACCATGCCCATGATCCCATACGACCAGCCAACATCCCCCATTACTAGCCTCACAGTTAAGCCAGAGAAAGCTAGTGTTGGACTTTTTGACAGCACAATGAGTAGAGAGAGCCTGGACAAGGAGCTGAAAGCTATCCAGAGCACCCCCTCATCTGCAAGCATCACTGATTTTCCCACATCTAAGGGAACACCCTCCCTCACGGATAGAACCCGTCGGGTCATTAAAGCACTGCAGGAAAGAGCTAGAAGTGGCACAACCAGCCTTGTCTCCCAGTCAGAGGTGTTAGATAAGGTCACCAGGGCAGTATGTTGGCAGCATGGGAGGATGCAGCTGAGTGAAAGCTTCAGGCCCTTCTCTCCACAGGCCTCCGCCGGCCATTCATAGACCACCTGGTGGAGCAGATCTGCAGGTTCCTTCTGCAGAACAGCATCCCAGTGTCTTCTGTGGCCTGCAGATCTAAGTCTGAATCTGCTCTCCTGAGCAGAAGGCAGATAGGTGAGCTCCAGATGGAGCCATTAGCAGAGAGATAGTCTATGCCTTCACAGAGTAGTCTGACTAGACGCTAGCTAAGTTAAGTGTTTTGTTATTTTTGTTTTACTCTGCCTGCAAACACGCTGGATGATTCAGAATCAATCACTGAAGAGCTTGAGCGATTAATTGACGAGAGATACTTACGAACTCAAAGAAACATGTCGCTGGTTTCGGAGGATTCAAGCATTGTTAAGGACAACAAACCCAATCAACAAAACAAACCTAAGCCAAGTTGGCCAAGCGGTATCAACGATGGAACCAAACCATCCCCAAGCAAGAAGGTGCGTGTGGAGAGTGGGGAGAGGTTAACTGATATGGATGTTGACTTGTTAAAATCCATCAAGGAAAGGCTTGTCAAACGTGATATCTTGGATAGATTACGAGAAGACATCAATGCATTATGTGCCAGTATAGAATTCAGCCAATGTCAGATTGATGATCTAAGGAAAGAGAACACAGAGCTACTGGTACTGTAGACTCTATTCATGGAAAGGTGGAGGTGGTGCAAAGGGAGAACAAACAATTTAAAGAAACCTTGCTTCATGTACAGTGTCGATCAATGCGGGACAATCTAATATTTTCAGGGATACCGGAGAATGACAACTGCACAGGCTGTGAGGACACTGTCCGAGACTTTATGTCAACTCAACTTAAATTGCCTCTGGGTAAGGCCTCTGGGAATAGGCCATGGGATATTATTGCATGTTTTGACAAATTTAAGTAAAAGGAAATGACGAAGAGCAGGGGCAGAGAACTCAGAAACACTGATTTTGGAATGAAGGATCACTTCCCCACCGAGATCAATGAAAGGAGAAAAAAACTGTATCCCATCATGAAGGAAAAGTGTTGCCTGAATCAACGAGTCTCCATGGTGATGGATAGACTTTACATCAACGGGCAATTGTATCGGGACTCCAGAATAACTCCCTCGCTATTTTAATTAAATGTTCAAATCTGAGTTTGTGTGTTGTGGTGGGTCATGACAACTTCAACTATAACGAATACATGCTCTATTGATTTTCACTTGACAAGGAAAGGGCTGCATATAGCTCAGGTTCATGTATGTAGCCTTCCTAACAAAACACATGAGGTTTTTAACTTGGTCAACATAAATAATATTCATATTTTGGCTTTGACCGAAACGCATTTAGATGCATCTGTAAATGATGGGCAAATGAACATTCAAGGATATAGTCTACTTAGAAGGGACAGGAATGGTGAGGGTGAAGCACTGTACATTCAGAATCATATACCTTTTAAGAGGAGGGATGACCTTAGTGTATGTCAAATAGAGGCACTATGGGCTCAAGTATATCTGCCTTGCCAGGCACCCATATTTGGTAAGATGTGTGTATAGACCTCCTAGCTCTAAGGTGTCCTATCTGGATGACTTATGCACTGGGTTTGACCAGGCCACAGATAGCAACAGAGATGTATTTATCTTGAGTGGTTTTAATATAAATTGGAAGGATCATAATAATTAGAATAGAACTAAATTGATGAGATATGCCGAGAACTGTGGTTTGAAACAAATGGTTAATGATACTACTAGATCATCGACTAGGTTAGGTCATCGTTCAGACACATGCATTGATCTGATCTTCTATAATATACCTGTCACGACTTCTGCCGAAGTTGGTCCCTCTCCTTGTTCGGGCAGCGTTCGGCGGTCGACGTCACCGGCCTTCTAGCCATCGCCGATCCACTTTTAATTTTCCATGTGTTTTGTCTTTGTCTTACACACCTGGTTTCAATCGCCCAATTACTTGTTCATTATTTAACCCTCTGTTCCCCCATGTTTGTATGTAATACGATCCGTTATTGTGGGCTGGATTATTGCTTTGTATTATTGATTCTTGAGTAAATTAAGTTTATTACTCTTATCTGCTGTCCTACACCTGACTCCTCTACACCAGCTACACACAGGCTTATTACAATACCATTGCCATGCTTAAAAGCCAGATCAATACCAGTGGGCTGGACAGACCATAATATTGTGACCATAACCATGAACACCGAGGTTCCAAAGAAACCCCCAAGGATTGTGGTCAAGATACTTTTTTAAACATTTAATCATGAGCTATTTCAAAATGATTTGGCTGCTGTACCCTGGGAGCTGATTTATCTAGAGGATGATTTAAATCATGCTACAGAATGTTTTATTGATTTGCTCACTGAGGTAATGGACCATCATGCCCCAGTAAGAAAGAGTACAGTTGGGGCTCGTCCATCTCCATGAATTGATGATGAACTGGGTAAGGCTTTTCTCAAAGAAATATGGCAAAAGTCTTAGCCAAATCAGAACTAGAAATTGATGAACAGAATTATAGAACATTACGACCCTGCAGTTAAATTGAATCGTAAGAAAAAAAACATTTTTTTACAACAATGCTTTTATTGAGTGTAAAAATTATTCTTAAGAGGTATGGAATACAGTTAAGGGCTTACTTGGTACATCTATCTCATCATGCCCATCTAGTGTGGAGGTTGGCAGGAGAACAATAAGAAAACCAGCTGATATTACCAATCATTTTGCTGATTTCTTTTTACAAAGAAAATGTATTTACTGAGCAATAATGTAAACACACATTCTTCCAGACAAGCTATTGTCCAATGGATTGATGATGATATTATGAGCAACAAGACCTGCTCTTTTAGTCTGCAAATGGTGTCAGTAGAGGAGGTGTTAAACCTATTGAAGTCATTACCCGATGGTAAATCTACAAGTTATTAAGATCTTATGGACAATTTTTTACTTCGCTATGCTGCTCCCCAGATTGCAGCTCCACTGAAATACATATTCAATTGGTCACTGGAAAAGGCGATGTTTGCAAATGTATGGAAACATGCTAAACTGTGTCCTATTCCGAAAGACAGCAAAGAATCCATTACTCCTGCCAATAGTCAACCAGTCTTCTCCCTTCACTCAGTAAGATATTGGAGGGTATTGTGTGTAGACAAATATGGGAGTACATGGAAAAGAATGATCTGATAACAGCCAATCAGCATGCTTCTCACAAAAACCATTCCATTACCACTGCATTGGTTGACATGACTGACCAGTGGCTCAATGCTATGGATAATGGCAGGTTTGTTGGTGTACTATTTTAGATTTTAGTGCAGCATTTGATTTAGTAGATCATGAAATAATTTTGAAGAAATTAATGCATTATGGTTTTAAGGAGGTAGCATTGAATTGGGTACAGTCATATCTAACTGACAGGAAACAGTCCACCTATATCAATGGTTCATTTTCTTCCCCTCGTGCTTTAAATTGTGGAGTACTGCAGGGCAGCTGCCTTGGGCCACTTCTTTATTTAATATATACCAATGACCTTCTTTATACCTTATCTGAAACTCAAGCTACTATATTTGCAGATGATACTACAATTTATACAGCAAGACAATCGGTTCAACAGGTACACCAAGCTTTACAAGGAGATTTGGAGAATATCAGGGAGTGGGTTTGCTAGAACAAACTTGTTTTAAACACCAAGAAAACCAAAGTTATGTTGGTCTGTTCCACTAGGAAAAGGCCAACACAGCATGGGATACAATTAAGTATGAGAGGAGTACAAATTTAGGAAGTGGCAGAAATCAAACTACTAGGAGTGCAGCTAGATAACTGCTTATCATGGTCGTCTCAAATAACTCATCTATGTAAAATAAATGTCACGTTCGTCGTAGGAAGGAGAACCAAGCGCAGCATCGTTCCACATCTTTTATTTTAATGTGAAACTTTGCAAAACAAACAAACTATAAACAAAACACAAACTGTGACGAAAGAGGTGCAACATGCACTAACTCAAAATAATCTCCCACAAACACAGGTGGGAAAAACAACTACTTAAATATGACCCCCAATTAGAGACAACAATGACCAGCTGCCTCTAATTGGGGATCATCCAAAAAAAAAAGAAAAACAGAAACTAGAACCAAACAACATAGAACTAGATAAACCCCCCCAGTCACGCCCTGACCTACTCTACCATAGAAAACAAGAGCTCTCTATGGTCAGGACATGACAATAAATATTAAAACAGCATGCATGATCAGGAGGATAGCTAAATATTTACCAGGAAAGATTCTTAAGCAAATAGCACAAGCATTAATTGAGAGTCAGGTGAACTACTGTTCTATGGCCTGGGGAAATGCATCAGCAAGTGAAATTAGGAGGCTGCAGATTGCACAGAACAAAGTAGCAAGGATTGTTTTAAGGTGGAGATATGGTTCTTCTCTTGTAGTCATGCACAATGCTCTTGGTTGGACATCAATCAACAAGATAATTGAAAAAAGCATGCTTATTTTATTTCATAATATACACCATTTAAAACGGCCAAACTCTATTCACAACGGTATTTAGTTGGTAAGAGACAGACATTCAGTAAATACTAGGAATAGATTGTCCACCATCTATGTGTTATCCAGACAGAAAAGAGAAATAGGCAAAAGAACATTTCAATTTAGAGCAATAAAGAAATTGAATAATTTAACTGAGCAAACCAGAAACCTTTCAATATATAAATTTAAACAATACATTAAAACCATTTAAATGGTCAATATGTTAGTATATTATGTCTGTTTGTAACAGTGTGTTATATGTGAAAATGTGTTCCTATTATAAATTGTATTTTCATGTTTAAGGACTCTTGGAAGATTAGTCCAAATGAGGACTAAAAGAGATCCAAATCAAATCAAATCTGTTAAATCCCTTCTAGAGCACTTGCTCAAAGACCTCAAAGATACTGATGTGGCCTTCTGCTCTCCCTCTGTCAGGGCCATTGTGAGTCTGACCACCCGCTTCTTCTTCACAAACAGGCCAGCTCAGTTCAGGGTGTTCTAAGCCACTCTCCAAGATCTGCCAAGGAGTAGTCAATCTCTTCACGTGAGTGATGGCCAAAGAATTGGCAGAAACTCTGCCTTAGACTTCTGGGCTCCTGATTCCTGATGCAAGGCCGACTGGTGAATCGTACCTCTCTTCCATCAATGAGAGCTGTAAAGCAACTGTTTATTGTACTAACACAGTTCTTGCGCTCAAAAAGATTCCCCAGGAGAAGAAACATGATCCCAACCAGAGTGAGCGATCCAGTGGTTGCAGGGTTCAGGCCGTCGCCAATCCTCGCCTCCCCACAGCCAAACCAGGACAACTGGTTTGGCTGTGGGGGAAAGGCTTCGGAAGATCAGCATCAAGACAAAGGTAGTGTATAATGTCTTTAGGAAATGGCGTACATTTCCTTTGATTATCCAGAATTAGTTCACATTGTGTGCATGTAATCCGTAAGGGTAACTGATGATGTTACAATTAATTAAGTGAAGAGAAAAGGTAAATTCGGGAAAATAGAAGAATAAAGTGTCAGGTTATATTATATGTTAACTGTCTTCCTCTGTTTACATGTAAACAATCAGAGTGGCAACAAAGTGGATCCATGCCCCTGCTGTTGCTGTGGACTATAACAGTGAATATCAGTATTGACCTCTCTCTCTTTGTGGCAATATTCTCTACATGCACATACAATAAAGACCTTATTCAGAATGTCTTACCATCCTGTGGTATGGTGGTGGTGGTGATGTTTAATGAAGTGAATACTGAAAATAACACAAAGAGTGGTAGTGTTAATATTTATTTCAAACCCTAAAACAATTACCACCTTCATCTGATCATCTGTCCAGGTGCAATACATACAGTATTTGCTTGACTGATATTCTAAAGAAAGGTTCTGTTTTCATTCTCCAGGGCAACAACACAACAGACGACACCAGCACTTGAAGAGAGTTTTTCCCGTGTGTATCAAAAATGGTCCACCACCCAAAGGACATCCAGCCGACTTGACACAACTAAGGGAAGCATTGGAGTCAACGTGGGCCAGCATCCCTTTGGAACACTTTCGACACCTAGTCCACGCCCAAACGAATAATGGCTGTTCTGAGGGCAAAGGGGGAGGGGGGATCCGTATTAAGGTGTTCCTAAAGTTGATCGTTTATAGCCGGTGTCACGTCTTGGACCCTACCATTATTTGTCAGTGTCTTATGGATGCATTTGGATATGCGTGCACATGGAGGTGAGTATAGGAATGGACATTTGCCTAGGCAGGTGGATGTGTGTCTGCTTGTCCGCGCGCATGGACATGGGCTCAGTAGGACCGAGGGTAACGTGGCTCCTTACTTAGGTGTCTGAACGTCTTTGATAATATAGATAATTGTTTGTAAGTGGATCTCTATGTATTTGAAGGGATGCTGTTGTTATGAATGTGACTTGGATCTCTGCACTCTATTCAGCATTGATGTTGACTGATATGTATGAATATCTTTCCTGCAACAACAACAAAAAGTACCCTAGCATCATACTTGAGTAAAAGTAATGATTCCGTAATAGAAAATAACTCAAGTGAAAGTGAAAGTCAACCAGTAGAATACTACTTGAGTAAATGTCTAAAAGTATATGGTTTTAAATTAAGTATCAAAAGTAAATGTAATCGCTAAAATATACTTAAGTATTAAAAGTATGTAATTTCTAATTCCTTATGTTAAGCAAATCAGATGGCACCATTTTCTGTTTTCTTTTTTTTCCACAGATAGAGAAGCATGTGTGTTTAGTGAGTCTGTCAGATTAGAGGCAGTAGAGATGTTCTCTTGATAAGTGTGTGAATTGGACCATGTTCCTGCCCTGCTAAGCTATCGAAATGTAATGAGTACTTTTGGGTGTCAGGGAAAATGCATGGAGTAAAAAGTTAATTATTTTCCTTAGGAATGTAGTGAAGTAATAAGTCAACGTTGTCAATTATTATTATTTTTTAATAAAGAACAGGTACCCCAAAAACCTACTCAAGTAGTACTTTCAAGTGTTTTTACTTAAGTACTTTACAACACTGGCAATTAATGTAGTAATGACAATTGAAAATAGTGAGTGTCTTGAAAATACAGTTTCATCCAATGTAGGGTTCTAACAGAAGTCTGGAATTGTTTCCTTTTTGAAGGACATGCGTGTGCCTGGCACAGTATCCATACAAAGAATGAAAATGTATGACTATCAGTCAGGAGTACAAGCTGGAACAAGGAAGATACTGTACAGTAGGAGTTACTCCCTGTCACGAGCCTAGATCCTGCCATACTGGATTGTGAAAAGGGAAGAACTGGTTCAACACTTACATACAGAACATTTTTTACATTTTAGTCATTTAGCAGACGCTCTTATCCAGAGCGACTTACAGTAGTGAATGCATACATTTTTTGTTGTTGTTGCTTTTTTCCGTACTAGCACTCCTTTCAACTTGTTGTCATGCTAAACATGACAACTTAAACAGAAGCAGCGGCATCCAGGTTATTCAGTAATACAAAAGACAGGTCAGCATGATGTACTTCTGTTTCCTTGCCTAATATTTCCTGGTTCGACCCCGTAGGAATCTAACCTGGATGCCGCTGCTTCTGTTTTAGTTGTCATGTTTAGCATGACAACAAGTTGAAAGGAGTGCTACAACGGAATCACTGGCACCCTGGTAAGTGTTACAATCAACATGTCTGATAATATCAGGTACAAAATAATGACCCGAAGGGATTGACAGGAAAAGGATACAGTATTATGTAATATAGGATGCCGCCAGAGAAATAGACTCCATGTCTCATTGTACAGTAGTACAGAACCGTACAGAGAGGGTTCAAAATGTGCATATTTTGATAGCGATTCAAAACCTTCGGTAAACTAAACGGCATAGAGTCAAGAGAGTTAAGAGACGGAAGAGCAGCTACTGCTGTGGACACATTCTCTTGTGAGTAGAATACTCATCCTTTGCTCTTTCTCCTTTTGCTTTCCAACCTATTTTTTCTCATCTACAGTGCCTTCAGAAAGTTTTCAGAACCCTTGACTTTTTCCACATTTTGTTACATTAGACAGGGTTGGGTAAGTTACTTTCTAAATGTAATCCGTTACAAGTTACCTGTCCAAAATTGTAATCAGTAACGTAACTTTTGGATTACCCAAACTCAGCAACGTAATCTGATTACATTCCGTTACTTTTAGATTACTTTCCCCTTAAGAGACATTAGAAGAAGACAAAAATGTATGTTACCAATTGAACGACATCTTTTGCAGGATAAATCAATGTTAAAGTTTATATAGCTTGCCATATATGGATGCTAAATTTAACTTTATGGGTTGGGTATGTAGGCTTCTTCTAACCCATCGCTTTCTACTACAAATAATACCATTAAATTATATATCTTTACATTAAAAACCAAAGTCTATCAGAATTCCAGTCATTCCAATAAATGTTATACCCCTTAATCTTCAAGAATAGGACTTGGAAATATGGAAGTATAGATTAGCCAAATTGTTTTCCCTGAGCATGACCCCAAACGTAAGAATTTATTTGCCAGCCCTACTTTGTTGTTTAGGATTTTGTTGTCATGGAGGACTGATTGGGCTCATTGATTCGAGTTGAAAAATAAATGGTGCGCTCATGGAATGGCATGCTTTGCCAAGTGTGTGCAAAACTGTCATCAAGGCAAAGGTTGGCTACTTTGAAGAATCTAAAATATATTTAGATTTGTTTAACACTTTTTTGGTTACTACATTATTCCTGATTTGTTATGTTATAGTGCTGATGTCTTCACAATTATTCTACAATGTAGAAACAAGTAAAAATAAGAAATTCCTTTGAATGAGTAGGTGTGTCCTGACTTTTGACTGCTACTGTATGTATAATTTATAAATCCAAGAATGGATGTAGTAACTACAGATTTCCCCTTTAAGTATATCAAAAGTGTGCAAGTTTGAGCATGTGTCCATTAGGCCTATGGATATTTTTGTTTTTATCAGCATGAATTAGACTGAGCAATAAAAGCCCCACTTTTATTCCATAGACTTGGATCCGCACTATGCAGCTGTTGCAAGAGCATATTTTTCACTGGCTGTCCACTGGTTTCAAAAACAATGATTGATAGGCAGTTTAAACTTCTTGAATTCAACCATTACTGGGTTCAAATACATATTTAGATTTGTGAACAGCCATCCACAACAACCACAAGGCGCAAATAGCTAAGTGAGAGAGCAGCGGTGTGATTCCCATCAATGCGCTATGTAGATATCAATAATAAGTGATATCCGTATCGCCGTAGACTACACTACTACTGTCAACTTTACCTCCAAGCGTTTATTCAAATTGGATAATCTTTGGATGCCGATAGCAGTCGCACCATTGGAAGACATAGCTTGGACTGTAGCCTACAAAAGCCTATTCCTGCTCTTTTCCCGCGATCCATCAAACACATTTGATGTAGCATCATATTGGTCTCTGACTTCTGATCAGACTCGCTCAGGGGAAAAAACGTAAACTTGCACCATTTTTCAATGCTGCTTTGAATGTCATTGAGAAAACAGAAAATTGTCAAAATAAAATTTGCGCAAACATCCTTTCTAAATGTAAAAGTAATCATCTAGCTTTTCAAAAGTATCGGTAATCTGATTACAATATTTTTGCTGGTAATGTAACAGATTACAGTTACCGGTTTTTGCACATGTAATCCGTTACTCCCCAACCCTGATTACAGCCTTATTCTAAAATGGATTAAATACAGAAAAAAATCTTCAGCAATCTACACACAATAGCCCATAATGACAAAGCAAAAACAGGTTTTTAGAAATGTTTACAAATTTACATAAGTATTCAGGCCTGTTGCTATGAGACTCGAAATTGAGCTCAGGTGCATCCTGTTTCCATTGGTCATCCTTGAGATGTTTTTACAACTTGATTGGAGTCCACCTGTGGTAAATTCCATTGATTGGACATGCTTTGGAAAGGCACACACCTGTCTATATAAGGTCCCATAGTTGACCGTAGTTGTGTCGAGGCACAGATCTGGGGAAGGGTACAAAAACATTTCTGCAGCATTGAAAGTCCCCAAGAACATAGTGGCCTCCGTTATTCTTAAATGGAAGAAGTTTGGAACCACCAAGACTCTTCCTAAAGCTGGCCACCTGGCCAAACTGAGCAATTAGGGGAGAAGGGCCTTGGTCAGGGAGGTGACCATGAACCCAATAGTCTGATATAGCTCTAGAGTTCCTCTGTGGAGATGGGAGAACCTTCCAGAAGGACAACCATCTCTGCAGCACTCCACCAATCAGGCCTTTATGGTACAGTGGCCAGACGGAAGCCATTCCTCAGTAAAAGGCACTTGGAGTTTGCCAAAAGGCACAGAAACAAGATTCTCTGGTCTGATTAAACCAAGACAAACTCTTTGGCCTGAATGCCAAGCGTCACGTCCGGAGGAAACCTGGCATCATCCCTATGGTGAAGCATGGTGGTGTCAGAATCATGCTGTGGGGATGTTTTTCAGTGACTGGGAGACTAGTCAGGATCGAGGGAAAGATGAACGGAGAAAAGTATAGAAAGATCTTTAATGAAGTCCTGAGCGCTCTGGAGCAGGTTCTCAGACTGGGCTGAAGGTTCACCTTCCAACAGGACAACAGCCCTAAGCACACAGCCAAGACAATGCAGGAATGGCTTCGGGACAAGTCCCTGAATGTCCTTGAGTGGCCCCGCCAGGGCCTGGACTTGTACCCGATCGAACATCTCTGGAGAGACCTGAAAATAGCTGTGCCGCAAAGGTCCCCATCCAACCTGATAGAGCTTGAGATGATCTGCAGAGAAGAATGGGAGAAACTCCCCAAATACAGGTGTACCAAGTTGTAGCATCATACCCAAGAAGATTTGAGGCTGTAATCACTGCCAAAGGTGCTTCAACAAAGTACTGAGTAAAGGGTGTGAATACTTATGTACATTTTATATATCCGTTTTTTTAATTTGCAGAAACATCTAAAAAACCTGTTTTTGCTTTGTCATTATGGGGTATTGTGTGTAGATTGATGAGGGGGGGGACAATTTAATACATTTTAGAAAAAGGCTGTAACATAACAATGTGGAAAAAGTAAAGGGGTCTGAATACTTTGCGAAGGCACTGTAAATGGAAAGTGTGGCCTATGTCAAAAACTGCTCTAGATGCGTAGTATTGTTTTATATCTTTGTCGCCAAAGAACTAAGGGAAAAAATTATGTCAAGCCCATTGAAACACATTTTATGTATTGTTAGGTCCTAATTATTAGAATAAGAACTCAACAGACACTGTGAAACTTAAACCAAGTTTATTAATCCCAGAGGATCGAACAGCTGAATCGACAAAAACATG
Source organism: Salmo salar (assembly GCF_965601325.2). Taxonomy (NCBI): domain Eukaryota; kingdom Metazoa; phylum Chordata; class Actinopteri; order Salmoniformes; family Salmonidae; genus Salmo; species Salmo salar. The sequence continues at coordinate 39,849,350 of NC_138292.1, forward strand.
TTTCCTCCTGTGGTAGTATACATACCCCACTTTGGGTGGAGTTTCCTCCTTATAGCAAAACATTGTATGTTAATCGCTAGGCAGGAAGCTAGGCAGGAAGCTAAGTGATATGGGCAATAAACGGTTCCTACCCTTATAAGTACTGCCACATGTGACCGTTTTCCCTGCATTTAGCCCCTCCCAAGCTTAATTATGGCACCCCTCATGTCTCTATTCTAACTAATGCTTAATAATATAACTAATGATTAATAATAGTTAAAGCTCAGAAATCCAAACCCATAAGTATATAGCTAACAATAATAGTTGTTTTTTGATTTTACAAATCAATCAATAGCATTTCGCCATTAAATTCCCTCAAATACATTAGAGGGATATGTCTCTCCCCCTGACAATGTGAGTGATAGAGTGCAAGTTTACATGCTTTTACACACTCTTTCTCTCTTTGTCCTCAGCATTGTAAAATCTAAATAGCTCTGCAGATGTGATGGAAACATGGCATATCCTGGTCTGGCGTATTTGTCTGATCCTGGCCCTCTGTGAGTTTTTTTTTGTCAGTAAGATATTGCAGTGCAAAAATAACTTTATGGTACAGTAATGTGTACATAAGACGTACAGTAATTCCTTGTCTATCTTTCCTCAGTGCCGCACCTGCACCAGTGCCTGTCAGTGCATTTCCAGAACAAGGGTCTCCTTTATGTGGCTCTGGGGAGAGACCTGGTCCTGCAGACCCAGTTCCAGATTACACCAACCGAGAAGATCGTCATGGTGATTTGGGACTACGAGACTGAGAAGGGTCAGGGACAGGTCAGGCTGGCCAATCACCAAACTGCACTTGGCAATCCTTTAGACCAGAAGGGGGCCTTATTTAGGGTGGAGAATATAAATTCATCTAACTATGGAGTCTACATCATCACTGTGACTGACCAGATGGGGAATGAGGAATCAGCAAAGATACTTGTTAGAGAGAGTGGTGAGAAACAATTACACCAATAATTCTGGTCACTACCAGATTTAGTTTGGGTCGTATACTGTGCAAATTAAAAAGTCACATTACCTTGACATTAGCCTTGGTCACAGGCTTTCACCTCACCTTCCGAACAATGTGAGTGAAGCCTGGGTGCCGAGGCTACCCTTATGTGCAGAACCACGTAAGGACGCAATAACCAATATAACTATATTTGGACTATTTGTTCTGCGTAACTTTTTCTCTCCCTCCCTCTCGCCTAGTTGCTGCTCCTGTGGCGTCTCTGTCCCTCCAGTGTGAGGTGGCCAATGACAGGGCACAGTGGGACAGCCCAGTGGTTTCCTGGTTGGTGGATGGGATAGAGGTCTCCAATCAGACAGCCAATCTCTCTGCAGATGGCAGGAACCTCTACGTCTCTGGAATGAAGGGCCACAACTACACCTGTGTGGTCAACAGCAGTCTGGGGACTAGTGTTACAAACTACATCACTGGTATACATGTATTATGATTATTTATTATGACTATTTTGAGTTTTTATAGTCTTTCATGCTTCTTTGCTGTGGCCTAGATTCTCCTACACCATCCCAAAGTAAGCAATCCTGTGAGACCTGGTGTGTTGTAATATTGGCCACCATATTGGCCACCGTCGTCATCATCATCCTAGTGATTCTAACAAAATGTGGATGTCTCTCCTGGTAAGATTACACAACATCTCCCCGGCTTGTCTTTTACAGTAATACATTAATAAACTACCGGTACTCTGTTTGGTACGTGTACACTTTTCACATTGCTGTGTGTTATTAACAGGAGATGCAAACAGCGGAGGACGAACGGGATTATATGACCTTAGGAGGTCCCTCGCATTCCATTATCAGTCTTATGGTACTTTGTTACACACTGCACGATCACACAAGTCTTTGGCACAGATGGGCACCTGTGGATGTATGAGGAGCACCTGTATGATATGAGGAGTTTAATGTAATATTCTATTGCAGCAAGTCACACTACCAGACACCTAAGATCATTCCTATTAAGAGCTGTAGCCCTATTCCGCATAAATAAAATATATTGATATGCTTTTTATCAAATTATATTGTATTGGTCATATACAAATGTTTAGCAGATGTTATTGTGGGTATAGTGAAATGCTTGTTATTGGTGTATTTATATGCTGATTTGTGGTATTTATTGATGCAGTGTCCACACGTATATTTTGACTTATTATATATTTTTGTTAAGTACTGTATGCCATCACATTTACAACTTAAACCTACTTTTGTGATGCCTATGTATGATAGAAAGCAAATGGAAAAAATGCACACTTTGCTACACTTCCATAGGAGACAGTGAAGAGACAAACTCAGCAAAAAAATAAACCTCCTCTCACTGTCAACTGTGTTCATTTTCAGCAAACTTAACATGTGTAAATATTTGTATGAACATAACAAGATTCAACAACTGAGACATAAACTGAACAATTTCCACAGACATGTGACTAACAGAAATGAAATAATGTGTCCCTGAACCAAGGGGGGTCAAAATCCAAAGTAACAGTCAGTATCTGGTGTGGCCACCAGCTGCATTAAGTATTACAGTGCATGTCCTCCTCATGGACTGCACCAGATTTGCCAGTTCTTGCTGTGAGATGTTACCCCACTCTTCCACCAAGGCACCTACAAGTTTCCAGACATTTCTGGGGGGGAATGTCCCTAGCCCTCACCCTCCGATCCAACAGGTCCCAGACGTGCTCAATGGGATTGAGATCCGGGCTCTTCGCTGGCCATGGCAGAACATTGACACTCCTGTCTTGCAGGAAATCACGCACAGAACGAGCAGTATGGCTGGTGGCATTATCATGCTGGAGGGTCATGTCAGGATGAGCCTGCAGGAAGGGTAGCACATGAGGGAGGAGGATGTCTTCCCTGTAACGCACAGTGTTGAGTTTGCCTGCAATGACAACAAGCTCAGTCCGATGATGCTGTGACACACCGCCCCATGACGGACCCTCCACAGTGTTTAAACCCTTTACAATGAAGATCTGTGAAGTTATTTGGATTTTTACGAATTATCTTTTTTAAGACAGGGTCCTGAAAAAGGAACATTTCTTTTTTTGCTGAGTTTAGAAACACAGCAGTCTGGATGAGGGAGGAAAAGCATAGCACCAACTATTTCATGAAATAGCGCCATCCACTGGCTTGTTTTAGAACTTCCTCTATTCATAATATCATTCAGAGGCGCAACTTTGGTTTTAGAATTGGGGGGGGGGGGCATTTTTTTTTTTTATCCAATCAGATACAAAAATCCCAACAGCCTAACCTACTGCTCGGAGACATCTGCATGGTCATAAAGCACACCGTTGCCTCATTTTGTATCACATTCCAATGATAAAACTGGGGGGAACAAAAATGCAATTTCAGAATGTGGGGGAGGGGGGGCATGTTGCACCCCTGATTTCATTTATGGATGGTCATTGTCATTCACAGAGAACGTGAATTGAAAATACTTTACCGTATTGTTAATTGTTTTTGCAAATTAACAATACGAAATTAAAGTTGCACTCCAGTCTCCTTTGCACCTGATTTACTTAAAAGGCACTAGGTGGTCCAGGTACGCTTATGACATGGCACAAGTGGGGGGTGGGCCTTTCTGCATTGTTCTCTATTGCTCCTCTATTGTTTCTGCAAGCAAGGGGGAGGCCGATGACATCAGAGGGCACCATCAGACCAACTCCTTGAATAGCCTACTACATCAAGTTTGTTACCCTTAAGTGTGTGTACTTAACTGTATTCATACTTACTGAATTCATACGTCGTATATTGTTTTTCAACAGGAAATGTAAAAAAAATAAGGAATAGCTTGATATTGTTATAGAAAAATCCATCATCATAACCTGAATAATAATGGAAAAACACCACAAAACTACAAAACACATTTTTGAACAAAGCATTCCAACATTGTTAACTTTCCCTTGAGAGAATGCTATTCTAATTTTATTTACTTTTCTATTTGATTATTGTGTTCAAACCTTGGTGTCAAAGTATGTGTCCGGACAATATGATTTGTTGCATTGGCATTTGAGAGGGTGCTTGGACACAAACAGATGGAGGGGGGAGGAGTGATAATCAGTGTGATCATTTTACAACAGAATACAATAGAATCCACTTGTTTAAACACAGCTGAGTAGTGGCATTTATTGTACAGGAAAGGGAAAGAGGAAATTGCACAGCTTCAAAACAAGGTGACGTCTAAGTACCTAACTGGCTGGACCTCACACAGGGAAGGGCTGCGAGTACAAAGTCCTGCACCAGACTGCAATCTATCAGAGCAACTTTTAGTTCACTCCAGCCTCTTTCTTTGGGTTGTTTTTGATGGTTGACATTTTTCTGTTCTATTTGCGTAAGGATTTTTTTGTTTTTCTATTACAAAACTGCATCCAAGCTTCCTGGCGTGCTGTGCCCTACCCCTGAAAAGTGGGCTTCCTTTTGAATGAATGCACCTCCTGCCACTTCCAGACTCATAATCTCTGACTCATAATCCATTGTACAGTTGGGAAGGTAAGTGAATTTCAAACTGCTGCTGACTTTGATCCAGTGCAAGTCATTGTCTATGCATAAATATAGACCGGTTACTTAAGGCAAGCTACTAAGTCAGACATTGAAAAGGAAGTGAAACAATGACTTCTTTGGAAAACTGGGTCTCTATCGGTCTCTTATCAGAGAGGTCATGGGAACCATCCAAGACAAACGTCCTCAGTCTGTTATTCCCCTCTCTCTCTCTCTTTCTCTCTCCCTTTCTCAGTCTCAGACTGTCTGTCAGTCTGTTATTCTCTCTCTCCCTCTCTCAGGTGCCATGAGGCTGCAACACTGTCTCTCCTGGAGCCTCTCTTTGCTACCTCTGCTCTTGTGTAAGTGCTTCTGTGCAACATGATACATAAAAATGTCACACTACTGTATCTAAGTGTATTGGTGCAACCAGGCGCAGTGTATTTGACTGCTCTATTTGGCCATTTGTGTATGTACCATATTAGTATTGAACTGATACATTATCAGTAGTCTCACGTGACAGCCTTAACATTTGGTTCTGGGTGTCGAGATTTTCAGTTTGTGTGTGATATACTGTCTTCAGTGCACCTATGTTGTAGTTGCTTGCATCGCACTTCTGAAAGAAAACGGTTTGAGTTCAAAGCCAAGGAATACAGTACTATTGTATATGTCTAGACCGAGCCAAGGAGTGTGCAACTCTGGCCATCTAAGGTGATTGAGACAATAGGGTGTGTTTCAATCTGTGTCTTCTGAGGAAATGTCTTTCCCTGTAAGAGATGTAAACTTCCCTTTGTGTTAGATGGAGGTTTCCACAGAGGGTTAGTCATGTAACAACAAAGCTTGACAAACATCACATCAGGCAGAACTGTCATGTGCTCTCTGTAGTCACTGTTTGACTACCCGATGAAAGTCCTCTTCACTTCATACTAAATATAAATGTAAGAAATCATGTGCTAAGACATGAAAAACATAGAAACCAACCGTATCAGTGGTTAGCAGTGGAGGCTGGTGTCATTTTAAAATCGGAGGACAGGCTCATTGAAATGGCCATTTCATTCCACTCCTGCCATTACAATGAGCCCTTCCTCAAATTTCTCTCACCATCAGGCTCCATCGAAGGTTGGTAAGGTATTGATATCCAATCACCACAGGCAATACAATAACGTATGATCATGTTTCTGTCCCCAGTGTCTTGTGGGTACCAGTGCATGTCGGTCCACTTCCAGACCCCGCAGCCAGTCAATGTACTCCCAGCCGGACGTCTAGTTCTCCAGGTCCAGATCGACCACGGTCCAAAAGAAAAGATCTCCATGATAACCTGGGAACGGGAGCCAGAGAACGCAAAGACTCCAGGGAAGGTGACGTTGATTACATTCCCCGGTCAAGAAAAACGCTTGGACGGGCGTCTGAGTTTGGAGGAGCAGGGGTCAATACTGAAGCTGGAGGGCTTTGGCGTGGCGGACAGCGGGGTATACATCGTGACCGTCACTGACCAGGCTGGCGTCAAGACCGCTGGACAGTGTACCGTCAAGGAGTACGGTACGACGGTGAACATCTAAGTAGAATATTTCAAAAGTGACATTTAACCGTTGTTCTATGTCACCTATGCTGACGTATTACTTAAAATGTCACTATAATGACGTGTTAGTTATGTGACAACACAGACTTTCTGATTACGTTGCCATTTTGAATACATTCCTAGATATTCCTTCCTGTCCTCTGGAGTGATGTTCTTATAGAGGATTAACTGTTGGGTCAGTTCTGCCTAAGCTCTTTCTTTGTCTTTATAACGTAAATGTATGCTTCACTGCAGTCCAACACTCAACTTTGAGTCGGTAATATTTCAGTTCATCAGTCCAACGACTGTCTCGCACAATCCCTCTTCAATGGTTCCAAGCTCTATATTTGTCTCTGTCAAAATGTCTTCTTTCTAAGTTTCTGATGCGTTTCCTCCTCAAGTCCCCACCACCGAGCCTCAGTAGACAACACGCTCAACTCACACTGTTACTTCACCACGCAACCACCCTCTGTCTCTCTCGTTCTCCTCTTCAAGACAATTTTCAGTTCCAACTTCCAAGTCGAACCTCTCTCACACCTGGTCTCATTCTCTTTTCTCTGTCTCTTGTCTTTCCTCTCAGAGGCTGTGCACCACCCCTCAGTGAGAGTGAACGTGTCCCACTCCTCCCTGTTCTGTGTGGAGACCTGGGGGACAGACCTTAAATTCAGCTGGCTCCACGAGCGGGCAGCCATCGCCGATGCTGTGGGACACGTGTCGGCTGATGGGAAGACCCTGTTCATCTCCTCCGCCCCCATCTGTGGCCACTTCACCTGCATGGTGAGCAACAAGCTGGGCCACAGCTCTGCCACCTACACAGCAGGTATGGAACCCCACGCACTAACTAACCCCATCTGTCTCTCATGCCTGATTCACACTACAGGGCCAAACCGAGCCAAGCTGCACTGGCACGGCCTGGTTACGCATCCACCATACTGCTTTTGATGGAACCGTGCTAGAAATAATAATGTTGGCCCTATAGTGTGAATGAGCCATCTGTCTGTTAGTCTCTATGCCAGTGGTCACCCACCCTGGTCACGCAGAGCTACAGTGTATGCAGACTGTTCCTCTAGCTAGCTAGCGCAGCTCAAGGCTGAATCAGATGTGGTTGTGCTAGGTTGTAAGAAAACCCTGCAGTTCCTACAGGACCAGGGTCGGTGACCAATGTTCTATGTAATAGTACTGCAAAGCATGGGTAAGAAATCTCATATCTCCTTGACAGACAGAACAGGTAGGTAACTTTTCCTCAAAAGGCATTGCTGAATGCAGAAACAGTCGACGCCCAAGCTAGTGCCCACACCATTCATATCCATTGAATGTACAGCCTCTGTGTGTGTGAGTGGTATGCCCTATGTAGCGCTCATGTTAATACTGTATGAACAGTGTCCATATTTCGAGAGCCAAGTTCGAGTGACTCCGAGGCTGTCCTAGGGACACCATAACATGTCCCCATGTTGCTTTGCTGTGACCTTGTCCTGTCTGGTCCGTCAGAGCCGTGTGAGAGAGAGGGCAAGAGGACCACGGTGGCGGTGGTCTCTCTCATCATCCTGCTGGTCTGTGGAGCAGCGCTCGCTTTTCTACTGTGGAGGTACGGTAACACACACTGACACTCTAGTCACGCGGTGCAGATACACATTTTGTTTTGAGCTACGGTACATACTGTAAGATAAAGCCATACATAGCAAGGAAACGGAGGTCGCTGACAGACTGCAGAGTGGGAAGAGAGAGAATGGATGGGCACCTCAAAATGGGAAGCTACAATATCACATCAAGGCATTGCACGCTTGACATTGTCAGTTGATATTACAATTATTTTGTTTATTCTGTCAGTACAATATAGGGCGGCAGGTAGCCTAGCGGTTAAGAGCGTTGGGCCAGTAACCAAAAGGTCGCTGGTTCGAATCCCCGAGCTGACTAGGTGCAAAATATGCCGATGTGCCCTTGAGCAAAGCACTTAACCCTAATTGGTCCTGTAAGTCACTCTGGATAAGAGTGTCTGCTAAATGACTAAAATGTTAAAAATGTACAGTGTGTTGTTGTATTTACACATATTAGAGTTTGTTGGTTTCTGTTTAGGAGACACAGGCGATACAGTAACAGAGGCGAGAGGCTTCAGGAGCATTTTGAGGACAACTTGTAATGGCGAACCATTGACTACAGTACCCAAGTTATTTCGCTATACTCCCCTACTCAAAGATGGACTTATAAAAGGACAGTAGGTGTACAAAACACTTTGGGAGGAGCTTCCTTCCCTGTGAGCAGCATGACCTTTCAATGCATTGGAACAATGTGGAGAGTGAACTGCTTGTTGGCCAGTTGACGAGTTCTAAAAATGGAAAGAGGAACTTTTGCCCAGTGTGTTGCCTGTTTTTGTTGTCGCTATCATTTTTACACCGCCTCTCATTGTACTGAACTACACATGCCATTTTTTTATATAATGCTCTAAAATAGTCTGTTTTAAATTAAATTCCTTATTTTGTAGCTTTTGTATATTATAAACGTATTGTATATTTAGCTGTGTATTCTTTGTAATAAAAAGCACATTTTAAACTGTGTGAGGCTTTAGTTAAATTGATCGCTATTGTAAATCCACAATTCAGTCAGGGAATGGGAGTCAAAGTACAACTGCTCTATACATAGTGAATTTCAAAATGATTTATGGCCATGAATAAAAGTGTGCGTATGTGAGTTCATGTGTGTGTCCACCTCATCAGTACATCTCTCTGGTGAGGCCGGGCATGGGGACGGCTGTCTCAGACTCAGACAGGGTCTCCAGGTGCTAGCGGATGAGGTCGCTGCGCTGCTCCAGCTCCAGGGCCCCCTGCTTCCTGGACAGGTCGTCTCCCATACAGGCTGTTGCTCCTCTAGGGACTGCAGAGTGTGCCTGGTACACAGAACAGCAACACAGGGTTAGATGGTGTGGGGGGAGTCCTTACATTAAATGCCAATATGCTATGAAAGTGAACACATCATATGTTCAATATGCTGTGAATGAGTCGTACAAGGCGGATATACGATGTGCTCACTGTAATAGCAACTCAATAACACATACAGCAGAATCTAGCCAAGTCTATGTGAGTGTAACACTTCTATGGTGGCTCCCAACTGCTTAGCCTCTGCCACCAGTCCAGAATGCACCTACAGAGATCACAGTCAAGGTATGGACACACATTATATACTGAACAAAAATATAAACGCAACATGCAACAATTTCAATGATTTTACTGATTTACAGTTCATAGAAGGAAATCAGGCAATTAAAATAAATTCATTAATTTAAGGATTTCACATGACAGAGCCGGGGCGCAGCCACACCTATCCAATCAGAATGAGTTTTTCCCCACAAAAGGGCTTTACTCCAGTGTTTAATTGCTAAATTGTAATTACTTCGCCACTACGGCCTATTTATTGCCTTACCTCCCTAATCTTACCTCATTTGCACACACTGTATATAGATTTTTTCCTATTGTGTTATTGACTGTACGTTTGTTTATTCCATGTGTAACTCTGTGTTGTTGTCTGTGTCACACTGCTTTGCTTTATCGTGGCCAGGTCGCAGTTGTAAATGAGAACTTGTTCTCAACTGGCCTACCTGGTTAAATAAAGGTGAAATCATTTATTTTTTATTTTTATTAGACAGAAATATTCCTCAATTTGTTCAGCTGTCCGGGTGGCTGGTCTCAGACGATCCCGCAGGTGAAGAAGCCGGATGTGGAGGTTACACGTGGTCTGTGGTTGTGAGGCGGGTTGGTGACGTACTGCCAAATTCTCTAAAACAACATTATTGTATAGAAATTAACATTAAATTCTCTGGCAACAGCTCTGGTGGATATTCCTGCAGTCAACATGCCAATTGCACACTCCCTCAAAACTTGAGACATCTGTGGCATTGTGTTGTGTGACAAAACTACACATTTTAGAGTGGCCTTTTATTGTCCCCCGCACAAGGTGCACCTGTGTAATGATCATGCTGTTTAACCAGCTTCTTGATATGCCACACCTGTCAGGTGGATGGATTAACTTGTCAAAGGAGAAATGCTGACTAATGGGGATGTAATTGTGCACACAATTTGAGAGAAATAGATTTTTTAGCATATGGAATATGTATGGCATCTTTTATTTCAGCTCATGAAACATGGGCCCAACACATTACATATTGCGTTTTGATTTTGATTTTTGTTCAGTATAATATGACTAACAGAGACACAGCTCTTTTTCCATGACAAAATCAACCTTTACCACAACTCAGGTCCTCTGAAGGGTCAATCTGTGCAGGCTTTCATAGAACAAACGTCTGATCCTCCAGGACTAAAGAAAACCCATTCTTGCTTTACAAGTTAGAATCAACCATAGAAATAGAATGAGTAAAATAGACATGTCAATTTCCCTTGACTTGTGGGACCAGCGGTCATAGTGAGTGTACTGTCAAATTGCCCTGGATTGAGGGGCTTTTTCCCCATTCCAGTAATTCTATTATTATGATTCTACCTGGTCTCTGCAGAGGTCCACTCCGGGCCTCGAGTTCCTATTCTCCAGCCTGGTATGGACCAGCTTCAGGGGGCACTCTGTAGGCAGCAGCTCCTGCTCCAGACAATGGATGCCCCTCAACAGCTCTGTGATCTCCTCTCTGGTCTGGTGGGACAGACGGAGTCAAAAGAGCAGAGTCAGCACTGAGAAGCCTGGAGAAACCTCCCGCAGCTAAGAAAGGCCGTCTAGAATTGTCCACTTTGCTTTCTATGCTAGTCAATACTATCTTATCACCATCTATGCTCTCTATGGTTCTAGCCTCTAGCTCGCACACAATAGCTGATTCATAAATTCCACTTCTTGTTCAGATCTACTGTAGTCTACTGGATATATGACGTTACTGATCCATAACACATTCATGAGAAACCTAGGCGATCTGCCTTCCCTGCATTGACCCCAGCCTTATCTAATCTCTCCCTGTGCATTCCAGACACTGCTATTGTTATTGCCTCTGGAGTGGATTTCCTTACCAGGACTATAGGTATTCATGTCTATGGAGATGGATGGGGGCCCAGTGGGGCGCTAACAAAGGAAAATGGCTGTGCTGCACTGATTAGAAGGGAGATCAGCTTTAGGTCAGAGAGATGGGGGGAGGGAGGTCTAATGGGTTTAGTGGATGTATAGCATGAGAAGGACCCGGTGTAAGAGCTATGCATGTCATTAATGCTTAACAAGAGCATTTCTAAGGCTTAGCTCTGGACACCTGGGAGCCAGAAATCTTTCTGATTGAGAGGGGGTCAAATACTTATTTCCCTCATTAAAATGCAAATCCATTTATAACATTTTTGACATGCGTTTTTCTGGAGTTTTTTTTGTTGTTATTCTGTCTCTCACTATTCAAATAAACCTACCATTAAAATTATAGACTGATCATTTCTTTGTCAGTGGGCAAACGTACAAAATCAGCAGGGGATCAAATACTTTTTCCCCCTCACTGTACGTCTGTCCTCAATATCAATATTTAGTCAAAGCAGAATTTTGCATTTTGCATTGAAATACATTTTCCATTGTGTGCCCTAATGAACAGGACTCTGTTCAGAAAGTCTCAGAGTAGGTGTGCTGATATAGGATCAGTCTTGCCTTTTAGATCCTAATGAACAAGATTATATGGACCTGATCCTACAGTAGATTAGCACTCCTACTCTGAGACACTCTAAGGAGAGGATGATGTTGCTATACTAAGTCAGTTACACTTCAGTTCATGAAAATGGCCAATCATGCAGTTGTGATTCTAGACCATTTCAACTGGGGGGGGAGGCAAGCTGGGGCCAGTTGTACTGTTAGAGGGGCCAGTTACATTAGACGTTATTGTTATCATATCGTTTTCTTCACTACATTGCAGGAATTAGCAGGCAAAAGACCATGTTCATAATCATCATCGTTGCCACTGTCTAATAACGGATGTAAAAAAAAGAAAGATAGCAAAAATTAGTTATGTAAAAATTATTTCATACTCCACATTTAGGGGGGCCACAACGGGGTCCAAAATTGTTGTCACAGGGGCACTGCCCCCCCCCCCTCCTCCCCCCAGAACCGCTAGTGCAATCATGGCAGTTTTTTTAAGTAACAAGTCCTTAAAGCTTATCCCAAAAATGCTTATGATGTTTTCAAATTGGGATGACAATGTCCTCTTCAGACTGTGTGAGGGAGAATACCAACCCTCAGGCACACATTACAATCCCCTCGTAAAGAGGATATACAGCATTTATAGGTCAGACTCCCGTTCCTGTTCAATGCTTCTGTACTGTATATCGATCAGGATGATATTCTTCGGATACAGTTTACACCGCTTCAGCCTGAGCCAAATAAACAAGTGCTAACGCATGCCTTTAAAATAAACCCATATGTCCTCCTCAGCTTAAACAATCCCCTACACCAGTATTCCAATACAACAGTTACTGAAGTCAACTTACTGGCGTATTTGCAATACATTCATGTCCATAAAGATGAGCAAAAAAGGCTGTTTAAAATAAATACAAATACTGAGCTATAGCATATATAATATTTGATCATAGCACCGCCTGGAGTTTGATGAACGCCATTGGCACTTGAATTGGACCGGTGCTATGGTCAGTTGACATGAAATTAGAGCTCTTTGGGCACGCACGCGAGCATATACAGATTTCATTTAAAAAAAATGAAATTAAAATAGCAATTACAGCCTCGAGTCTTCTTGGGTTTGATGCTACAAGCTTGACACACCTGTATTTGGGGAGTTACTCCCATTCTTCTCTGCAAATCCTCTCAAGCTCTGTCAGGTTGGATGGGGAGCGTCACTGCACAGCTATTTTCAGGTCTCTCCAGAGATGTTAGATAGAGTTCAAGTCCGGGATCTGGCCACTCAAGGACATTCAGAGACTTATCCTGAAGCCACTCCTACATTGTCTTGGCTGTGTGCTTAGGGTCGTTGTCCTGTTGGAAGGTGAGCCTTCGCCCCAGTCTGAGGTCCTGAGCGTTCTAGAGCAGGTTTTCAAGGATCTCTCTGTACTTTACTCCGTTCATCTTTCCCTCAATCCTGACTATTCTCCCAGTCCCTGCCAATGAACATTCCCATAGCATGATGCTGCCACCACCATCCTTCACTGTAGGGATGGTGCCAGGTTTCATCCAGACGTGACACTTGGCATTCAGGACAAAGAGTTCAATCTTGGTTTCATCAGACCAGAGAAGCTTGTTGCTCATGGTCTGAGAGTCTTTAGGTGCCTTTTGGCAAACTCCAAGCAGGCTGTCATGTGCCTTTTACTGAGTGGCGGCTTCCATTTGGCCACTCTACCATAAAGGCCTGATTGGTGGAGTGCTGCAAAGATGGTTATCCTTCTGGAAGGTTCTCCCATCTCCACAGAGGAACTCTGGAGCTTTGTCAGAGTGAACATCGGGTTCTTGGTCACCTCTCTGACCAAGGCCTTCTCTCCAGATTGCTCAGTTAGGATGGGGGTTCTAGGATGACTCTTGGTGGTTCCAAACTTCTTCCATTTAAGATTAATGGAGGCCACTGTGTTCTTGGGGACCTTCAATGCTGCTGAAGCCTTCCCCAGATCTGTGCCTCGACACGAACCTGTCTTGGCGCTCCACGGCGCTCCAATTCCTTCGACATACATGAAATTAGTTGCAAAATGAATAGGAAATATAGTCAAGATGTTGACAAGGTTATAAATAATGATTTTTAAATTGAAATAATAATTGTGTCCTTCAAACTTTGCTTTCGTAAAAAAGAATCCTCCATTTGCAGCAATTACAGCCTTGCAGAACTTTGGCATTCTAGTTGTCAATTTGTTGAGGTAATCTAAAGAGATTTCCCCCTATGCTTCCTGAAGAACCTCAAACAAGTTGGATTGGCTTGATGGGCACTTCTTACAGTACATACCATATGGTCAGCTGCTCCCACAACAGCTCAATACGGTTGAGATCCGGTGACTGTGCTGGCCACTCCATTATAAACAGAATACCAGCTGACTGCTTCTTCCCTAAATAGTTCTTGCATTGTTTGGAGCTGTGCTTTGGGTCATTGTCCTGTTGTAGGAGGAATTGGCTCCAATTAAGCGCCGTCCACAGGATATGGCATGGCGTTGCAAAATGGAGTGATAGCCGCCTTCTTCAAGATCCCTTTTACCCTGTACAAATCTCCCACTTTACCACCACCAAAGCACCCCCACCACTTGGATTAGCTAACACAACGTGCCATTGGAACACAGGAGTGATGGTTGCTGATAATGGGCCTCTGTACGCCTATGTAGATATTCCATTACAAATCAGCCGTTTCCAGCTACAATTGTCATTTACAACATTAACAATGTCTACACTGTATTTCTGATCAATTTGATGTTATTTTAATGGACAAAAAAACGTGCTTTTCTTTCAAAAACAAGGAAATTTCTTGGTGACCCAAAATGTTTTAATGGTAGTGTATACACAAGAGTGTGCCTTTCCAAAGCATGTCCAATCAATGGAATTTACCACAGGTGGACTCCAAGCAAGTTGTAGAAACATCTCAAGGATGACCAATGGAAACAGGATGCACCTGAGCTTAATTTCGAGTCTCATAACAAAGGGTCTGAATACTTATGTAAATAAGGTAATGTCTAAAAATCTGTTTTCACTTTGTCATTATGGGGTATTGTGTGTAGATTGATGAGGAATTTTCTTTATTTAACCCATTTTAGAATAAGCCTGTAACATAACAAAATGTGGAAGTAGGGAAGGGGTCTGAATACTTTTGAATGCACTGTATGCAGAAAAGTATCTCATACCTACGGTAAAATATGGTGGTGGATCTTTGATGTTATGGGGCTATTTTGCTTCCACTGGTCCTGGGGCCCTTGTTAAGGTCAATGGCATCATCAACTTTTACCAAGTAATAAGTACCAGGATATTTTAACCCAAAACCTTGGGACCTCTGCCAAGAGACTGACACTTGGCCGGAAGTGGATCTTCCAGCAAGACAATAACCCCAAGCACTAATCAAAATCCACAAAGAAATGGTTAATTGACCACAAAATCAACATTTTGCAATTGCTATCTCAGTCTATGGACTTTTACATTAGCCATTTAGTACACGGTCTTATCCAGAGCGAGTTACAGGAGCAATTAGACTTGAACCCCATTGAAAACCTGTGGTTTGATTTGAAGAGGGCAGTCCATAAGAGCAGACGAAGGATATCAAGGATCTGGAAAGATTCTTTATAGAGGAATGGTCTAAGATCGCTCACAATGGGTTCTCCAATCTCATAAAACATTTTAGAAAAAGGCTCAGTGTCGTTATCCTCACAAGGGAAGGGTGCTAGAGTACTGAAAACAGGGGTGCCAATAATTTTAAACCCCATTTTAGTTTTTAGTTATTAGTTTTTGAACACAATCTCTTTATCTAAGCAATTGTATTGGTATAAAATAATACAATTTCCACCCAGAAAATGTGCATGCAATATTGCTCAATACTTGTATTATTTATTTTAAACAGTCCTTTTTACTCATCTTTATCAAGACTGACAATAATTATGGACTGTACGTTATTCATATTTTTTTGTGGCATATCAAGAATCTGATTAAACAGCATGATCATTACACAGGTGCACCTTGTGCTGGGGACAATAAAAGGCCACTAAAATGTGCAGTTTTGTTACACAACACACTGCGTCTCAAGTTGAGGGAGCGTGCAACTGGGATGCTGACTGCAGGAATGTCCACCAGAGCTGTTGCTAGAGAATTTAATATACATTTCTCCATAATAAGCTTACGTATCGGCCTCACGGCCTTCGTCGGAGCTTTTGTGAGTTAAAAAAAAAAAAAGAGCACCCTTATGTAGACCTAGCCCCACCCACATCCATTCCACGCATCGAAAGGGGTTGGAGGCGCAGGAAAAACAAATAAGTGCTACCAAATATAACAATATACATTTCATAAATATTCGAATAACGTGTGTAAATAAGACGTATTAAACACGTCTATAAAACCACAATGAGGACATGGACCTACCGAGCAGGTTTTCATTAATCATTGGGTGCATCGTACGAAAAACATCAGAGTAATCTTAAATAGGAGCATAATTCATGTTCATATTCACAACATAACATACATAGGCATTTCATCATTAAGTCCTTTAGGAAATAATGTCTGGAGGGTCAAAATCCAAAAACATTCTCTTTTGCTCAGAGTATTATTAATGTCACCTCCCCTGTCTGATATCTTAACTTTCTCTATGCCACAAAATCTAAAAAGGTAGAAATGTCATGCTTTAGGTCATTAAAATGTACTGTGACTGGATAATCCGTTGTTTCTTCTGATTGAACTTTTATGTTCACTGATTCTCTGTTTGAGAGAACGAGAGGTTTTACCTACATAGCACAGCACACATGGACAATAATGTAAATAACATAGGTGGTGGAACACATAATAATGTAATATATTTGGAACCGTTTTCCTGTATGTGGGTGGCAGAAATATTCACACTTCATCATATTGTTGCACTGTGCGCATCCTCTGCATTTATAGCTACCATTTGGAAGAGGGCGTAGAAGAGCCTGGCTGATTTTCTTTTGTGGCTGGCAGTTGGCATGAACCAATTTATCGCGTAAATTGCGACCTCTCCTATACACAATAAGTGCTGAATTTTGTAATTCAGCCGGCAAAGCTGGGTCCGATAATAAAATATGCCAGTGTTTCTTGACCACACCTCCTACTTTTCGCGAGTTCAAAGTATATGTGGTTGTGAACATTACGGAGTGTTCTTTAGCTTTAGCGGGTCTTTACACACTTTATTCAAATATTTATGAAATGCATATTGTTATATTTGGTAGCACTTGTTCGTTTTTCCTTCGCCTCCAACGCCTTTCGATGTGTGGAACGGATGTGGGTGGGGCTAGGTCTACATAAGGGTGCTAATTTTTTGAAACTCACAAATGCTCCGACGAAGACCGTGAGGCCGATTCGTAAAGCTCTGAGGAAGGCCGTGAGGCCGATACGTAAAGCTCCGAGGAAGGCCGTGAGGCCGATACGTAAAGCTCTGAGGAAGGCCGTGAGGCCGATACGTAAAGCTCTGAGGAAGGCCGTGAGGCCGATACGTAAAGCTCTGAGGAAGGCCGTGAGGCCGATACGTAGCTCTGAGGAAGGCCGTGAGGCCGATACGTAAAGCTCTGAGGAAGGCCGTGAGCCCGATACGTAAAGCTCTGAGGAAGACCGTGAGGCCGATACGTAGCTCTGAGGAAGGCCGTGAGGCCGATACGTAGCTCTGAGGAAGGCCGTGAGGACGATACGTAAAGCTCTGAGGAAGGCCGTGAGGCCCATACGTAAAGCTCTGAGGAAGGCCGTGAGGCCGATACGTAAAGCTCTGAGGAAGGCCGTGAGGCCGATACGTAAAGCTCTGAGGAAGGCCGTGAGGCCGATACGTAAAGCTCTGAGGAAGGCCGTGAGGCCGATACGTAAAGCTCTGAGGAAGGCCGTGAGGCCGATACGTAAGCTTATTAAAGATCAATGATACTATCAAGAGCAGTGTGCGGTTTTTCCCATTTCCTTCATATTGTTCAACTGTTACCATGCACCTGCAAAAAAGATTGCTCAGATGTGTGAGTGCCTTTTGAATATTCATTTCTCTACCATAAGCCAACATAATTTCTCTATTGGAGGCCAACGTAATTTTAGAGAATTTGGCAGTATGTCCAACCGACCTCATAACCGTAGACCGCGACGCGTAACCACGACACGTAACCACGCCAGCCCAGGACCTCTACATCCAGCTTCTTCACCTGAGGGAAGGTCTGCGACCAGCCACCCAGACAGCTGATGAAACTGTGGGTTTGCACAACAGAAGAAATTCTGCATAAACTGTCAGAGACCGTCTCAGGGAAGCTCATCTGCATGCTCGTCGTCCTCACCAGGGTCTTGACCCGACTGTAGTTCGGCATCGTAACCGACTTCAGTGTGCAAATACTTACCTTGTATGGCCACTGGCACGGTGGAGAAGTGTGCTCTTCACGGATGAATCCCAGTTTCAACTGTACCAGGCAGATGGCAGACAGGGTGTATGGTTTGCTGATGTCAACATTGTGGAGGTGGGGTTATGTATGAGCAGGCATAAGCTAAGGACAATGAACACAACTGCATTTTATCGATGGCAATTTGAGATACCGTGACAAGATCCTGAGGCCAGACATTGAGCATGTTTGGGATATTCTGGATCGACATGTACTGCATGACAGCGTGTTCCAGTTCCCATTAATATACAGCAACTTCGCAAAGCCATTGAAGAGGAGTGGGGCAACATTCCACAGGCCACAATCAACAGCCTGATCAACTCTATGCAAAGGAGATGTGTCACACTGCATGGGGCAAATTGTGGTCACATCAGACACTGACTGGTTTTCTAATCCAGCCCCTATTCCCAGTCATGTGAAATCCATTGCTAGGGCCTAATGAATTTATTTCAATTGACTGATTTCCTTATGAGAACTGTAACTCAGTAAAATCTTAGAAATTGTTGCATGTTGCGTTTATATTTTTGTTCGGTGTTATATATATTTATTTTTCAAGTATTTTCATTTTATTCAAACGGGGATAGCATGAAATTAGAGGGGAGACAGAGAATGAGGGAGATGCAGAATAGGGTATGGCTGGGATTTGTATCCACTCTGGCTAGACCAGCCTCAGGCATGTATACAGTTTAAAATGGGCAGCAAGCGTATTATTAAATTGCTGTCCAAAAACACTTAGAAATACCAAACAACCCATTTTTTTATTAGTTTGTTATGGGAGTTGCCCTATACGCCTAATGGAACCAATTTCCATACTGCATAAAACGGTCTCTGACTGTACATCCACACATACTCTCTTCATGGTGTCCTCATGAGCCCCCACCTACCCAGTTTCCATTCCCCAACCTCCTATGCTATTAATAACATGTATCCCTCTCCTCCTCCCCCAATACACAGACAGTCCCACCCACACATTCTTTTGTAGGAGTAGGTTGAAGTTGCCATTAGACACTGATCTAAGCTCAGTCTTGTGTTTTTACCTCTAATGGTTAATGTTAGTTTGGGGAGGGTAAACCGATCCTAGATCAGTCCTCTGCTACCTGTATCCTTGTATAGGTCATGGTCTCCCTCAGCTGTAGGGAAGCCTGCATCGCCTCCTCAGCCTGGGTCATGTTGTAGTGGGTGAACTGCACCGACTCCTGGTGTGTGGAGGCACTGCAGGGTACAAGACAATAAATCAGCCACAGGTATACATCGGTAAGTACTGTACACTATAAGTACTGTGTTATAAATTAGAAAATGTTTTAGGTTTAGAGGATCAGAAGAGGTTTAGTGGTACAAAAGACCATAAATCTAGATGTAGGTAAAGGCTGAGAATTTGTCTGCCTTTGAGTGTTCTGCTTTCTTTGAGTGTTCTGATATCTGAACACCGAAACAAATTATTTAGTGGTGACAATTATGAAAAACTAAATTCCTAGAAATATGCTAGAACTATACAGTAGAATTTCACTCATGATCATCTCATTATCATCTCCTTTACTCTACACATGTTGACAAGGCACTACTCTGCTCCCATCCTTACCTAGTGGGTACGTGGGTGGGGTCAGGCTTGAAGGACACGTCAGGTGACCTGTCTGTAAGTGACAGGCATGATTGGTTCACAACCAGGGCTTCACTCTTGTTGGTTAGGTCTAAGGTCAGCTGTTGGTGGGCTTCCTTGAGGCAGCTTAAAATGAACTTTATTGATGCTACACTGTTAAGGGAAATTAGATGTATCACCCCCATAGAACTATAGACAAACAAGCATACATCGGTAGAGATCCTATTAAATTACTAGAGGGAATATGTCATAAACGCTCAAAGTTCCAGAACGGTATGATAATGGCAGCCGTTTTGGACAGGGAGAAATCCAAATGGAATGAATGGCAATAGAGGCATAGGTGATACTTTCCTGCTTTTACTTATGCAGGAAAATAAAAGAAAGGCATGTGATGTATCAGAAATTGTGTAATAGAATTGTCAACCTAAAATATTGTCATATAATTATGAATACAGTTTTGACGTGTTTTAGACACATTTTCTGTATAAATAGCCTCTGAAATATCATCAACTGATTTCAGCCAGTGTATGGCTGTGGATTGACTGCCTTGTTTGTATGGAATATTGGCAGTTATTTTGTAAAAAGATTGGAATCATTCCAATTAAACTGTCTGGCTAGTTAGCTAATAAAAATACTGTGAAGACAATCTTCAAATTGATTGCTTTCACAATATTTTAATCACAACACTGGCTGCCCAACTGCCTGACCAAAATGCCTGCCATTTTACACCGTCATAAGATAGTTAACGTCTATTCTAATATTCTAAATTCTAATTATAGGCATACATCAGCACACACTCTACAGAACACAGTGGAATTTTAACGTTTCCTGTCAAATTTGCTGCAATACGTCTTCATGAAGCAATGGTGAAATGAAATTTGAGACCACACACACATGCCTCCAATTGTCAGTATCGTCCACCCGTTTCGGTTTCACATCGCATTATCCTTTATTTTTAAGAGCAACACAACTGTCTGTTAGATAGAAGCCCTTTATGTTCCATGGATCAATGAAACCATATCCTGAGACACAACCAAAGACCTACGGCAGTTAAATCTCTATCTTGGCTTACCAGAGCTGCTCGAAGGCCTTGCTGATGTGCTGCTGCAGCTCTTGCTGCGTGGTGTCAATTATCTGGGCCTCCCTCTTCAGCTGTCCCCGCAGGGGGTCACTGACCAGCTCACTCCCCCTGCGGGCCCTCTCTCTGGGTCAGACACTCCACTACCACTTCCAGGGGCACGGACGTGTCCGTCAGGGCCCTCTCCACCTCTTCCTTCACCTGGGAGAGAGAGAGAGTTAGGGAGAGACAGACAGGGTTGACAATACAGTTTGTACTAAACGCCTGAAATACAGTGCCTTGCAAAGGTATTCATCCCCCTTGATGTTTTTCCTACAACCTATAATTGAAATAGATTTTTATTTGGATTTCATGTAATGGACATACACAAAACAGTCCAAATTGGTGAAGCAATTATATATTTTTTAAACGGAAAGGTGGTGCGTGCATATGTATTCACCCCCTTTGCTATGAAGCCCCTAAATAAGATCTGGCGCAACCAATTACCTTCAGAAGTCACATAATTATTTAAATTAAGTCCACCTGTGTGCAATCTCAGTGTCACATGATCTGTCACATAATCTCAGTATATACACACCTGTTCTGAAAGGCCCCAGAGTCTGCAATACCATTAATCAAGGGGCACCAGCAAGCAAGCGGCACCATGAAGACCAAGGAGCTCTCCAAACAGGTCAGGGACAAAGTTGTTAAGTACAGATCAGGGTTGGGTTATTATAAAAAATATCTGAAACTGAACATCCCGCGGAGCACCATTAAATCCATTATTAAAAAATGAAAAGAATATGGCACCACAACAAACCTGCCAAGAGACAGCTGCCCACCAAAACTCACAGACCAGACAAGGAGGGCATTAATCAGAGAGGCAACAAAGAGACCAAAGATAACCCAGAAGGAGCTGCAAAGCTCCACAGCGGAGATTGGAGTATCTGTCCATAGGACCACTTTAAGCCGTACACTCCACAGAGTTGGGCTTTACGGAAAGAATGGCCAGAAAAAAGCCATTGCTTAAAGAAAAAAATAAGCAAACACGTTTGGTGTTCGCCAAAAGGCATGTGGGAGACTCCCCAAACATATGGAAGAATGTACTCTGGTCAGATGAGACCAAAATTGAGCTTTTTGGCCATCAAGGAAAACACTGTCTGGCGCAAACCCAACATCTCTCATCACCCCGAGAACCGGCAGGGACTGGGAGACTGGTCAGAAATGAAGGAAGGATGGATGGCGCTAAATACAGGGAAATTATTTAAGGAAACCTGTTTCAGTCTTCCAGAGATTTGAGACTGGGACGGAGGTTCACCTTCCAGCAGGACAATGACACTAAGCATACTGCTAAAGCAACACTTGAGTGGTTTAAGGGGAAACATTTACATGTCTTGGAATGGCCTAGTTAAAGTCCAGACCTCATTCAATTGAGAATATGTGGTATAACTTAAAGATTGCTGTACACCAGCGGAACCCATCCAACTTGAAGGAGCTGGAGCAGTTTTGTCTTGAAGAATGGGCAAAAATCCCAGTGGCTAGATGTGCCAAGCTTATAGAGACATACCCCAAGAGACTTTCAGCTGTAATTGCTGCAAAAGGTGGCTCTACAAAGTATTGACTTTGGGGGGTGAATAGTTATGCACGCTCTAGTTCTGTTTTTTTTTGTCTAACTTCTTGTTTGTTTCACATCTTCAGAATGGTAGGCATGTTGTGTAAATCAAACGATACAAACAGCCCAAAAATCCATTTTAATTCCAGGTTGTAAGGCAGCAAAATAGGAAAAATGCCAAGTGGGTGAATAACCTTCGCAAGCCCCTGTAGAGCCTCTGGATGATTAAACGTGTGCTATAATTCATTGTCAACAAGCACACATACTTCCAGAAAGAACAATAATAACACCCTCAGGCATAATTAGATTACGATTAGTTTACTTAATGAGGGTAGGATTTAGGTAGAGTTTACTGCACCAGACGACACAACAGTGCATAGAAATAGCATAGTGGAATGCGGATTCCCAAAGCAATTTGAGAGGTTCCTGAAGCTAACAAATTAGGGACACTGACAGATTGTGTTCTGTGACATGCGTACAACAGTATACGTGTTGATTATGTTTTTGGTTAGTAAAGGGAGTTGAACATTAAGTAGTTCTCCCACATTTTCTGCCATATGAAGCATTAGTGACCTGTGTCAGAGCATAGATCTCTATCTCCATTGCCTGTACGCAGAACTGCAGTCTGTCCTTCTGCTCAGTGACCACATTGATCCTGTCACCCAGCCTGTCTCAGCTGTCACTCTCATCCCAGCGTGTCAGACAGACGGAGAAGAGCCCACGGTCACGCACAGTATTACTTTGTTATTATGGGGTATAGATGTGAACATGAGTTGATCATCTCTGTCAATGCATCGCCTGCTGCCTGGCATCAGACATCCATAGCAGTCCCTGTCTCTCAGTCTCTGTACCTTACAGGCTGTCTGGTGCCTCAGGGCCCGCCTCTCCTGCCTTGTCTGCTGTGATTGGTGGCGTTGGTGCTCGGCCGTGTCCGTGAGCAGCTTGTTATTGGTCTCCCAGTCTGTCATCCAGTAACGCTGACCGGGCTTCCTACTAGCAGTGGCCATTCCTACCAACATAAATAGACAGCTTGAATTGAGTTAGTCAAAGGTTGTAGAGACCTGTATACAGGTCTAGATCCTTCCATCAGCAAAGGGAAATTCCTTTTCACTAAAATGTACATTTTTGCTAGTGTTATGACCCAACCAGAATGGGCACACAGGCTGTTATAGCACTTCCCGATGTTTCTGCATTTGTTTTCTTATGTCAAATAGTAGGGTATGAAACCTGGTCATGATCAATTGAAAAGGTTACATAATGCTTGAAAGTAAACCTTTTCTAATCTTTTCCATGGGAGGAACGGGTCGACACAGAATAGGAAGGACGGTAGTAGTCATGACTGCCACGTAAATGTAACTGAAAACCTACCCATCTATCAAATGAAGCATGAAATGTGAAAAACCTGGGGTAAAGTTAGCTATGGTGGAAAAGCCCTAAACATGCACACCAAAGACCCTGTAGCTACGTGGGACTACCAGAGCACTACACGCCTGCAGAAGTAGCTGGAATGAATTCTGGACGGCAGTTTACATGTTTATGTGATCTGCTTATTACTTTACATTCCAGACAGTTATGTGAGGTTGTTGGCCCACTGTCACAACCCCATCTTTGTGCACTGACTGTTCCACGGAGAGAGATATGAGTTTCCTTGAGGATTCACTCCGCCATAGACTTAGTAATGGATAAATGTGACTATAAATGGGATTTTAGGAGTTTTAATCCTTCCCATATTTTCCAGGAGGTTTGAACTGGTTCAGTGCACTCGGGTACACTTTCCATTTTCATTACGACCAGTTTGTTATGATTCATTTAATTTGAGGCAATGGTGGAAAATTAAATAAAGTTCAGTTGGTAGACTAGATTGTATTCTGCATTCGTGGTTCTTAACCTGAAACGGTGACAGGTTCAGATTTCCAAAGTAGGCTAGGCTATACTGTAGCCTAGTCATACATGCTTATGACAAATCTTACAATGCATTATCACGGCATCATAATGCATTGTACAGGAGTATGGTTGCAAAGCTACCGGTAATTTACTAAAGTTACTGTAACCTTAGGTAATTTTGGTAATCTATGGTAATTTATACTTGAATAACTTAATGTATGTAAGTTATGTATATACACTACATGGCCAAATGTATGTGGACACCTGCTTGTCAAACAGCTCATTCCAAAATCGTGGGCATGAATATGGAGTTGGTCCCCCCTTTGCTGCTTTAACAGCCTCCACTCTTCTGGGAAGGCTTTCCACTAGATGTAACATTGCTGATGGGACTTGCTTCCATTCAGCCACAAGAGCATTAGTGAGGTCAGGCACTGATTTTGGGCAATTAGGCCTGGCTCGCAGTCGGCGTTCCAATTCATCCCAAAGGAGTTCGATAGGGTTGAGGTCAGGGCTCTGTGCAGGCCAGTCAAGTTCTTCCACACCGATCTCGACAAACCATTTCTGTATGGACCTCGCCTTGTGCACGGGGGCATCGTCATGCTAAAAACAGGAAAGGGCCTCCCCCAAACTGTTGCCACAAAGTTGGAAGCACAGAATCGTCTAGAATGTCACTCTATGCTGTACTATTAAGATTTCCCTTCACTGGAACTAAGGGGACTCGTGGTACCATGAAAAACAGCCCCAGAGCATTATTCCTCCTCCACCAAACTTTACAGTTGGCACTATGCATTGGGCCAGGTAGTGTTCTCCTGGCATCCGCCAAATCCAGATTTCTGTCGGACTGCCAGATGGTGAAGCGTGATTCCTCACTCCAGAGAACGTGTTTTCACTACTCCAGAGTCCAATGGCGGTGAGCTTTACACCACTTCAGCCGACACTTGGCATTGTGCATGGTGATCTTAGGTTTACGTGCGGCTGCTCGGCCATGGAAACCCATTTCATGAAGTTCTTGTGCTTACTTTGCTTTCGAGGCAGTTTGGATCTTGGTAGTGAGTGTTGCAAGCAAGGACAGACGATTTTTACGCGCTTCAGCACTAGGAGGTCCCATTCTGTGAGCTTGTGTGGTTTACCACTTCGCGGCTGAGCCGTTGTTGTTCCTAGACATTTTCACTTCACAATAACACTTACAGTTGACCGGGGCAGCTCTAGCAGGGCAGAAATTTGATGAACGGACCTGTTGGAAAGGTGGCATTCTATGACTGTGCCACATTGAGCCACTGAGCTCTTCAGTAAGGCCATTCTAATGCCAATGTTTGGCTATGGAGATTGCATGGCTGTGTGCTCGATTTTATGCAGCTGTCGGCAAATATATATATATATATATATATATATGGCTATCTTTTATTTTCTTGAGTTTCTAGTGGATAAACCACATGGTTTATGAGATAATTGACAAATTAATGAAAAAAAATTAACTAGTACACAATGCCATTATTTTCAATTAACTCTGCAACTCTTCCAAATACTGCCACCAGTTTGGCCACAAAACATTTTCATAACACATATTGACAAAATAAAAAAATAAAGTGTAAAACATAAAGGATATCTCATTGTGAAACCCTCATTAATTCACTACGTTGGTTTATATTTAGGGTTACTGTTGTATACCGTTGTCATGCAATGGTTTTATTTTACAATCTTAGATTACAAAAAGTTATATTTTACATGTGATAAGGCAACAGAGTGCCAGAGATTAGACACCTGTGATAATCTGATGTGCCCAAAAATGCCACTAGGTGTCATCTGATAAAATTCCATATTCCTTGAAAGTTACCAAAATTCTGGTAGTTTACTTGTAAACTTAGAAAGTTTCCAGTAATATACACTCCCTTTGCC
Organism: Salmo salar; assembly: GCF_965601325.2. NCBI lineage: Eukaryota > Metazoa > Chordata > Actinopteri > Salmoniformes > Salmonidae > Salmo > Salmo salar. Next base: position 39,875,447 of record NC_138292.1, read on the forward strand.
ACTATACAGGAGTTACTTACCAAAAAATATGTTCTGACTTCTACTTCTCAAGACTACTTGTTTACATTCCTTGAAATGAAGAGACGAAATACCATAATGGGTCTACACTACAGGCAAATGTCTGGTGCAACAACATAGAATCAGAAGAATAATAGAACAATAGAATTCGAACATAGTCATTTAGTAACATTACATCTGTGCTGAACCTACCTTCACTATAACTGACTAGTGGCTACAGCCAGCGTGGTCTAGAACCAAATATCATGAAGCGAAAGGTTTTGAAGCAAAGCTTTTTATTACAAGTATTAGTGAAAGATACACTTCAAATTGTAGCAAAGCAAAACTAAAGGCCTAAAAGAAAGAATTATAAAACAAAAGACATTTAAAACTGAAATAAAAAGACCTGTTGGTACAACAGAGTTTGAAACATACAGAGTAGTAAGGGAGAGAGATCGAGGCATGGAACTCATGTGGCTACCTTGTTTGTATCATCAAACACCCATTGATTTTAGCTGGTGCCTCAGGACTCAAATGGTATCACAGCGCACAACCCTAACTGACGCACGTCAAATACAAAAATAACCTCAAGATACCGATGAAACATATAGGAAACTCTTTAAAAGTCCAGCATTCTTGGCCACTGACGAGATCGGTCTTCAAACCAGTGTAACATTGTAACAGCATCCGATAATCTCTCGAGCAAATGTTACTTCAAAATCTTAACATGGACTGCGAACGGACTGAAAGCAAGCAGCGTCTGCTTGCACATCAATCAGATAGCTAAATGGAGTAAACATGTCGTAAACAAAGGATTTGTCTGTGGGTATTAGGTAGAAAAGCCTATTAAAAGTTCTGAACAGGGTTGACGACCCCTTCCAAGCGCCATGCCTCTGACCTCTGACCCTAGAGTGAGGTGGGGACAACTAACAGACACTGTGGGCAAACAGAACAGCAACTAATTATTACAACACCTTGATTCGTTATACAGGTACAAGTACAGCACACAGAACCCTCGGGCTCCTGTTCTTACATCCATACACGTGGGGAAACATACACTTTTGTACGTTGGGGCTCACCAACTACTGTAGCACTATTAGTGGTTTGAAAAGAAACACGAGGATGCCATTTTGGAGTTAGGCCATTTTTTGGGGGACTCAACTCAGGCATTCCGTCGTCGTAAATAAAACCCAACAACGAAGTAAGAACACACTTAAGGCGGAGGCTTGTGTTTGAGCGGAACGAGACTTTACACTCCACTCCTCACTGTGTAAAAGTCTCTGGCACAAGGGAAAAGTGAACGGACAGAAGCCCCACCTAACATCCTCTGCCTTAGCACAGTCACCGTCATTCCCTCCATTTTCTCCTCTATTCTCACCCACCTGCACTCTACCAGGCCAGGGGAGTTTACACGGCTAACATAGTAGCAGCTCTGGATGAGGATGTGAGTTTTTTTTTTTTTTTAACAAGGCTCAGCTCAGTCCGTGTGGTTCAGTAAAGGTTCCCCTAACCCTACAGGAGATGAGACGCATCATGTGGGGGTGGCCTCATCAAGATGGGAGGAGAGAACCGGGGAGGAGAGAGGGAAGACAGAGTACAAGAAGGTGGTAAGAGGACATATGAGAAGGCTTCTTCCCTTCACGAGGAACCAACCAGCTAGACGCAGGGGTCTACATAATTAATACCTCATTAAAAAAAATACTAAAAATAAAAATAAAACTGGTCCCCCTGCTCAACTATGCCCCTCCGTCCGCCCACCACCACGTTGCTGTGCTTGCGTGTCTGGGGAGGATAAGGCTTCAACATGGAGAGGTGGGGGGGGGGGGGGTTTAAGGCCTCGTCCCCTAGCTCCACCTCCACCATGCTTCCAATGAGACTCTAGCTAGCCGCTCGTTTATGCACCCAATAAATACAGCATAAAATATTTTGCAATATACATTTCATATACATATTAAAAAGAACGACACATTTAAATAGGACGACAAAATAAAAACGTTCGGCTCAAGTCAGATAAGTGTTAAGACAAAAAAAACTAAAACAAGAATATCTTACAGTTATACTTCTGTCTCTAAAATAGTTATAAGAATATCATAATCAGGTATTAATCAAGCATTATACTGTAATAACCAAAGCAATATTTGCAGTTTTTCCTCTCATGTAGTATAACATATGCAGCATACCAAGGTAAGTGAGGCGCACATATATATATATTATATATTTGAATCTCTTGTAAAGGTATCCCCCCCCCTGGACTGACGGGTACCCCAAATGACTCATACAGACCCCTCGGAGTCTTATTCTACACCCAAACTGCCCCAAAACGCCAATGAAAGTGGGCCCACTATCCTTCCAATAAGGACAAGACAGACACAAGGCAGGGCGAGGCATTGCACTAGGATGAGAGAATGCCATGGGCCAGACAACTGCCGACTTCCTAATATGGATGCCCTGCTTCCTAATACGGATGCCTTATATTGGAACACTTAAAAACCATTGGTGGTTTCAGATTCTTAAGGAGAACCCATATAAAATGCAGGCTGACTCAAAACAGAGCCATCATTAGCGAAGTCACATGAGCTGGAGGCACGCTTTTAAAATGACCACTTGGTAGCGATAGCAACCGTTTTGTTTGGTGTCGTAATCCAATTCCCTTTCCCAGAGGAGGAGAATCTCCTCATTCACATAATAAACAAGTCTTTGATAGTAAACTGTATCTGGGAGGTGGGGATTGGAGGAGGAACAGAGACAGAAAACCTCTTGGCTTTATGTCCGAGAGAGAGTGGCAGTCTATAAAGTGCTGTGCTATGTTTGTCATTCGTGGGCCAGGCTGTGTTACACACACACACACACATCGGTTTTAACTGTGACCTCGCTTGTCAACACAAGTTCCATTGTACCAACCTACCAAGTCCATTGGTCCAGACTCAAAATGCACCACTAAGTGAACGCTCAACCACAATCATAGACTCTAATGTCTTTAACAAACAGACTGCGGGTCCTCAGTATCAATCTTGGTGTGTGGTGTGTGTGTGTGTGTGTGTGTGTGTGTGTGTGTACACTGTGCATAAAACGCAGGTGTGTTTTTTTTTTTCCTTCAAAAATGAGATAGACGTCTTTTTGATTTTCCGTTTGACTTTTGTTTTACAGCACCACCATAAAGAAAGGCACTTTCCGTGGACTTCGTCACTCTGCCATAGATTTACCTTCCACCCCGAAAAGAAAGAACATACAACACAGAATCCAGTATATCTGTGCGTCACAGGCAATGGAATGAACACACATACAGCTACTGTAAATATAGCTACTTTTCCATAGAGTATAGCAAACTCTGGGGTGATGTTTTAGACCTAGAAAGGCCTTGCTCATAAATATCCATAAACTAAGCAAAAAAACAGCTGAAAAAAAACCGAACATCTGAAAAACGTTACGGATGACGATGTAGCGAGTTCTAATGTTATAAGGATGTTAGGCAAACACATCTGCTATATGTAAACATGTGTTCTTTTGCCCAGGAAAATCTGAATGTTCTACAGTCCTTGACGTTCCTCATAATGTCAGCTTGGATGAGAGCTACGCTTGTCGCTTGCTAAACAATGTCCCGATCCATACACGTCACCTCCCTCAAATGGCACTTAGCCCTACTTCTCACTTCACAAACACCAGAACCAGCCACATGCACAAAAACCCATCTAACTACAATACCCTACTCTGTACCAACCAACACACACACACACACACACACACTTAACTTCTTCTGTCCTCTAGTCTTCCATCTTTTCTCCACTTCTCAGGGGAATCCGATGGCAGATCTACTGGCTATGGAATGTAGTCCTCTGGCAATGGGAGTCAAAAGTCAGGAGAAAGTGGGAAAAACAAATGAGATTATAGGCTTTGTCACATTGCAGACTTACTGGAGGCCTATAGCCTATGTATTTCTGAGCACAAGAAGTTCCCTTGGTTGCGCGAGGAGAAAAGCAACAGTTACAGGCCAAGTCTCACTCTATAGGGGCCTCATAACCCACAAGGCTTAGCCTCATAACCCACAAGGCTTAGCCTCATAACCCACAAGGCTTAGCGTAAAACACTGCGGGCCACATCGGTACAAAACGTTGAAGATGACCAGTCAAGGTAACCATCTCATTCTTTAAATCAACTACATCTTTTTAAAAGTGGGTCTACAAACACTTTGACAAGCTCCGGTTTCTCCCGCTCTCCCCTACTCTACAGGTGTCAACTCCCGCCTGAGAAAGACGATCTGGATCAGAACAATTATGCTCTTAAATTTTTTTTAAAAAAGTCAAATGATTCCATTTGGATTCTATGACAACAGGGAAGATCTGACAACAGCTGCCAAGAGTGACAGAAATAGAAGCACCTCTTACTTCTAGAACTCAGAGACAAGTCCACTACATCCCGATCCATAACAGTCTAACAACCCAGACTCACGTTACATGTCGAAATACATCCACTGCACGCACGCCAAAATAAACTAATTCATGTTATACATTGCCACAGGACACGAGTCAACAACAGTCTATTGCATCATCAACTCTTACATATTTTATTACCGTTTACCTTTAATGATATTATTACTATGATGAATAACTATAACTACATATGTTCGATTTTTTTGGTTAGCAAAAATAAGTGGTGTGAGCATTACAATAATGTACATATACACATCTTCCAATCTGGCTTTTTAAAAAGGCTTTTTGGACACTAGTGAAGATCATGAAGGCTCAAACTCATTGGCTTCCAGCCAGGGGAAGGCTAGAGTCGGGAAGGCAGTCAAAACGCAACTACAGGGGGGGAGAGGATTCTACCATTGGACCACACTACCGTTCACCTATTGGGGCAGTCCTTGCTTTGAGAACTGTGTCCTTGTATCATTGTACCGTCAAAAACAAGGGATTCTCAATGGCAACCGTTTCCACTAACAGTTAGGACGAGAATCCCTACAGTGCCCCACATAACAGACCCTCTCGTTTACCTCATTGGGAGGTTTACTACGGTACATTTGTACCCCCCCAAAGGCCTACTCAGACTGCAAATTCTCAAAAGGTGTGCGGCAAGGAGGCCACACACCCCCATAGCACCAGAGGCATGTGTTCGGTCTGACACACACTTCTTTTAGTGCAGATTATTGTCTTTCTCTTGAACACCACTAGGCATGCCTCACGTCACAGAGCACAGAGGAGCTAAGCAGCGACCGCACAAGTCACTCACCCAGTCTCCCGGACTTCCAAGAATCATCGAACTGTTGACTCCAGCAGACAGCTAGCTACTATTGGTTTGGATGCTCAGTTATATGGCGGGGAAAAATGAAATGTCGGCTTAGCTCTCCTGCCGCTCATGACTGAGGCACGCCTCGATTCTTAGTCACCTTGAGTACATATAGATATAGCAGCTAGATCCATGTCTGATGAGGATAGAGACAGAGTGCAGCACGACTTGATCTGCTAAAATACTGCTGCTATTAGGCAAAGACAATAGGATAAACTAACACACACACACACACACACACACACACACACACACACACACACACACACACACACACACACACACACACACACACACACAGAATATATAGATTTTCTATCATGAGGATTTCAATGCGATGCAATGTCTGTCAAAAAAAAAAAAGAGGCAAAATGTAGCTTAAAGTCAACTTTCTCCAGCTAAACTTTGCCCTTTAACTTCCTTGTTTGAATACATTTTAAAAAGGCTAGGATCGCCACGTCATAATCCATCCATACAACTTCCATTTGACTGTTCATTTCCAAAACCAGGCACTTGATTTCTAACCCATAACACACTCACTGGCATAACCATTAGACTTCCCGAACACCTCTAATCCCTTCATAAAGAGGAGCTACGGGTAAGTGCCAATTGTGTGAACAGAGTTCTCATAGAAGATCTGGGTTCTGCCACATTCTCGTAACTCACTGCTAGACTTCCAGATATTCAAACCGTATCTTCTAGAAGAAGCTTCCTTCCCTCAGCTAAAAGATTATTGCACTAGGAGAAAGCAACATGATCTGTCATTCAATTTAGGATCTTCCACCACAAATTAAAATCCAAGAGAAAGGATAGATCTAAAGAGCAATGAGATAGAAAGAATGCAGAAATAAAAACGCCCGTCTCATATTAAATTACTATATCTTGACCGTACTAATAAATACTGGAAAGAATGGTAAAAAAAAACAAAAAAAAAACAAGCACCTTAAATATCAAAACACATGATGTACAGGAAAGAAAATTCCAAACAGGGTCACATTGCAACGTAGTTAGTTGATGTGACAGCACATTAGGCCTATGTCATAGGGGACTGACCTAGGGTGTGATATCGTTGTATTACCCTCTATGATGTGTGCCAATGTATACGCACAGCACTTATTGGTTCAAGTCAAATGATAACGAGTTGGAAATCATATGATTAGCATCATAGCTTATTCCCCAGACAGGTTGGGACTTTTGAAGAGAGCATTTACACCGTTCAGACACCAGGTGGCACTGTGCTCACAATAATAGCTTGTGTTCGTCTCCTAGTACCCAGTGTCCATTGACACTCACACTTTTGATAAGTCACCATTGGCTAAAAAAAGCTGGAGAGGAAAGGAGAGGAAAATACCAGTGGCAAGCTTGTGCGCCATGATGGGTCTGCACCGATAGAGATCCACCCTTCACACTCCTGATCCTCTTCTTCTCTCCTCAACCTTTGATAAAGAAAAGTCAAAACAGAACTAATAAACGAAAAAGCGCAGGAAGTGCTGCCGTTAAAAACTGAGATGACGTAAAAGGCATGATGACGAAAGGGAACGATTTCTGCAACGTTGACCATACACATCCGGAATCAAAACAGATCTCCTTCATGACCGGAGAAAAGGAGGGAGGGACTGGAGGAGGGTGGGGGCGGAGTTGGGGTGCCCAGGAAAAGCAGTTGGCTGGTTTAATATTGCATAATAGTGCCAAGTTCTTCCTCTCTTGTTTAAAAGCAGCGTCTGTCTGCATCCTCAGTCCATTGCGGGGGGCTTCCCCCACCCCCCTCTACACAGTGTCAGGTCCGGATTGACTGGTTGTGGGGGGATACAACCCTCCTTGACTGGCAGGCGGGGTTTGTGTGTGTGTGTGTGTGTGTGTGCTTTAAGTACAGTGATGGTGATGTGGGGTGGTGCTCAGGCGAAGTACATGGTCCTCAGCGTGTCGTGGTGAATCTGCACCGCCTTGGCCAGAGCCTGGGGGTCCCGACCGTTACTCTGACCAGAGACATGGCTGCCCTCCGCACTGGGAGAAGAGAAGACATTCATCAGGACAGAGACATACATGAATGGATCAGAAAGACAGGTCAACTATCACACACACTTCTTTGAAGCTACATTTCTTTACGTAGAAAGCTAGCTTTCTGGGGCAGTAGACTACCTAGCGCTGCTTTGGGGGGGCAGTAAACTACCTAGCGCTGCTTTGGGGGGGCAGTAAACTACCTAGCGCTGCTTTGGGGGGGGGCAGTAAACTACCTAGCGCTGCTTTGGGGGGGGGGCAGTAAACTACCTAGCGCTGCTTTGGGGGGGCAGTATACTACCTAGCGCTGCTCTGGGGGGGCAGTATACTACCTAGTGGCACTCCTAGTGGCCGGGGACTTTAATGAAGGAAAACTTAAAACCGTTTTACCAAATTTCTATCAGCATGTTTAATGTGCAACCAGAGGGAAAAAAATTCTAGACCACCTTTACTCCACACACAGAGACGTGTACAAAGCTCTCCCTCGCCCTCCATTTGGCAAATATGACCATAATTCTATCCTCCTGATTCCTGCTTACGAGCTAAAATTAAAGCAGGAAGCACCAGTGACTCAGTCAATTAAAAAAAGTGGTCAGATGAAGCCGATGCTAAGCTACAGGACTGTTTTGCTAGCACAGACTGGAATATGTTCCAGGATTCTTCCTATGGCATTGAGGAGTACACCACTTCAGTCATTGGCTTCATCAATAAGTGCATCGATGACGTCGTCCCCACAGTGATCGTACGTGCATACACCAACCGGAAGCCATGGATTACAGGCAACATCAGAACCGAGCTAAAGGCTAGAGCTGCCGCTTTCAAGGAGAGGGACTCTAACCCGGAAGGTTATAAGAAATCCCACTATGTCCTCCAACAAACCATCAAAATATCAATACAGGACTAAGATCGAATCCTACTACACCGGCTCCGACGCTCGTTGGATGTGGCAGGGCTTGCAAACCATTACTGACTACAAAAGGGAAGCACAACCGAGAGCTGCCCAGTGACACAAGCCTACAGACGAGCTGAACCACTTCTATGCTCGCTTCGAGGCAAGTAACACTAAAACATGCATGAGAGCACCAGCTGTTCTGGACGACTATGTGATCACGCTCTACGCAGCCGATGTAAGACCTTTAAACAGGTCAACATTCACAAGGCCGCAGGGCCTGACGGATTACCAGGACGTGTACTGCGAGCATGCGCTGACCCACTGGCAAGTGTCTTCAGACATTTTCAACTTCTCCCTGTCCGAGTCTGTAATACCAACATGTTTAAGCAGACCACCATAGTCCCTGTGCCCAAGAACACTAAGGTAACCTGCCTAAATGACTACTGTCCCATAGCACTCACGTCTGTAGCCATGAAGTGGTTTGAAAGGCTGGTCATGGTTCACATCAACACCATTATCCCAGAAACCCTAGACCCACTCCAATTTGCATACCGCCCTAACAGATCCACAGATGATGCAATCTCTATTGTACTCCACATTGCCCTTTCACACCTGGACAAAAGGAACACCTATGTGAGAATGCTATTCATTGACTACAGCTCAGCGATCAACACCATAGTGCCCTCAAAGCTCATCAATAAGCTAAGGACCCTGGGACTAAACACCTCCCTCTGCAACTGGATCCTGGACTTCCTGACGGGCCGCCCCCAGGTGGTAAGGGTAGGTAACAACACATCCGCCACGCTGATCCTCAACACAGGGGCCCCTCATGGGTGCGTGCTCAGTCCCCTCCTGTACTCCCTGTTCACCCATGATTGCACGGCCAGGCACAACTCCAACACCATCATTAAGTTTGCCGATGACAACAGTGGTAGGCCTAATCACCGACAATGACGAGACAGCCTATAGGGAGGAGATCAGAGACCTTGTCATGTGGTGCCAGGACAACAATCTCTCCCTCAATGTGATCAAGACAAAAGGAGACGATTGTGGACTACAGGAAAAGGAGGACCGAGCACGCCCCCATTCTCATCGACGGGGCTGTAGTGGAGCAGGTTGAGAGCTTCAAGTTCCTTGGTGTTCACATCAACAAACTAACATGGTCCAAGCACACCAAGACAGTCGTGAAGAGGGCACGACAGAACCTATTACACCTCAGGAGACTGAAAAGATTTGGCATGGGTCCGCAGATCCTCAAAAAGTTCTACAGCTGCACCATCGAGAGCATCCTGCCTGGTATGGTACCTGCTCGGCCTCCAACCGCAAGGCACTAGAGGGTAGTGCGTACGGCCCAGTATATCACTAGGGCCAAGCTTCCTGCCATCCAGGACCTCTATACCACGCGGTGTCAGAGGAAGGCCTTAAAAATTGTCAAAGACTCCAGCCACCCTAGTCAGACTGTTCTCTCTGCTACCGCACATCAAGCGGTACCTGAGCGCCAAGTCTAGGTCAAAGAGGCTTCTAAACAGATTCTACCCAAAGACATAAGACTCCTGAACATCTAATCAAATGGCTACCCAGACCATTTCCATTGCTGCCCCCCCCCTCTCTTTTACGCCGCAGCTACTCTGTTAATATCTATGCATACTCAGTAGTCTGTTTAATAACTCTACCTACATGTACATATTACTTCAATTAACCGGTGCCCCCGCACATTGACTCTGTACCGGTACCTTCTGTATATAGTCTCGCTATTGTTATTTTACTGCTGCTCTTTAACTACTTTTTACTTTTATTTCTTAACTCGGCATTGTTGGTTAAAGGCTTGTAAGTAAGCATTTCACTGTAAGGTCTACACCTGTTGTATTCGGCACATGTGACTAATACAATTTGATTTGGGGGTAGTATACTATCTAGAGCTGCTTTGGTGGCAGTAGAACACACAAAAAAAAACAGTATTGAAGTACTGTACATTTCACCAAAAATAGATAGGAAATATGAAACGTAATGTTGAGCACAACAGAGGCGAAGCATGCAGAAAGACTAAACCCGCCCAGATTGTTTTGTGCAGTGATAGAGTAACCCCCACCCCCATTAACCCCCACCCCTATCCCTGCCAATCACCTGTCGTGCTCCTTGTCCACCAGATGGTAGCGGGCACGGAAGGCCACCAGGTGGGCGTAGTAGGCTGGCGCGGGGATGGAGACGGAGCGGGTACAGCGCACGTAGGTGTGGCACAGCTGGTAGGTGAGCAGCTGGAACTCATCGGCCGTGAAGCAGTTGTCGTCCCACAGGACGTGGTAGTGGGAGGGCCGACTGGTCCCCTGGGGAAAGCAGACAGCAGAAGTTATACATACTACACAGCCCCAATTTGTGGATTTAATGGAGATGTGGTATAAAAAGTGATGTAAAAAGAGACAATGGCTTTCAACTACAATTCTGGAGAATTGGGTTTTAGAATGAGGTATAGGCCTATTCTCGTTTTTTTCAACTACAAAACCAAAGAGTATTTGGTAGTTTAGTTTCAGTAAAGAACTGTCTACCTTCCAAAAAACCAAAACCAAAAAAATGCAGTGTGAATAAACTGTGATTAAATTAAAAAAATACAGTGTATTTCCCGAAATTTCATGAAGCCATTTCCTGAGAGCAAAGTGCAGTGAGGCAGCAGGCTAGATGAACAGATGAATGCTGCAGTACCTGTATTCCAGCGTGACTGCAGAGGTAAAAGTCAAACTCGTAGGGGTGCGTGATGTCCGTGTCCACCGTGGTGCCAGCAGGAATGTTTCCACTACGTCCAACCTGAACGAAGAGAAGATGTCGATTTGGGGTTATTATTAATATCTGTCCATCTTAAAAACATCCTTCCATCTGTCCTGTTCTACTTCAACACCAAGCTTCACACACGTCCATTCATTGAACTTTCCCCTTGGACTCATTTAATGACGTCAGAAAGTGAACGAACGGGGGAGGTGTAGAGTGTTTATTTGATATATTTACCTTCATTTAACTAGACAAGTCGGTAACGAACAAATAATTTTTTACAACGACGGCCTACCCCCGACCAAACGCTAACGACGCTGGGCCAATTGTGCGCCGCCTTATCTCCACAGCTCTGAATGATGTAATCTACAAATGACCAGAATAATGAAAAAATTGATTTCTCCCTGTCCGTCAAAGTTCACTTCACTTGTAAACAAGGTGATAACTCCAAAAGCCCTGCTCTCCCAGGCCTTGAGTGGCACTCCAGGTCCGTCAATTCACATCAGGCCTAATGCTATAATGGAATATAATTACCAGGGGTGAGGAGAGCAGGTCCATTGACAACAGTGTAATTGGATAATTAGGACAACCATTTAGAGCGGTTAATAAAGACCACGGACCAACTCTGTAACACACAATTCCCCCCTAATCTATAAAGGGCTTTTCACACTGGTGTGCCAAACAGAGTTGAGTCAAGCTGTAATGAGCTGGCCTGGTTACGCATCTACTAAAGCAGGAACAGTGCTAGAAGAAAATGTAAGAACCAGCACAGTTTGGGTGTGATTTGGCCCCATAGTGTGACTCAGGCATGGGTATTATCTCAGAATGACCCTAAGGTAGCTGGGAGGGTGGCAAGAAGGAAAAGAGGGCTCACTCACTCTTTCGTTGCGGTCGGCACAGAAGAGGCGGGTGTGGTGGCGTTTCTGGACCACGATGTAGGTGATGCCGGGCTGGTACTCCTTCTCTAAGCCAATGCATGCCTCGCGGATGGCCAGCAGCTCGTAGTACAACACCTGGGGTGGGCAGAGGGATAAAACGGGGTTAAAAACATCCATTACTGACGATATGACTTTCAATATCCTCCATCTCCGTTATGGGCAAGTTTTTCTAGTTCACACCAGTTGAGGCGGATGATATAGGCCTCAACATTGCACCCTTTCACCACCATCTGACAATGTGACAGGTAAATATGTGTCTTCATGTTTTGGTCACAGCCCATGCATGTTACTCTAATGTCCTCTTAGTGGATCTTCATGATGTGCATCAATGGTTTACTTACACAGATAGGACATCTACCTAACTTTAACAGTTTATTTAAAGAGGGACAACATTTGACATGCAACCTTTGACCCTCTGGTTTCTGAACTTCTGGAGGTGGAGAGAGACTTCCATTTTTTTGTCCCCAGGATAGTCACTCGGTCTTTACTCACCTGTCTAAACTGGCCCTCTGACACTCCGTCCCTGTAGAAGATGATCCTGGTGGGCTTGTAGCGGGTTGACTTGTAGAACTGGATCAGCAGCTCTCGGACCATAGAGGCCAGATCCTGGATCACCTCCTGCCTGGGCCTCTGGACCCTGACTGTGGCACAGTACCTGCTGGGGTGTGCGTCCATACTGCCTACCACCTGGAGAGAGAAAGATGTATAGAGAGAAACAGGGTGGGAGAGAGAAGGATGTAAAGCGAGAAACAGGGTGAGAGAGAGAGAGGGGTGTGTGTGTGTGTGTGTGTGTGTGTGTGTGTGTGTGTGTGTGTGTGTGTGTGTGTGTGTGTGTGTGTGTGTGAGAGAAAAACCAGCGCTGCACAAATTGATTAGCTCTGCACAAACATTATGAACTTGAATGCAGTGGCGATACAGTATAGACCAGGCCACAGAAGTCTCAAACATGTAGTCCTCACGCCAGATGAGGCCCGCGAGCCTATTTAATGCAGCCTGCGGTTGTCTTAGTAAATGTGGACCATGGTTGTAATAGTAAAAAAATATATAAATGTGGCCCCTGGGCAAAAAGAGATTGAGATTCCTGGTATAGGCCAATAGGAGTTAAGTGAACTCACTGCAGCAATGGAGGGCTTCTTCCCGTCTCCAGCAGGGGGGTGTGTAACGTCCGCCCCCAGGAAGATGATAGGCTGCTGGAATACTGAGGGTCTGGGTGGAGGAAGAGAGAAGGACCAATGAGGACAGAGTTCAAACAAAGGGTCTCTAATATGATTAAGGGTTTAGATTTCACACAGTATGTACAATTATGTCAATCATAAATTGGACGACACTTGATTGGGAGATTGATATTGATGGAATTTGTGTACAAAAAAAAAAGAAACATTCTCAAGACCAATACATACAGTATTAAAAAATAGATAGACTATTGTAGTAAGGGCTAACAAAGTTAATTTACTGTTTAAACGGATGCCCCGCTTCACAGGTCTCAAAAAATAAATACAATTGAACAATTAACTTGATTCATATGAATGATTCTTTGACAAAACAAACAATTCACTACATCATTATAGTAGCTGGGATTCGGTTCAATCGCGGTGGATCGAATCATGTGAATCAAAATAATAATTTGTGAATCGCAAACAGTAATTTTAGGAAAGAATATTAGCTGTAGCCTCCCTTTTGGATTATGTGGCGAAAAAAACTTGTTTTGTAGCTACTTCAAGCTAATTTATGCAAACTTCTAATGGAAGATAAATATGACTAAATTTGAAAAGGTACGTACATTTCCAAAAGAAAATGTGCTTACTTCAGCTGAATAAAAATATGTGTATGGTCATTCCACAGTCCTTCTATCCTCCAGCCACAGTGGCCACGTACCGTTGGTGGGGCACCAGGATATTGTTGATTCCCCCCAGCTTGACGTTGATCTTGAGGCAGAGGTTGGAGAGGGTCTGGGGGGACGTCTTCACCACGTTCTTCACCTGGACACACTGAGTGGCCATTCCTAGGAGAGTGTCTCCCACCCTCTTCACCTCCGCTACACAGGACCAGTAACAGGCAGTGATCAATCAATCTCTGTGCAATTAACAGTCAGATTAGGAACGTAAAGAGGAAAGTACCACCTGTGCTTTAAAGGGAAGGTATTGATAGATACCAGACAGATGTACACTATCTGTTAACATGCAACAGCACACATCCCTTATCAAAGCTGCTTCAGCAACACAAGAGTTTCAAAGAATAGCAGATTCTTTGGTAGAAGGATTATATAGATACAGAAAATGTTAGACCGTGAATCAGCACGGATAAGGTGATTGCAATGAACATCATGTGTATATGTACAGTTGAAGTCGGAAGTTTACATACACTTAGGTTGGAGTCAATAAAACTTATTTTCAACCGCTCCACAAATTTCATCTCAACAAACTATAGTTTTGGCAAGTCGGTTAGGACATCTACTTTGTGCATGACACAAGTCATTTTTCCAACAATTGTTTACAGACAGATTATTTCACGTATAATTCACTATCACAATTCCAGTGGGTCAGAAGTTTACATACACTAAGTTGACTGTGCCTTTAAACAGCTTGGAAAATTCCAGAAAAATGATGTCATGGCTTTAGAAGCTTCTGATAGGCTAATTGACATAATTTGAGTCAATTGGAGGTGTACCTGTGAATGTATTTCAAGGCCTACCTTCAAACTCAGTGCCTCTTTGCTTGACATTATGGGAAAAATCTAAATAAATCAACCAAGACCTCAGAAAAGAATTGTAGACCTCCACAAGTCTGGTTCATCCTTGGGAGAAATTTCCAAATGCCTGAAGCTACCACGTTCATCTGTACAAACAATAATACGTAAGTATAAACACCATGGGACCACGCAGTCGTCATACCACTCAGGAAGGAGACGCGTTCTGTCTCCTAGAGATGAACGCACCTTGGTGCGAATAGTGCAAATCAATCCCAGAACAACAGCAAAGGACCTTGTGAAGATGCTAGAGGAAACAGGTACAAAAGTATCTATATCCACAGTAAACGAGTCCTATATCGACATAACCTGAAAGACCGCTCAGCAAGGAAGAAGCCACTGCTCCAAAACCGGCAAAAAAAGTTAGACTACGGTTTTCAACTGTACATGGGGACAAAGATCATACTTTTTGGAGAAATGTCCTCTGGTCTGATGAAACAAAAATAGAACTGTTTGGCCATAATGACCATCATTATGTTTGGAGGAAAAAGGGGAGGCTTGCAAGCCGACGAACACCATCCCAACCGTGAAGCACGGGGGTGGCAGCATCATGTTGTGGGGGTGCTTTGCTGCAGGAGGGACTGGTGCACGTCACAAAATAGATGGCATCATGAGGAAGAAAAATTGTGTGGATATATTGAAGCAACATCTCAAGACATCAGTCAGGAAGTTAAAGCTTGGTCGCAAATGGGTCTTCCAAATGGACAATGACCCCAAGCATACTTCCAAAGTTGTGGCAAAATGCATGCACAACAAAGTCAAGGTATTGGAGTGGCCATCACAAAGCCCTGACCTCAATCTTATAGAACATTTGTGGGCAGAACTGAAAAAGCGTGTGCAAGCAAGGAGGCCTACAAACCTGACTCAGTTACACCAGCTCTGTCAAGAGGAATGGGCCAAAATTCACTCAACTTATTGTGGGAAGCTTGTGGAAGGCTACCAGAAATGTTTGACCCAAGTTAAACAATTTAAAGGCAATGCTACCAAATACTAATTGAGTGTATGTAAACTTTTGACCCACTGGGAATGTGAAGAAATAAAAGCTGAAATAAATCATTATCTCTACTATTATTCTGACATTTCACATTCTTAAAATAAAGTGGTGATCCTAACTAACCTAAGACAGGGAATTCTTACTAGGATTAAATGTCAGGAATTGTGAAAAACTGAGTTTAAACGTATGTGGCTAAGGTGTATGTAAACTTCCAGCTTCAACTGTACACTACCGTTCAAAAGCTTTGGGTCACTTAGAAATGTCCTTGTTTTTGAAAGAAAAGCAATTTTTTTGTCCATTAAAATAACATCAAATTGAACAGAAATACAGTGTAGAAATTGTTAATGTTGTAAATTATTATTGTAGCTGGAAACGGCAGATAAAAAAAAAAAAAGAGGACCATGATCAGCAACCATCACTCCTGTGTTCCAATGACACGTTGTGTTAGCTAATCCAAGTTTATAATTTTAAAAGGCTATTTGATCATTAGAAAATCATTTTGCAATTATGTTAGCACGGCTGAACACTGTTGTGCTGATTAACCTCTCTTGGGTAGGGGGCAGTATTTTGACGTCCGGATGTAAAGCGCGCCTGTAGTAAACTGCCTGCTACTCAGGCCCAGAAGGTAGGATAGGCATATTATTAGTAGATTTGGATAAAACACTCTGAAGTTTCTAAAACTGTTTGAATGATGTCTGTGAGTATAACAGAACTCATATGGCAGGCAAAAACCTGAGAAAAAAATCCAACCAGGAAGTGTGGAAATCTGAGGTTTGTAGTTTTTCAAGTGATTCCCTATCCAATATACAGTGTCTGTGGGGTCATTTTGCACTTCCTGAGGCTTCCACTAGATGTCAACAGTCTTTAGAACGTTGTTTCATGCTTCTACTGTGAATGGGGAGAGAATAAGAGGTCTTGGAATCAGATGACTGAGAAAATGACATGAGCTCAGTGGCGCGCACTCCCGTGAGAGTTAGCTATGTTCCTTTTCCTTCTTGAAGACAAAGAAATCGTCCGGTTAGAATATTATGGAAGATTTATGATAAAAACATCCTAAAGATTGATTCTATACATCGTTTGACATGTTTCTACGAACTGTAATAACTTTTTTGACTTTGTCTGAACTTACTGCGCGAGCACAGTGCATTTGGGTTACTCGACTGAACGCGCAAACAAAAAGGAGGTATTTGGACATAAATATGTACTTTATCGAAACAAATGAACATTTATTGTGGAACTTGGATTCCTGGGAGTGCATTCCGATGAAGATCAAAGGTAAGTGAATATTTATAATGCTATTTCTGAGTTTTGTTGACTCCACAAAATGGCGGGTTTGGTTTTGTGACTGAGCGCTGTACTCAGATCATTGCAAAGTGTGCTTTTGAAATCTGACACAGCGGTTGCATTAAGGAGAAGTGTATCTATAATTCTTTGAATAACAGTTGTATATTTTATCAACGTTTATGATGAGTATTTCTGTAAATTGATGTGCTCATTCACCGGAAGTTTTGGGAGGCAAAACATTTCTGAACACGCCAATGTAAAAATTGGGTTTTTGGATATAAATATGAACTTTATGAACATGTATTGTGTAACATGAAGTCCTATGAGTGCCATCTGATGAAGATCATCAAAGGTTAGTAATTAATTTTAGCTGTATTTCTGTTTTTTGTGACGCCTCTCCTTGCTTGGAAAATGGCTGTGTGGTTTTCCTTGTCTATGTGCTGTCGTAACATAATCTAATGCTATGCTTTCGCCATAAAGCCTTTTTGAAATCGGACAGTGTGGTTGGATTAACGAGAAGATTATCTTTAAAATGGTGTATAATACTTGTATGTGTGAGAAATTTGAATTATGAGATTTGTTGTTTTGAATTTGGCGCTGTGCTATTTCACTGGCTGTTGGCGAGGTGGGACGCTACTATCCCACATACCCTAGAGAAGTTAAAGAAGCAATAAAACTGGTCTTCTTTAGACTAGTTGAGTATCCGGAACATCAGCATTTCTGGGTTCGATTACAGGCTCAAAATGGCCAGAAACAAAGACCTTTCATATGAAACTCGTCAGTCTATTTTATTATTATTCTTATTCTGAGAAATGAAGGCTATTCCAAATTGCCAAGAAAGTGAAGATCTCGTACAACGCTGTGTACTACTCCATTCACAGAACAGCGCAAACTGGCTCTAACCAGAATAGAAAGACGAGTGGGAGGCCCCAGTGCACAACTGAGCAAGAGAACAAGTACATTAGAGTGTCTAGTTTGAGAAACAGACACCTCACATGTTCTCAACTGGCAGCTTCATTAAACAGCATCTGCAAAACACCAGTCTCATCATCAACAGTGAAGAGATGACTCCGGGATGCTGGCCTTCTAGGCAGAGTCCCTCTGTCCAGTGTCTGTGTTCTTTTGCCCATCTTAATCTTTTCTTTTTATTGGCCAGTCTGAGATATGGCTTTTTCTTTGCAACTCTGCCTAAAAGGCCAGCATCTCGGAGTCGCCTCTTCACTGTTGATGTTGAGACTGGTGTTTTGTGGGTACTGTTTATCCTCTATGGGCTATGTGGGACGCAAGCGTCCCACCCCTGGTACACCCAATCAACAACAGGTGAAATATCAAGACCGCCAAATTTGAAAACAATTAAATGTCATAATTCAAATTTCTCAAACATACAACTATCTTACACCCTTTGAAAGATAAACATCTCCTTAATCTAACCACGTTGTCCGATTTCAAAAAGGCTTTACGGCAAAAGCATAAAGTTAGATTATGTTAGGAGAGTACATTGACAATAGCTGTGTGTAATGTTTTGTCAATTCAAAGAAAGGCGTCACCAAAAGCAGAAAACCAGCTAAAATGATGCACTAACCTTTGACAATCTCCATCAGATGACACTCCTAGGACATTGTTAGACAATGCATGCATTTTTTGTTCTATCAAGTTCATATTTATATCCAAAAACAGCGTTTTACTATGGCGTTGATGTTGAGGAAATCGTTTCCCTCCAATAACCGCCAGTCAAGCAGCACAACAAATTAAATAATTACTATTCGAAAACATTGGTAAAATATTATATTGTCATTCAAAGAATTATAGATTTACATCTCTTGAACGCAACCGGATTGCCAGATTTAAAAATAACCTTACTGGGAAATCACACTTTGCAATAATCTGAGCACTGCGCCCAGAAAAATACGCTTTGCGATACAGACTAACCACCATGTTGGAGAGATCTAAAATCGAAAATACTATGTAAATAATCCATTACCTTCGATTCTCTTCATCAGATGTCACTTCCAGGAATCCCAGGTCCATAACAAATGTAGTTTTGTTCGAAAAAGCTCCTAATTTATGTCCAAAAAGCTAAGTGTTGTTAGCACATGATCTATGCCAGCCGGACTTCTCGTCATGAACAAGGGGAAAAAAAATATTTACGTTCGTTCAAACATGTCAAACGTTGTATAGCATAAATCATTAGTGCCTTTTTTAACCAGAACATGAATAATATTCAAGGCGGACGTTTGCATTCTCTTTTAAAACGTTTTGGAACGAGAGTACCCAACATGAACTCGCGCGCAAGAGTCTAATCGGCCATCACCGTTCCAAGGCTCTTGTTCGTTCAGTTCTCACAGTATAAGACTCAAAACACTTTGTAAAGACTGGTGACATCTAGTGGAAGCCATAGGAAGTGCTCAACGATTAATAAGCCCCTGTGTGTTTCAATGGCATATGCTTAAAGGTAATTCAACACATCAGGTATCCACTTCCTGTCAGAATTTGTCTCAGGGTTTTGACTGCCATATGAGTTCTGTTATACTTACAGACACCATTCAAACAGTTTTAGAAAATTCAGAGTGTTTTCTATCCAAACCTGAACAATAATATGCATATTCTAGCTTCTGAGTTGGTGTAGGAGGCAGTTAAAAATGGGCACATATTTTTTTCAAAATTCTCAATACTGCCCCCTAGCCCCAAGAGGTTTTAATGAAGCTGCCAGTTGAAGACTTGTGAGGCATCTGCTTCTCAAACTAGACACTAATGCACTTGTCCTCTTACTCAGTTGTGCACCGGGGCCTCCCACTCTTTCTATTCTGTGCTTTTCTTTCTTTCAAAAACAAAGACATTTCTAAGTGACCCCAAACTTTTGAACGGTAGCATATGTCTATGGGTGCCGCCTACCGTAGACGGGGGTCTTTCCAGGCAGGATGACGATGATGAGCTGCAGTCCAGAGTAGGTGTTCTTCAGGTGCCTGAACATGGGCTCCACACTGTCGGCTCCCTGGGCGTATTTACAGAAACACGGCTGGCCCTGAATGGGCATCCCAGCATCCTTGGAGATCTTACGCAGCTGGTCTGTGAAACCCCTATAGAAGGAGGTGGGTAATGGATGGAGGAAGAGAGAGGGATGTGGAAGAGAGTGATGGAAGAATTAGGGAGGGAAAGAGGAATGAGGAAGAGAAAGTCAGTAATGGGAGAAATGAGGGAGGGGGAGGAGGGAAAAAGTAAGGGTTGTAAAGACCAAATATAATCTGGTTGGTTAGGGAATGTTTTAGTAATGAAATCCTTGAAAGTCGCTGTGTAAATTCTAAGGTTGTATCAGAGGCGTAGAGGACAAAGTAACTACACAAGGATCACTTTCTTATCTGGAAGGCCATCTCCAACAACACATCCGTAGCAGGGAGGAATGAATAGGAGGGGGGGGATGTTTATTAGGCACCAAATGGAAGAAAATGTACTGAAACAGGGCAGGACTACCTGGACCAATAAGAAATGCTCATTTTCGTTTTCCATTGAAAATTTTGCCAAGGTGTGCCCTAACGAGCATAACCCAGTTGTACACATAGTAAGTGGGTGAAACAGATCAGACGGGTTGGTTCTTACTTGAGGATCTCCTCGCGACACTGCCTCTGTGTGGCGAAACATGCGATGGCCCACATCTTGATCTCTACTCCCGTGTGGAACTGTTTGCCCCTCATGTCCCACACCCCGTGACTTGGGGTGGCCACCGTCCGGTTCTGAAACCACAGTGTAGTACGGTTGATCTGCTGCGTGGTGTTCACACACACACACACGTTTTTCTATCCTTATGGGGACCTAAAATGTATTACCATAAAAATAAAAAAAATCCCTAACCCTTACTCCAACCGTAACACCTAACCCTAATTGTAAGCCTAAACCTAACCCCCAAGTTTAAAATAGCCTTTGTTCTCAGAGGGATCTTTTTCCATGTTTTACAATCCTTGGAGACATTTGGAGATTTCAGGTCCCCACGAGGATAGAAAAACAGTGCACAGTAATTACATACAACCAATGGAGTTGGACATGCTGCACAGATTCAACAGTCAAGACACTTCAGAAAGTCATGCAGGCACACATGTAGAAATTACACAGAAAATAATTGTGTAGACACCAACACTTATTGGATACATTTAAACCAAAACACACACACAAAAAAGTATGTGAACCCTTTGGAATTACCTGGATTTCTGCATAAATTAGTCATCAAATTTTATCTGATGATCTTAGTCAGAACAATAGACAGTGTGCTTAAACTAATAAACACACAAATTATTGTATTTTTCTTGTCTATATTGAATACATAATTTAAACATTCACAGTGTAGGTTGGAAAAAGTATGTGAACCCCTAGGCTAATGACTTCTCCAAAAGCTAACTGGAGTCAGAAGTCAGTTAACCTGGAGTCCAATCAATGAGACGAGATGTTGGTTAGACCTGCCCGATGAGAGGGAGAGAAGAAAAAACACACACACACACACCTCACAAAATGTGAGTTTGCTATTCACAAGAAGCATTGCCTGATGTGAACCATGCCTCAAACAAAAGAGATCTCAGAAGACCTAAGATTAAGAATTGTTGACTTGCATAAAGCTGGAAAGGGTTACAAAAGTATCTCTCAAAGCCTTGAAGTTCATCAGTCCACAGTAAGACAAATTGTCTATAAATGGAGAAAGTTCAGCACTGTTGCTACTCTCCCTAGGAGTAGCCGTCCTGCAAAGATAACTTAGCATTCTGCACCTTGCTCTTGCAATGAGGTTAAGAAGAATCCTAGAGTGTCAGCTAAGACTGACAGAAATCTCTGGAACATGCTAACATCTCTGTTGGCGAGTCTACAATACGTAAAACACTAAACAAGAATGGTGTTCATGGGAGGACACCACGGAAGAAGCCACTGCTGTCTAAAAAAACATTGCTGCACGTCTGAAGTTCGCAAAAGAGCATCTGGATGTTCCACAGCGATACTGTGGACATATTCAACTAAAGTTCAGTTGTTTAGAAGGAACACACAACACTATGTGTGGATAAAAAAAGAAAAAGGCACAGCACATCAACATTTTGGGCCGGCAGGTAGCCTAGTGGTTAGCGTTGGACTTGTAACCGAAAGGTTTCAAGATCGAATCCCCGAGCTGACAAGGTAAAAATCTGTCGTTCTGCCCCTGAACAAGGCAGTTAACCCACTGTTCCTAGGCCATCATTGAAAATAATAATTTGTTCTATTAGTTTAAGCAGACTGTTTGTCTATTGTTGTAATTTAGATTGGTCATAAAATGTGATTTGATCTCAATTTATGCAGAAATCCAGGTAATTCCAAAGGGTTCATATACTTTTTCTTGCCACTGTATTTAGGCCTAACATATACAGACTGAAAGACACAGGTGCAGTGTTTTAAAATGTTTTGTTTCTTTTTTAAGGTGTTTTGGAAAAAAAAACTAAAAAAGGTCCAATTTGAGCATTTCAACACTGAAACTGTCAGAATTGTATTGCCCCTAACCTTTACATTAACCCTTCAAGGCGAGGCAACAGAGGCTGAAATTACATTTTTGCATCTACTTTTTGGTGTTTAATATTAGCACTTTCAAAGAGTAAACAAAAATGTCAAACTATGTAACTATATTTTGTTTGTTTATCATACTACCATCATCAAAATGTCATGAATTTTAACCACATTCAAAAAATGGACATAAATACATCATTTCAAAGCTCACTACATGTAATTAATTTTACATTTAAAAAGGCCATTACAAACTGGACTACAGAGCCTTTGGAAAGTATTCAGACCCCTTGACTTTTCCACTTTGTTACGTTATAGCCTTGTTATGAAATTGATCATATTAAAAAAAAAAAAAATATTAAATCCTCAGCAATCGACACCCAATACTCCATAATGACAAAACGAAAACAGGTTTAGTAATGTTTGCATAAGTATTGAGCCCCTTTGCTATGAGAGTCGAAATTGATCTCAGGTGCATCCTGTTTCCATTGATCATCCTTGAGATGTTTCTACAACTTGGAGTCCACCTGTGGTAAATTCAATTGATTGGACATAATTTGGAGACAGACAGACAGACAGACAGACAGACAGACAGACAGACAGACAGACAGACAGACAGACAGACAGACAGACAGACAGACAGACAGACAGACAGACAGACAGACAGACAGACAGACAGACAGACAGACAGACAGACAGACAGACAGACAGACAGACATAAAAGGTCCCACAGTTGACAGTGCATGTCAGAGCAAAAACCAAGCCATGAGGTCGAAGAAATTGTCTGTAAAGCTCAGAGACACGATTGTGTCGAAGTACAGATCTGGGGAAGGGTACCAAACTATTTCTGCAGCATTGAAGGTCCCCAAGAACACAGTGGCCCATCAATCTTAAATGGAAGAAGTTTGGAACCACCAAGACTCTTCCTAGTGCTGTCCACCCGGCCAAACTGAGCAATCGGGGGAGAAGGGCCTTGGTCAGGGAGGTGACCAAGAACCTGATGGTCACTGACAGAGCTCCAGAGTTCCTCTGTGGAGATGGGAGAACCTTCCAGAAGGACAACCATCTCTGCAGCATTCCACCAATCAGGCCTTATGGTAGAGTGGCCAGACGGAAGCCACTCCTCAGTAAAAAGCACATGACAGCCCGCTTGGAGTTTGACAAAAGGCACCTAAAGACTCTCAGACCATTAGAAACAAGATTCTCTGGTCTGATGAAACCAAGATTCAACTCTTTGGCCAGAATGCCAAGCGTCACGTCTGGAGGAAACCTGGCACTATCCATACGGTGAAGGATGGTGGTGTCAGCATCATGCTGTGGGGATGTTTTTCAGCTGCAGGGACTGGGAGACTAGTCAGGATCGAGACAAATGAACAGAGCAAAGTACAGAGGGATCCTTGATGAAGACCTGTTCCAGAGCGCTCAAGACCTACGACTGAGGGCGAAGGTTCACCTTCCAACAGGACAACAACCCTCAGCACACGGCCAAGACAATGCAGGAGTGGCTTCGGGACAAGCCTCTGAATATGCTTGAGTGTCCCAGCCAGAGCCCGGACTTGAACCAGATCGAACTTCTCTGGCGAGACCTGAAAATAGCTGTGCAGCAACGCTCCCCATCCAACCTGACAGAGCTTGAGAGGATCTGCAGAGAACAATGGGAGAAACTCCCCAAATACAGGTGTGCCAAGCTTGTAGCATCCTACCCAAGAAGACTCGATGCTGTAATAACTGCCAAAGGTGCTTCAACAAAGTACTTAAAGGATCTGAATACTTTAAATATATACATTTGCAAAAGATTCAAATAACCTGTTTTTCTTTTGTCACTATGGTGTATTGTGTGTAGATTGAGGAAAGAAAACACCAATTTAATCAATTTTAGAATAAGGCTGTACATTTTTGGGGGAAAAAGTCAAGGGGTCTGAATACTTTCCAAAGGCACTGTATGTGCAGTAACTTCACTTGAAGAGATCGTGATTAGGTCTAAATACTTTTTTTGCGATTGGTAAGCTAAATTCATTGAACTTTGCTTTAATGGCCATTTATTTCATGAAAGTCAGACTCTTCCCACACGCCAACTCATTTCTCAGCTTCAGAATCTTCATTCTCCAAATTTAACATTCACAAAATTGTTTATAGTTAAAATCTAAATTTGATAACATTTCATTTGAAAATATGCACCAAAAATGCTGTTTACGTACATGGTTTAGTAACTTAGACACGGTAGAAAGATTTTAAAAAGTCAGGTCCTGCAGTGTCTTAACAAAATTAAACCAGAATGTTAAGGCTGACCTCATCCACTGTCCAGAAAAATATTTTTTTTAGTTCTCCTTTGGCAGTCCTAATCACTTTAAATGTTTGAATGCAAAACTGGGTCTGGGATTAAGGCTTACATTTGATTTGACAGTTTTCCCACTAATGTGACATCTACTCTCACAAATCACAAAAAGTGAAATTGCAAACCAAAGTGAGTGAGAAAAAAAAAGCATAAACACCACAAAAGGAAGCTAAATTGAGTCATGGCATAGTGTCATTGCTATCTGTACTATAGTAATGGAAAAATTATGTAGCCATGTTTACATTGAGCAAAAACTACTAGATTATATTAATCCACACAGACAGGCCTGTACTCATAAAGTGTCTTCGAGTAGCCGTGCCGACCTAGGATCAATTTTGTCTTTGAAATCACTATGAATAAGAGGGGGACCCGATCCTAGATCAGCACGCCTACTCCTAGATGATTCACAGAGAGGAAAGACAAACAGATCAAATCAAACCAAAGCAAGGGGGTTAGTTCCCTCATATAGCAAGGGTAGGTAGCGTGTCAAACAAACAGAGTATGGAGCGTGATTTAAAGGAAGGGTACCATAAAGTGCTCTGTGCTCACCCTGCCGCCGTATTGCAGCATGGGGGCAGGCAGCACGCGCCCTGTCACGTGGGCCATCTCGTCGCGCACCTTGAACTGGAACTCCTGCACAAAGGGGTCAGACTCGTAGTTGGCACTGCGCACCTGCAGGGGTCACACACAGAGAGAGGGCGAGAAAGGGGTGTTTAGGGTGGTGAGGTCGGTTGGCATCCAGAAGACTCGGACAAAACAGAGATGCTTGTTCTAGGTCCCAAGAAACAACGAGATCTTCTGTTGAATCTGACAAGCTTGATGGTTGTACAGTCATCTCAAATAAAACTGTGAAGGACCTCGGCGTTACTCTGGAACCTGAACTCTATTTTGACGAACATATCAAGACTATTTCAAGGAAAGCTTTTTTCCATCTACGTAACATTGCAAAAATCTGAAACTTTGTCCCAACATGATGCAGAAAAATCCATCCATGCTTTTGTCACTTCTAGATTAGACTACTGCAATGCTCTACTTTCCGGCTTCCTGGATAAAGAACAAAAAAAAACTTCAGTTAGTGCTAAACACGGCTGCTAGAATCTTGACTAAAACCAAAACAATTTTATCATATTACTCCAGTGCTAGCCTCTCTACACTGGCTTCCTGTTAAGGCAAGGGCTGATTTCAAGGTTTTACTGCTAACCTACAAAGCATTACATGGGCTTGCTCCTACCCGTCTTTCCGATTTGGTCCTGCCGTACATACCTACATGTATGCTACGGTCACAAGACGCAGGCCTCCTTAATATCCCTAGAATTTCTAAGCAAACAGCTAGAGGCAGGGCTTTCTCCTATAGAGCTCAATTTTTATGGAATGGTCTGCCTATCCACGTGAGAGACGCAGACTCGGTCTCAGCCTTTAAGTCTTTATTGAAGACTCATCTCTTCAGTAGGTCCTACGATTGAGTGTAGTCTGGCCCAGGAGTGTGAAGGTGAACGGAAAGGCACTGGAGCAACGAACTGCCCTTGCTGTCTCTGCCTGGCTGGTTCCCCTCTCCCCACTGGGATTCTCTGCCTCTAACCCTATTACAGGGGCTGAGTCACTGGCTTACTGGTGCTCTTCCATGCCGTCCCTAGGAGGGGTGCGTCACTTGAGTGGGTTGAGTCACTGACGTGGTCTTCCTGTTCGGGTTGGCACCCCCCCTTGGGTTGTGCCGTGGCGGAGATCTTTGTGGGCTATACTTGGCCTTGTCTCAGGATGGTAAGTTGGTGGTTGAAGATATCCCTCAAGTGGTGTGGTGGCAGTGCAAAGTGGGTGGGGTTATATCCTGCCTGTTTGGCCCTGTCCGGGGGTATCGTCGAACGGAGCCACAGTATCTCCCAACCCCTCCTGTCTCAGCCTCCAGTATTTATGCTGCAATAGTTTGTGTCGGGCGGCTAGGGTCAGTCTGTTATATCTGGAGTATTTCTCCTGTCTTATCTGGTGTCCTGTGTGAATTTAAGTATGCTCTCTAATTCTCTCTCTCTTTCTCTCTTGGGTGACCTGAGCACTAGGACCATGCCTCAGGTCTACCTGGCCTGATGACTCCTTGTTTCCCCAGTCCACCTGGCCGTGCTGCTGCTCCAGTTTCAACTGTTCTGCCTGCGGCTATGGAACCCTGACCTGTTCACCGGACATGCTACCTTGTCCCAGACCTGTTGTTTTCAACTCTCTAGAGATAGCAGGAGCGGTAGAGATACTCTGAATGATCGGCTATGAAAAGCCAACTGACATTTACTCCTGGGGTGCTGACCTGTCGCACCCTCGACAACCACTGTGATTATTATTATTTGACCCTGTTGGTCATCTATGAACATTTGAACATCTTGGCCATGTTCTGTTATAATCCCCACCCGGCACAGCCAGAAGAGGACTGGCAACCCCTCATACCCTGGTTCCTCTCTAGGTTTCTTCCTAGGTTCCGGCCTTTCTAGGGAGTTTTTCCTAGCCACCGTGCTTCTACACCTGCATTGCTTGCTGTTTGGGGTTTTAGGCTGGGTTTCTGTACAGCACTTTGAGATATCAGCTGATGTAAGAAGGGCTATATAAATAAATTTGATTGATTGAAGACAGTGTCATTCATAACGCACTAAAAACAAAAGAAAACTAACTACCCCTATTAGAAACACTCAACACTTTCATTTGGTGCGGAATGCCCTAATGAATACAACCCAGGTTTGAGCATGCTTTGATGTTGAGACAACTCACATGTTTGTAGCTTACATTTTCCCCAGAATTCTATCATACGTAACATCCCGAAATAACCTTTAGAACATTGTCAAACTTTTCCCTCGGTTTGTCCAATCCTTCTGCATCTTTCACACAGTTATTGCTGACGGTTCTCTGCATCTAAATTAAATGTCAACAGCGTCTCTGTCTCTGGCAGTGAACTATCAGCCAGAGGTATGTTTTAATCCCAGGTGGGAGATGGGGAGTCTGTTTAATAAGGTGACAGCGGCAGAAGAGCAGCAGAGGCTGAATGAGATGGAGTCTAATGGCATCGGTGGCAGCGGTGTTAGCCTATCTCATCCTCCAGAAAACACCATGGCCAGGCAGTGTGCTGGTGACAGCTAGCCACCATGCTGCAACAATGCCATCTCCGACCTGGCATTTCACTGACCTTAATCAACACTGACCTGGGCCCGTATTCATTAAGCGTCTCAGAGTAGGAGTGCCGATCTAAGATCAGTTTAGCCTTTTAGATCATAATGAACAAGACAGGGGACCTGATCCTAGATTAGCACTCCTACTCAGACGTGTCGGCAAACCGTACCAATTTATCCTCCAAACACCGGTTGAGGGCATTACCAACATATTCAAATAATGATGCTATTTTCATAAAAAAAATATTTTTTTATTAATTTATTCATACTATTTCATCCTTCCACAAGATATAGTCCCGACAAAAATCTATGGTTGCTACCCAAGCCGGCTGGTCATTTGTTCTATCGGTTCGGTTGCCAGCGACCCAGTCGTTAAGTCTTTTGTTCTAAATCTATGGAAGCAACATAGTCGTTTGTTCTAAATGTTCCGTTGCCATGATGGCTGGCCACTGTTTAATCCCTAGCTAGCTAGCCCCCTAGCCAGTCAACTTTGACAAACACAGTCAAGTCAAACAGTGTAGCCAGACTACAGCAAACTAGCTGCATTTCCTTTTTTGTCTATTGACATTTCCTCATATACAGTACCAGTCAAAAGTTTGGACACACCTACTCATTCAAAGGTTTTTCTTTATTTTACATTGTAGAATAATAGTGAAGACATCAAAACTATGAAATAACACATATGGAATCATGTAGTAACCAAAAAAGTAGTAACTAAAAACAAATCAAAATATATGTTATATTTGAGATTCTTCAATGTAGCCACCTTGGAGAATGTAGCCACCTTGACAGCTTTGCACACTCTTGGCATTCTCTCAACCAGCTTCATGAGGTAGTCACCTGGAATACATTTCAATTAACAAGTGAGCCTTTTAAAAGATAAAAAGGAAAGAAGTTCCACAAATTAATGCGTTTGAGCTAATCAGTTGTGTTGTGACACAGAAAATAGCCCTATTTGATAAAAGACCAAGTCCATATTATGGCAAGTACAGCTCAAATAAGCAAAGAGAAACGACAGTCCATCATTACGTTAAGACAAGAAGGTCAGTCAATCCGGAAAATGCCTTTGGTCTGATGAGTCCAAATTTGAGATTTTTGGTTCCAACCACATGTGTGGTTCCCACCGTGAAGAATGGAGGAGGTGTGATGGTGCTTTGCTGGTGACACTGATTTATTTAGAATTCAAGGCACACTTTACCAGCATGGATACCACAGCATTCTGCAGTGAGACGTCATCCCATCTGGTTTGGGCTTAGTGGGCCTATCATTTGTTTTTCAACAGGACAATGACCTAAAACACACCTCCAGGCTGTGTAACGGCTATTTGACCAAGAAGGAGAGTGATGAAGTGCTGCAACAGATGACCTGGCCTCCACAATCACCCGACCTCAACCCAATTGAGATGGTTTGGGATGAGTTGGACCGCGGAGTGATGGAAAAGCAGCCAACAAGCGCTCAGCATATGTGGGAACTCCTTCAAGACTGCTGGAAAAGCATTCCAGATTACTACCTCATGAAGCTGGTTGAGAGAATGCCAAGAGTGTGCAAAGATGTCATAAAGGCAAAGGGTGGCTACCTTGAAGAATCTCAAATATGTTTTGATTGGTTTAACACTTTTGTGGTTACTACATGATTCCATGTGTCATTTCATAGTTTTGATGTCTTCACTATTATTTCTACAATGTAGAAAATAGTAAAAATAAAGAAAAACCCCTTGAATGAGTAGGTGTCCAAACTTTTGACTGGTACTGTATATATCCATAAAAACGATGCTGATTCATGATTTCGACTGGCTGAGAAAAGTTGCCAGCCTGTCTCGCCCCGACACGTTCATTACCAAAGGACAACTGGAGATCGAATTTCAATATTGAAACAATGTTGCAAATGTCGGAGAGAGACAGAAAGGTTATTACAAATCTCCGTTGTTGAAAACTAAATGCTAGTCCAAAAGAAAAATGGGAGATAATGTCTAGATGCTTTTTAATAGTGGAGATTAATTTTATAATTTGCCTAGCTGAACTGATGAGACAGTGGATTACGCAGTCAGATGGAACAGAGTAAATAGTCATTTCAACTCCATAGATTTAGCCGGTGGAATAGACAACGGCTGGAATGGGGTTAACCAATCAGCATCCAGGATTAGACCCACCTGTTGTATAAAAGTAAATAAGCCTCCGTGCCACCAGGCGGCACCACTGACTCACCAGTCGGCTGATCTCCTCCTGTCTGTCAGGTGCAGAGCGAGCCGTGGCCTTGATCATAGTGGACGTCTGATTATCTGTCAGTTTCTTGATGCAGCGCTGCCCTGCTACTATGTTACACACCTGCAGGGACACAAAACCAAAAACCATTGAGCATATTGCAAAGCATTTTATTCACCAATGCCTGAATCACACTATTTGACCAAACTGAAGCAACGCTAAAAAGGACAATGTGAGAAGACAATATCCCAGCCATCACAGTAAGGTTTTGGTCGGCCCTGTAGTGTGAATCAGGCAAAGAAAGAAATATTTCTCACCTCCAGGGGCAGGTAGGTGTGCTTCTGCTCCTGCCCCACCTGGAGGCAGGGCAGGTGGGGATATTTGAGCTGCAGGCTGTACTTCTCTCTGAAGTACTGGGCCACCGTGCGCTCCACCGTTTGACCATTCTCCAGCTGCAGAGGGAACCTGACCACAACAGGTAGATGGAACGGCAAGGGTTAAGAACATCTTTAACATTGAAAGGGGCTGTGCAACAGGGGCTTGTCTGAGTATATGTAGACTATATATGACTGTCAAAAGACAAGGTTATCAACAGCTCGAGTCTTCAATTTCTAGTTAAGATCAATACAGCGAAGATACAGAAACGGCCTCACATAGGTAACAAAATGTTGAGCATCAGTAGATACTGGAAAACAATGAAGTAGCAGCAGATAAACAGCTGCATGTAATAGCATATTGGCCAACGATGACTAACACCCATTGACCTCGAGACAAGGATCTGACTCAGACATTTTGTGGTTCTGGTGAATTCTTGTGAATTGGTCATCCTACATTTAAGTGCATGCTCCTCTCTCATCCCATCCCGCTCCACCCCACACCCCACACATACAACCACACCCCAGGCTCAATGCTCGTCTCCCAGTCTCTCTGGCCTCTCCCTAGTCCCACTCATCTACATCTAGTCCCACCATCTCTCTGGGCGCTCTTGACTCACGTTTGATGGCTGGCGGGCCGACGGGTCACGTTGCAAACGCGGTACTTCCTCCGCATGGTGCCACAGTGTGTGACCTCCACCTTCAGACCTGGACAGGACAGTGACAGCTTATAGGACCTCGGGGACGTGGGAATGACACAAAAGTGTGTACAAAGGCACCCCCAAATCCTAGTTTACATCCGCATTCACGCACACAGACAAAACGCACAAAATATACTACCTTTGATTTCTTTGGTGAATTTGACCCGGTGGGAGTCTGTGAGAGGTCGGGGCTGCTCGTCTATGTTGTGGATGTCCAGGACCTCACACATGAACTGGATCACTGGCTGGGCTTTGTAGAAGGCCGTGGCAGACACTGCAGGACAGACAGGGCCAGACAGGGCCATCAAACAAGACTCGATCCCACTCATTCAGATTTACCCATCACTGGCACTACCTGCCAAAACCGAGAGTAATCTCACTAGCTATTTACTGTAGATGCAAAATGTGACTTGATCTTGGTCTGTCAAATACAGTTGAAGTCGGAAGTTTACATACACCTTAGCCACATACATTTAAACTCAGTTTTTCACAATCCCTGACATTTAATCCTAGTAAGAATTCCCTGTCTTAGGTTAGTTAGGATCACCACTTTATTTTAAGAAAGTGAAATGTCACAATAATAGCAGAGAGAATGATTTATTTCAGCTTTTATTTCAACACATTCTCAGTGGGTCAGAAGTTTACATACACTCAGTATTTGGTAGCACGGCCTTTAAATTGTTTAACTTGGGTCAAACGTTTTGGGTAGCCTTCCACAATAAGTTGGGTGAATTTTGGCCCATTCCTCCTGGCAGAGCTGGTGCAACTGAGTCAGGTTTGTAGGCCTCCTTGCTCGCACACGCCTTTTCAGTTCTGCCCACAACATTTCTATAGGATTGAGGTCAGGGCTTTGTGATGGCCACTCCAATACCTTGACTTTGTTGCCCTTAAGTCATTTTGCCACAACTTTGGAAGTATGCTTGGGGTCATTGTCCATTTGGAAGACCCATTTGCGACCAAGCTTTAACTTCCTGACTGATGTCTTGAGATGTTGCTTCAATATATCCACACAATTTTTCTTCCTCATGATGCCATCTATTTTGTGAAGTGCACCAGTCCCTCCGGCAGCCAAGCACCGCCACAACATGATGCTGCCACCCCCGTGCTTCACGGTTGGGATGGTGTTCTTCGGCTTGCAAGTGTCCCCCTTTTTCCTCAAAACATAATGATGGTCATTATGGCCAAACAGTTCTATTTGTTTCATCAGACCATAGGACATTTCTCCAAAAAGTACGATCTTTGTCCCCATGTGCAGTTGCAAACCATAGTCTATCTTTTTTTAATGGCGGTTTTGGAGCAGTGGCTTCTTCCTTGCTGAGCAGTCTTTCAGGTTATGTCAATATGGGACTCGTTTTACTGTGGATATAGATACTTTTGTACCCGTTTCCTCCAGCATCTTCAAAAAGGTCCTTTGCTGTTGTTCTGGGATTGATTTGCACTTTTTGCACCAAAGTGCGTTCATCTCTAAGAGACAGAACGCGTCTCCTTCCTGAGCGGTATGACGGCTGCGTGGTCCCATGGTGTTTATACTTGCGTACTATTATTTGTACAGATGAACGTGGTAGCTTCAGGCGTTTAGAAATTGCTCCCAAGAATGAACCAGACTTGTGTTGGTCTACAATTTTTTTTCTGAGGTCTTGCCTGATTTTTCCATGATGTCAAGCAAAGAGGCACTGAG
The DNA here is from genome assembly GCF_965601325.2 of Salmo salar. Classification (NCBI taxonomy): domain Eukaryota; kingdom Metazoa; phylum Chordata; class Actinopteri; order Salmoniformes; family Salmonidae; genus Salmo; species Salmo salar. The sequence continues at coordinate 39,908,269 of NC_138292.1, forward strand.
TTTGAAGGTAGACCTTGAAATACATCCACAGGTACACCTCCAATTGACTCAAATTATGTCAATTAGCCTATCAGAAGCTTCTAAAGCCATGACATCATTTTCTGGAATTTTCAAAGCTGTTTAAAGGCACAGTCAACTTAGTGTATGTAAACTTCTGACCCACTGGAATTGTGATACAGTGAATTATACGTGAAATAATCTGTCTGTAAACAATTGTTGGAAAAATTACTTGTGTCATGCACAAAGTAGATGTCCTAACCGACTTGCCAAAACTATAGTTTGTTGAGAGGAAATTTGTGGAGTGGTTGAAAAACTAGTTTTAATAACTCCAAACGAAGTGTATGTAAACTTCCGACTTCAACTGTACATCACGCCAGAAACAGCCATTTGTCATCAATTATCAGCCATCATAATTTTTTGCCATTTAGGCTTATATCTCAAATCAGACCAAGTACAGCAGCACAAGGCCTGCTTCATAGCCAGGGACACCACCTAAGTACCTCAGGGAAGGGACATGCCAACACGGCTCTCAAACGTGAAATAAAACCTAGGAGGAACATCCAACATCCCTCTGGTTTTATGTGCCGTTAAAGGAAGCTGGCGCCGAGATGAAAGCCCTAATGCTTTTTCCACCTGAAAGGAGAGATGAGTAGAGAGGAAACAGATGCTCCACTGACACTGGGCTGACTTCACAGTGACGTCAGGGCCACATCTGACAGCGACGGTGACGATCGGAGCATACATGCGATTAGAAATGTGGAGTGCAGGCGACAGTCACTCTCCCCGGAGACAGTAGGGTTGTCATCCCCATGAACAGGAAATGACATCAGAAATGTAATGTATGTTTTGATGCTTGTGATAGTGCTGATACACTACTCTTGGGAGTATGAAAATGAAAGAGTTTTAAATAGCACATATTTTTGTTGGTTGCTTACACACACTTTCTCAGTGTTGCTGTATCTTCAGCTAGGATGTGTGTGTGTGTGTGTGTGTGTGTGTATGTATGTATATATATATATATAATGTGCCCTGGTGAGAGAAAACAGATCATTGGCGCCTATTTGTTTTCGCGCTCTTTTAGGGCCTATTCTCCTCATTGCTTGAGCACACAATGACTAATGAAAAAGAGAATCATTTGCAGACGGCTGGACTTTTTCTGCCTTTTGGTGGCGAATGGGCGATGGGCTAGACGAAGCCAAATGATTTGCGAGAGAGGGAGAGCGGGAAAACCGCCTGAGAGAGAGGGAGAATGGGGGGGGGGGTGAGAGAGGCACTAAGACAGAGAGAGCAGTCAAGCACTCCCGAAAACAAAAGCAGCCCACCAAAATCGCTCCCAAAGCGCCCCTCAGATCCCTGCACCTCCGTCTCCACAGCAACCGTCTAGGCAGTTCCCACAAAGCAAGAGACACACACCCCCCCAATCCACCTTCTACAAAGGCTATGGCCAGCCAGCCCACCCACCTATAACCAGCACCCTCCTTCCAAACCACCCTGTTGCCAGCATGCGGCACAACACCCACTATGGAGTCCTCCCATATTAGGTAGAAGTTGCCCCAAACACTGATACAGGTTCAGGGCCTGTATTCATAAAGCCTCTCAGAGTAGGAGTGATGATCTAAGATCAGTTTAGCCCTTTAGATCACATTGAATAAGATTACATGGACAGGGGGACTTGATCCTAGATAACAACTCCTACTCTGATCCATATGGCCCCAGTTCTTTTTAATCCCCCTCATGGTTAAGGTTAGGATTGGTGGCAACGTGATGTGCGTCGTCCTCACCGTCAATATTGAGCATCATCTTCCACATGGCGGGGCGTACAGACTGGTGGAAACCAAACCACACCTCTCTCCCCCCTCCCAGGGGATGGTCGTAGCCCTCTGGGGCTGAGAAGAAGGAGCGACCCACTGGAGTGTACCTGGAGAGGGGGAGGAGAAATAGAGAGATAGTAAGGGGGAGAAGAGTGAGAGAAGAGAAGCAAAATAAGGAAAGATAGATAGAAGGGGGACAGACAGATAGGAGAACGGGGAAGTTAGTTTCCACAACCTGGACCAGAATCTTGGTCAATAGCGCTTTGCACAGTGACAGTCTGACAACAATCTATTTTTCAATTGACACTGAACATCAATGAAACATGAGGGTGAAAACTCCAAAGACTAATTAATAACAACATTTGCGTTTCCTAGAAAGTCCTGGACACATTCTGTCAATGCAGTAGCCTGAAGCTATAGCAAACATAGCCTTATGGCAGGTGTTTTTATTTAAGGCTTAGTTTTTATTCAGTATTGGTCGACACGCTTATAACACATTGTTTTTGAGTGGAGGAGGCTACGAGTGAAGTCAGGTATGAAGGCATAGGTAGTCACTATAAACTTGATTTCCTGACTGATTATCGTCAGGCCATGAAAACAACTACATTTTGTTTTGTAAGGGCATACATTCACGCGTTTCATTACCAATGTGGCACTAAGCGGAAGTGAGTCCTCACTGAAATTCAGTACTTGATTTGTCATTAAGAAATTTTCTTGGAATAAAAATCAGTCTCTCGGGCCAGCAAATTAAATACCATATGGGTTTATTAGGCCTACATCTCCAGTAAATAGATCTGCCTCAAAAGTAAAAAGAATGTGTAGTAGAGTTTTGTCGTTTGCTTTTAAATCAGTTTACTGAGGTTTCCAGGAATAAATGCTCAACTTTTCAGAAATGCATGCATCCTGTTTATCCTGTTTACATTCCCTATTATGACCACTTGGGCAGCGACTGTCTAACTCACTTCATGGAGGGCAGGTGTCGCAGCACCACGTCCACAGCATGTACTGGGTTGGTGCTGATGGGCTTGTCCAGCTCCAGGGGCTCAGGCACGCTGCGGCCGGTTAGCACCTCGTGCAGCATGTGCCAGCTCACCAGAGACACAAACTTGATTGAGACCTTAAAGGGCCGGTCCTTGCCCCCCTCACCCGGTAGAGTGACATCCAGATCCACCTGTGTGTGGGAGTTGGGGTGTTAGAGATGTGTGTGCGTGCATTAACAGATCAAGAAGTGTGGGAGCGTGAGTGAGAGTGTGTTTTCAGTCTTGTGGGAGCGCCAGGTAGGTTTGACTGTGTGTGTGTGTGTGTGTGTGTGGTGTGTGTGTGTGTGTGTGTGTGTGTGTGTGTGTGTGGCTGGGTGTGGCTGGGTGTCAGTCTACATCCATCTTACCCCTGCGGTTGCCACTGGCAGCGGGTTGGCTGTGTACAAGCTCCTCTTCCCATCGTAGACTGGCCGACGATCCCCAAAGATGGTAACCTTGAAGTGCTGCACCATGGAGTCCACCACCTCCCTACAGAACACAAGACCAAAACAAGTCAACCTCTTTAGACTTGTCCAATGGTCTGCAACCTGTGGCTCTGGAGCCGCATGCGGCTCTTTATCTGTCCATATGTGGCTCTATAATTAGTGTTCAAAGTAATAATAATAACTAAAACACAAGTCGAATAAAACATCAAATTACCTCTAGTCACACTTCAACAACCACATGAACAACCCATAATCTGATACCATGTGAAACATTTTGGAGATCCTAGCAAAAGGAAAACTCCATTATTCTAGGCGTACCTGTTGACGCGGCGCGGGCACTTCTCGGGCTTGATGTCCACCTCATAGAGGTAGACGTCTATCTTGGGGATATCCACCTGGAAGCAGTTGGCCAGCAGCTTGATGGGCTTTCCCATGGTGCCATAGCCAGGCCGCCGTGGCACAGTGAACAGGGGCTGGGCTCCAACGGCTCCTAGAGATGGAAAAAGGGAACAATCATTCAATTTCCATTACAACAGACCAGTTCTTTGAGGAACAGGCTTAGATCAGTAAATTGCTCAAAATCGGCTTTGTAGTGGCCACTGACGAAAAAGGTAGGTCTAAATCACCTGCTGCCTGTGTGTCAAGAAGATAGACATGTTGGCTGAAAGAATCTACTGGAAGGAACCACTTTAGAAAGTACAGAGACAGCGAGGAATACTATGGGGGGGGGGGGGGGAATACAAAGGTTTGGTTTCACTATGAAAAATTAAACCCAACAGAAACAAAACACCCAGACGTGCGTGCGCGCGCATATGTGTGCACAGCGGTGCGTCCCACACATTGCCACCCCCAGACACAGGGTGTCTTACACAGGAGTCACTTTAACCCAGTAGACAGAGTTATTTTAAAAACACCCCGATGTGCCACACTCATCCCAAAGCCATTCTGGGGCTGCCGTCTCGTGGCCTGCCCATCAACATCAGGAGCAGCTGATGTAGAAAAAAGAAAAAAATGTTGTTCAGATGGCCTACGTGAGACGCTGAACTATTGCGCAACACTCAGTCTAACAACTGAGTTCAGATGAGTCAGTATATTGTTTTTTCATCCTAAACTATACTGAACAAAAATATCAAAAACGGAACATGTAAAGTGTTGGTACCATGTTTCATGAGCTGAAATAAAAAGATGCCAGACATTTTCCAGACGCACAAAAAGCTTTTGTTTACATTCTTGTTAGTGAGCATTTCTCCTTTGCCAAAATAATGCATCCACTTGACAGATGTGGCATATCAAGGAGCTGATTAAACAGCCTCATTACACAGGTGCACCTGGTGCTGGGGACAATAAAAGGCCACTCTGAAATGTGCAGTTATGTCACAGAACACAATGCCACAGATGTTGAGGGAGCGTGCAATTGGCATGCTGACTGCAGGAATGTCCACCAGAGCTGTTGCCAGATAGAGAAATTTACATTCAATTACCATTAGCCGCCTCCAACATAGCTTTAGAGAATTTGGCCGTACATCCAACTGGCCTCACAATTGCAGACCATGTGTAACCACGCCAGCCCAGGACCTCCACATCCGGCTTCTTCACATACAGGGATCGTCTGAGACCAGCCACCCGGACAGCTGATGAAACAGAGGAGTATTTCTGTCTGTAATAAAGCCCCTTTGTGGGCTGCACCCCTGCCCAGTCATGTGAAATCCATAGATTAGGGGCCTAATGAATTGATTTCAAATAACTGATTTCCTTAGCTCCGTAAAATCGTTGAAATTGTTGCATGTTGCGTTTAAATGTTTGTTCCATATACATATCCTCATCACCCCTATTCAACACTCCCATCTCCGTCTCGCAACTCAAGAAGACAAGCAGAAAGTAAACCATGGGAGTTTCCCCCTCAGCCTCTCTCTGGTACTCTCCACCGCCAAAACCAAACTGCCCCAACGTGTCATTAATGACTGTCAGGGCTGTGAATGATTCACCTCCTATTGAGTCATGATGAGCCTACATGAGTGGGTGTCAGTTCATTCGAAGCCCCAGTGCAGATGGGGGGAAGTGGAATAAAAACCATAACAGAACCCTTTCTCAGGTGCTGCCAGCTCATGGGCCTAGAGCATGAGTAAAAATGTTTGTTTTGGGCTGTCTTTCAGAAGCTGGAGCGATCATGGTTCTCTCCCCTTCCGTTTCTCTCGCCTGGTGGACCTTGAGGGGTAGGTACAGGGCTGGCAGATGCAGGTTGAGTGTAGGCTAAGGCTAGACCTTGGTGGGTCACAATGACAGCAAAGAAAGGGGGATCAACAGAGAGAGAGAAGTCTGGAATTCCAGCCATAACTGTCCCACGGACACACACCAGCCCTTTGTGATGGAAATGATCCAGGGGGCTGAGGGGAGACTAGTGCAGGTCTCAGACAAACAGAGAGAGCGAGAGAGACACATGGGTTTACTCATACCGCCACACAAACACACACTCTCAGACTGTTAGAGACACAGGCTCTCTCTGACACACAGATTGCTTTTCCTGTGCTGCGGTGGGGGTGAGTAAGCCAAAAAGGAGGAGGAGGAGTAGGATGGCTGGAGGAATGGGCAGGGAGGGCTGGTATTCCTCTCAGGAACGCATATTGTACTACTAGCCTCCACGCTGCATGAGTCACTGGGCCAACGCAGAGAGAGAAACTCAGGAGGAGGAGCGTCCTGCCTCTGGACACTGTGCCAGGCATTCTATATAAAAATATATATTTTTAAAACTTTCCTCCTAGTCATGATGTTCTTTTCACACACACACACACACACACACACCACACACACCACACACACACCACACACACACACCCTAACAAGATCTTGCGCACACACACGCTCTCTCACGCACGCATACACATCCTGCTGATGTGTGTGTGTCTGTGTAAGCATTTCACAGTAAGGTCCCCACCTGTTGGATTCGGCGCATGTGACGAAAACAATTTGATGCCGTCTTACTGTGTAAGACTTACGCACGCACAGGTGCCTTCTGACACGCCCTTACCGAAACGCGCAAGCAAGCTCGACCAACCATACTAGAGGTCGACCGATTAATCGGAATGGCCGATTAATTAGGGCCGATTTCAAGTTTTCATAACAATCGGTAATCGGTATTTTTGGCCAACGATTTGCAGATTTATATATATATAAAAAATAATAATTATATATTTTTAACTAGGCAGGTCAGTTAACACATTCTTATTTTCCATGACGGCCTAGGAACGGTGGGTTAACTGCCTTGTTCAGGGGCAGAACGACAGATTTTTACCTTGTCAGCTCGGGGATTCAATCTTGCAACCTTACGGTTAACTAGTCCAACGCTCTAACCACCTGCTTTACATTGCACTCCATGAGGAGCCTGCCTGTTACGCGAATGCAGTAAGAAGCCAAGGTAAGTTGCTAGCTAGCATTAAACTTATCTTATAAAAACAACAATCAATCATAATCACTAGTTAACTACACATGGTTGATGATATTACTAGTTTATCTAGCCTGTCCTGCGTTACATATAATCGATGCGGTGCGCATTCGCGAAAAAGGTCTGTCGTTGCTCCAATGTGTACCTAACCATAAACATCAATGTCTTTCTTAAAATCAATACACAAGTATATATTTTTAAACCTGCATATTTAGTTAATATTGCCTACTAACATGAATTTCTTTTAACTAGGGACAATGTGTCACTTCTGCAACAGAGTCAGGGTATATGAAGCAGTTTGGGCCGCCTGGCTCGTTGCGAACTGTGTGAAGACTATTTCTTCCTAACAAAGACAGCCAACTTCGCCAAACGGGGGATGATTTAACAAAAGCACATTTGCGAAAAAAATAAATCGCAATCGTTGCACGACTGTACCTAACCATAAACATCAATGCCTTTATTAAAATCAATACAGAGAAGTATATATTTTTAAACCTGCATATTTAGCTAAAAGAAATCCAGGTTAGCAGGCAATTAACCAGGTGAAATTGTGTCAGTTCTCTTGCGTTCATTGCACACAGAGTCAGGGTATATGCAACAGTTTGGGCTGCCTGGCTCGTTGCGAACGAATTTGCCAGAATTTTACGTAATTATGACATAACATTGAAGGTTGTGCAATGTAACAGGAATATTTAGACTTAGGGATGCCACCCGTTAGATAAAATACGGAACGGTTCCGTATTTCACTGAAAAAATAAACGTTTTGTTTTCGAGATGATAGTTTCCGGATTCGACCATATTAATGACCTAAGGCTCGTATTTCTGTGTGTTTATTATATTATAATTAAGTCTATAATTTGATATTTGATAGAGCAGTCTGACTGAGCGGTGCTAGGCACCAGCAGGCTCGTAAGCATTCATTCAAACAGCACTTTCGTGCGTTTTGCCAGCAGTCCTTCGCAATTCTTCAAGCATTGCGCTGTTTATGACTTCAAGCCTATCAACTCCCAAGATTAGGCTGGTGTAACAGATGTGAAATGGCTAGCTAGTTAGCCGGGTGCGCGCTAATAGCGTTTCAAACGTCACTCGCTCTGAGACTTAGAGTAGTTGTTTCCCTTGCTCTACATGGGTAACGCTGCTTCGAGGGTGGCTGTTGTCGATGTGTTCCTGGTTCGAGCCCAGGTAGGAAGGAGCGAGGAGAGGGACGGAAGCTATACTGTTACACTGGCAATACTAAAGTGCCTATAAGAACATCCAATATTCAAAGGTATATGAAATACAAATCGTAGAGAGAAAAATAGTCCTATAATTCCTATAATAACTACAACCTAAAACTTCTTACCTGGGAATATTGAAGACTCATGTTAAAAGGAACCACCAGCTTTCATATGTTCTGAGCAAGGAACTTAAACGTTAGCTTTTTTACATGGCACATATTGCACTTTTACTTTCTTCTCCAACACTTTGTTTTTGTATTATTTAAACCAAATTGAACATGTTTCATTATTTATTTTAGGCTAAATTGATAGTATTTATGTATTATATTAAGTTAAAATAAGTGTTCATTCAGTATTGTCCAAATCTCCGACCACTACCTTGTATCCTTTTCCCTCTCGCTCTCATCCAACACTTCTCACTCTGCCCCTACTCGGATGGTATTGCGCCGTCCCAACCTTCGCTCTCTCTCTCCCGCTACTCTCTCCTCTTCCATCCTATCATCTCTTCCCTCTGCTCAAACCTTTTCCAACCTATCTCCTGATTCTGCCTTCTCAACCCTCCTCTCCTCCCTTTCTGCATCCTTTGATTTTCTCTGTCCCCTATCCTCCAGGCCGGCTCGGTCCTCCCCTCCTGCTCCGTGGCTCGACGACTCACTGCGAGCTCACAGAACAGGGCTCCGGGCAGCCGAGCGGAAATGGAGGAAAACTCGCCTCCCTGCGGACCTGGCATCCTTTCACTCCCTCCTCTCTACATTCTCCTCTTCTGTCTCTGCTGCTAAAGCCACTTTCTACCACTCTAAATTCCAAGCATCTGCCTCTAACCCTAGGAAGCTCTTTGCTACCTTCTCCTCCCTCCTGAATCCTCCTCCCCCTCCCCCCCTCCTCCCTCTCTGCGGATGACTTCGTCAACCATTTTGAAAAGAAGGTTGACGATATCCGATCCTCGTTTGCTAAGTCAAACGACACCGCTGGTCCTGCTCACACTGCCCTACCCTGTGCTTTGACCTCTTTCTCCCCTCTCTCTCCAGATGAAATCTCGCGTCTTGTGACGGCCGGCCGCCCAACAACCTGCCCACTTGACCCTATCCCCTCCTCTCTTCTCCAGACCATTTCCGGAGACCTTCTCCCCTACCTCACCTCGCTCATCAACTCATCCTTGACCGCTGGCTACGTCCCTTCCGTCTTCAAGAGAGTGAGAGTTGCACCCCTTCTGAAAAAACCTACACTCGATCCCTCCGATGTCAACAACTACAGCCCAGTATCCCTTCTTTCTTTTCTCTCCAAAACTCTTGAACGTGCCGTCCTTGGCCAGCTCTCCTGCTATCTCTCTCAGAATGACCTTCTTGATCCTAATCAGTCAGGTTTCAAGACTGGGCATTCAACTGAGACTGCTCTTCTCTGTGTCACGGAGGCTCTCCGCACTGCTAAAGCTAACTCTCTCTCCTCTGCTCTCATCCTTCTAGACCTATCTGCTGCCTTTGATACTGTGAACCATCAGATCCTCCTCTCCACCCTCTCCGAGTTGGGCATCTCCGGCGCGGCCCATGCTTGGATTGCGTCCTACCTGACAGGTCGCTCCTACCAGGTGGCGTGGCGAGAATCTGTCTCCGCACCACGCGCTCTCACCACTGGTGTCCCCCAGGGATCTGTTCTAGGCCCTCTCCTATTCTCGCTATACACCAAGTCACTTGGATCTGTCATATCCTCACATGGTCTCTCCTATCATTGCTATGCAGACGACACACAATTAATCTTCTCCTTTCCCCCTTCTGATAACCAGCCGGCAAATCGCATCTCTGCATGTCTGTCAGACATATCAGTGTGGATGACGGATCACCACCTCAAGCTGAACCTCGGCAAGACGGAGCTGCTCTTCCTCCCGGGGAAGGACTGCCCGTTCCATGATCTCGCCATCACGGTTGACAACTCCCTTGTGTCCTCCTCCCAGAGTGCTAAGAACCTTGGCGTGATCCTGGACAACACCCTGTCGCTCTCCACTAACATCAAGGCGGTGACCCGATCCTGTAGGTTCATGCTCTACAACATTCGCAGAGTACGACCCTGCCTCACACAGGAAGCGGCGCAGGTCCTAATCCAGGCACTTGTCATCTCCCGTCTGGATTACTGCAACTCGCTGTTGGCTGGGCTCCCTGCCTGTGCCATTAAACCCCTACAACTCATCCAGAACGCCGCAGCCCGTCTGGTGTTCAACCTTCCCTAGTTCTCTCACATCACCCCGCTCCTCCGCTCTCTCCACTGGCTTCCAGTTGAAGCTCGCATCCGCTATAAGACCATGGTGCTTGCCTACGGAGCTGTGAGGGGAACGGCACCTCCATACCTTCAGGCTCTGATCAGGCCCTATACCCAAACAAGGGCACTGCGTTCATCCACCTCTGGCCTGCTGGCCCCCCTACCTCTGCGGAAGCACAGTTCCCGCTCAGCCCAGTCAAAACTGTTCGCTGCTCTGGCACCCCAATGGTGGAACAAGCTCCCTCACGACGCCAGGACAGCGGAGTCAATCACCACCTTCCGGAGACACCTGAAACCCCACCTCTTTAAGGAATACCTGGGATAGGATAAAGTAGTCCTTCTAACCCCCCCCCCCTAAAAGATTTAGATGCACTATTGTAAAGTGGTTGTTCCACTGGATATCATAAGGTGAATGCACCAATTTGTAAGTCGCTCTGGATAAGAGCGTCTGCTAAATGACTAAAATGTAAATGTAAATGTATTGTTGTAATTGTCATTATTACAAATAAAAAATACAATTAAAAAAATTAATTAATTAAAAAATATATTTAAAAAATGGCCGATTAATCGGTAGCGGCTTTTTTTGGTCCTCCAATAATCGGTATCGGCGGTGAAAAAAAAATCATAAAATCAGTCGACCTCTAAACCATACACACAGGAAAGCAGCTGCAGTGTCATCCCACCATGCAGCGAGCGAGACAAAGAAACACCAAGGCCACAAAGAGAAACCCACACACCCACAAACAGCAGATCAGAAATTCAGAACACGGCAAAAAAAAAAAAAAGAGAAAAAAAGTCACAAAAAAAAAAATACAAAAAAAAAAATTGGCACAAACTACTCAACATTTCCAAGCTTCCGGTTATTAAACCTAACCCTCCTGGCCATTTCTCCCTCAGACGTTCAAAGAAATGGATTCAAAACACACTCGTGTGCAGAACTAAACTAGATCCCAAAACGCCTCGTCGCAAAAATCCATTCCAAGGCATGTTAGCCTATTTTCTCTGTCACTGATAATTCAGAATGCTTCTCAAGCACACACACGGCCTAGTATCTCTCAATTCTCCCCCCTTCTAAACTATTTGAGCCCCTTGCAGACAAAACAAGTACAAGCACGCCCCTGGGAACTGTAGAGGGGAACGTCGTGGAGGGATGCGGCTGTCCGGGGCCAGGGCAGGGAGGTAAGTAGAGGGGGGAGCTGACTACTCTAGTCTGAGGTTTCTCTGACATTGTGTAGGCCAATGGCCCCAAGCTGGCCCTGTCCTCAGGTCACCCACTGCCCATATAAGGCATGCTCAGTACCAAGAAAGCAACACAGCACAGAGACCAGTGGCTGTGGCACACACACACACACACACACACACACACACACACAAAGGAGTGCGAAGCTGAACTAACTGCTCATATGACCTCATTGACCTGAGATACACACCAATGGATCAACCAAAAATGTTGAAGTCTACAAAACTACAAAGTTGATGCCTAAAATGCATAACATGATTAGTACTCAACTATCCTGGAATACCATGACCTGTGACCTATAGGCCTTCCCATAGACATAACGAGATTGCTGACAATGAGAGATGGCCTACTTTAAAGCCCATGTGGAGGCATCAAAGGCTTGTGGTCTGCGTCATTTCGCGATGAGAGGGAGCAGGTTCAAGGAAACCTCCCCCTCATGTGTTTACTCTGAAAGTGTGTGTGTGTGTGCGCGTGTGTGCTCAGAAGAGTCGTAAAAGGAAGAAAGTGTTTTCCAAACAGAAAAATTCTAGGTACTTTCAACGCTTTGTCTCGTTTTGTTTCCCGACCGCATGTTACGGACTACAGTACAGACACCAACTGACAGAGGCAGTAAACTGGGTAGTATTCGTTAGGGCATACCGTAGGAAAACAGTGTACAACAGAAAACAAAAACTAGCATTACTGGACACGGTCAGATAGTTCTTCCCTGTTTCTGACCGCTTTCTTCAGTTTGGTGCCTAATGAATATGTCCCTGATATTAGAAAGAACAAGTCAGTGGGTATGTGGAGAGATAAGGAGGCATCACAGAACTGACCTTGTAATGACCATTTCTCCGTCAAACTGTAACAGAAGTGGATGTGCCAAAATGGGACCCAAGCTATAAACTCGACAAGGTTGGCTTTGTGCAGTTGTTCCATCATTTATTTAATTTCAGTGTCTTATGAGCAAGCCGGCGTTCGATCTCAGGCGACCTCAGCTTGCTACACTCATAGACTGGACGCTGTTTAATGTTGTGAGGTGAAAAATTACTGGGCTATATTATCACAGGTTAGGAGAGAAACCAGTAACCACATCCCTGAAAAGCAGCAGATACATACACTGACTGGGGTCATGTTCAGTAGGCTTGGAATGAATGAAAACACTCCGAAACAGACTCAAACAGAGATGCATTCTACTACCTGAACTCAATCAACTCCAACAAAAACTTTTAAAACATATTGCAAGAAACTCTTAAAGCATATTGCAACGGTGTGCCCTAATGAACATGACCTAGTTACCATTACACATCAAGTCTGGGCTCTCCCTTTCTCGGTCCCACTGCCTTCCACAATGACTGGCTGAAAACGTACTCACACAGATGCAGGGCAGACCCCCCCCCCCCACCCCCCCCCCCACACACACACACACAATACAGCTGTTGTATGTCTAATCCGGATAGGCCTGGGCTGTGGGAACAGGGCGAGTGCTCCGATGCGGGGCACAAAGGCGTCAGTCACAGCAGGCAGCGACCCAGGCACACGAGGACGGACGGACGCACACAGTGACAGAGCGCCGCGGGCTGGGAGGGACTGATGCGTGTCAAACAACTAGTTTATTCCCCCCTCTGTCACTTGTCCCATCTACCTCAGTGCTCTGAGAGTGTTGGGCACCGACCGGAGCCACCACAGCTGAGGCCACTCACTCCACAAACAAACACAAGCCAAATCTGTACAGGGAGACCGAGGAGGGAGAGGCAACATGAAGTACTCTCAGGATGGATGGCGGGGGGGGGGGGGGGGGGGGGGGAAGGCAAGGCAGGCTGGACCTAGAGCGGATACGCACACCAACACGTGAATGAGCTAGCTCTGTTAGTCTGGTCGGAACATCAGGGTACTAGCGGAGGGGAGAGGACAATAAAACATGTTTAGTGGTCAGGGAGAACCTCAGACTGTGATTAGGAATAGGAAGGAGGGAGAGATGTGTTAGGCCAGGGGTCACAAAAAATATAAAAACGCAGAACAAATCTCTTGCTGCGTTTTGTAAACGCAAATCTAAAATGCTTCTTATTGGAGTTTCTGCTGGGCATCAGACTCATTTTGTGCTTCAGTTGCACTTCTCCACTCGGATGAGAACTCATGAAAGGGCATTCTATCAGCAGACAGTGTTCTGACTGATGTTTAGCTGCTTTTCTCCGGTAAATTGCAAGATGAACTTCTAGCAAAACATTAGGAAATGTATCTGGCTACATTCTTTCCATGATAAACATTAGAAATATAATGGCCATGCATCATTGCACTTCTGAAATTGATGCTATTTTCTGCCAAATGTGTTGCACTAATGTATTTTTTGTGAAGGACAACTACAGTTGCAGGCCCCTGATCACTCTGTTGAAGCGAAAAACTTAAAACGCAGGTGAAATGGTTTAAAACGCAGGTTGATGGTCTGTGGGCTCATCTCAATGAAGTCAGTCAGGTATTTTTGTATATCACTACTAGTGCCAGCCAATCAAATGCGTTGTTTCAAGACAGCACACAAACAAAAATACTTTTCTGGGATAATTTCTCACTTCCAACAATGTCAGGCTCCGTCTTCTCTCCCTCAGTTCTCCCAGAAAACATGTTTGGTTACCCCCTTAAGACACCCCTCACATCAGCCCTGGGTCCCTCACTTCCTGTCTGAACCCCCCCATGTTGTGTCCCCCCCCATAGATTTAGGCTAAATGGTCCTCACTAAACACAGAGCTCAGGAAGGAGAGAAGAGTGCCCAATCCGGGCCTCCTCCTCATCCCACAGAGCTGAGACATCCCCCAGCCTTTACAGCCCACTCCAACTGGGCCCTCCTACTGACTCAGTCAGTCCTCTCCATCTATCCCCACGCGCTCTCCCCCCCCCTCTCTCTGGCTCTGTGAGTCACTCCCTCTCTGGCTCTCCCTCACTGATGCATCTCCCTCCCCCTCCAGCTCTCACACAAAGCCCACCCACATGAGCTCAATACTAGCCACACTCACAACATGTGAAGGTCGACACAGACAGAGATGCTTCTCAATCTAGCACACATGCATGGGCTGTTTTAATTTAATTCACTTGTTAGAAGTGAAAAATAACATTCCTTTCTAGGCTATGGGGACACAGGCTGCAAGATCCTAACGAACACAGGCTCATTAAGGCACGCAACGAAAAACGCTTTGTAACGGGAAGAGAAATTGAGTATTTCCTCATAGGACAACTCCAGGTTGTCCGTTTTCTTCCGGTTGGTTCCTAATGAATACTACTCAGGCCTAGCCTGTGTGTGAATATTCTAGCTGATAGTCAACATCTCATGATTGTGAGATTGTGCCTTCCCTGTAGCTCAGTTGGTAGAGCATGGTGTTTGCAATGCCAGGGTTGTGGGTTCGATTCCCACGGGGGGCCAGCACAGAAATAAAATGTATGAAAGTGTATGAAATATATGCATTCACTACTGTAAGTCGATAAGAGCGTCTGCTAAATGACTAAAATGTAAATGTAAAAAATGTGAGTGGGTCAATGTGTCCCAAATGGGCTAGCTTTGGACAAGGATTTGAAAATCAAAGGGGGTTATCGACTTCCCGCCTTTTTTACTCAAATAAAGTGAGGAGCTACAGAGGCAGGAGAGAGAGAGAGATCAAGGAGGGAGGATACGAAAGGTGGTGGACGGGGGGGTTAGGTGAAACAAAACAGAGCGGGAAGAACAAGCGGAAGGAGAGGGGAGGGTGTGAATCAGAAAGACAAAGTAAACTACCATATATGCCTATTCAAACATAGCTACTGCTAACAAACTTTAAGTACCTCAACCACATTTACCTAGAAGACCCTCTTGATAGTTAGTAACTGAGTCAATCACCCTTGGGTGGGGGTCACCTGTACTGCCTGTGTGGTGTCCCTTTTTCTTTCGGTAAGCCCCACACAGGGGTGTGCAGATGAGTGTGTGTATGTCACGGGTGTATCCATTACAACAGGAAGCAGCTGCACTTCTCATGCACTATTAAAAATGCTAGGTTACACACCCAAAACCCCAACTGACAATAGAACGCAACATCACATACTATACTGAACAAAAATATACAACTTTTGGCACAAATGAATTTTTTATTTTTTTTAATACATTTTTTTTTTTAAAGTGGCTCTGGATCTCGTTACGGTATTTTTGGGCATTCAAATTGCCATCGATAAAATGCAATTGTGTTTGTTGGCTGTAGCTTATGCCTGCCCATACCATAATCTCACCCTGGGGCACTCCGTTCACAACGTTGACATCAGCAAACCGCTCGCAGACTCGACACCATACACATGGCCTGTGTTTGTGAGGCCGGTTGGACATTCTCTAAAAACAACTAGAGGCGGCTTATGGTAGAGAAATGAACATTAAATTCCATGGAAACAGCTCTGGTGGTCATTCTTGCAGTTAGCATGCCAATTGCACGCTCCCTCAAAACTTGAGACATCTGTGGCATTGTGTTGTGTGACAAAACTACTCATTTTAGAGTGGCCTTTTATTGTCCCCCAGCACAAGGTGCACCTGTGTAATGATCATGCTGTTTAATCAGCTTCTTGATATGCTACAAGTGTCAGGTGGATGGATTACCTTGGCAAATGAGAAATGCTCACTAACAGGGATGTAAACAAATTTATGCACAAAATTGGAGAGAAATTAGCTTTTTGTGCATATGGAACATTTCTGGGATCTTTCATTTCAACTCATGAAACATGGGACCAACACTTTACATGTTGCTCAGTGTAATATCCAATCTCATATGAACGTTTTATGATCATGTGTTGCCTTTCAAATAGCATACAGACAGAGCTACAAATCAAATCAAATTTATTTTTATATAGCCCTTCGTACATCAGCTGATATTCTCAAAGTGCTGTACAGAAACCCAGCCTAAAACCCCAAACAGCAAGCAAAGCATGTGAAAGAAGCACGTTGGCTAGGAAAAACTCCCTAGGAAAAACTCCCTAGAAAGGCCAAAAACCTAGGAAGAAACCTAGAGAGGAACCAGGCTATGAGGGGTGGCCAGTCCTCTTCTGGCTGTGCAGGGTGGATATTATAACAGAACATGGTCAAAATGTTAAAATGTTAAAATGTTCATAAATGACCAGCATGGTCAAATAATAATAATCATAGTAGTTGTCGAGGGTGCAACAAGCACGTCCGGTGAACAGGTCAGGGTTCCATAGCCGCAGGCAGAACAGTTGAAACTGGAGCAGCAGCAACTACATGTACTGTGTGATGGATGTTTAAAAGCTGAAGTCATATCCTATGAGCACTAGCTAATCTTGTCTGTTTCTCAAACTGCACAAACGTTGCATGCTGCCAGACGACCGTTGGAATGAACATTGTGTTAATAAGCAGGCCTGGCAATCAATTAGCATTTTCTCACGCCACACTCTTCTTAGCGACGAGGGCCCCCTTTCAATCATTCACTGAGGAATCAAGTCCCACTGTTCTGTTCCCCCTCATGGGTACGCAGCTGACGGACAGAAAACACCTACCCTGTTCAGGTTTGTTTTTTAGGGCACACTGTAGCAAAATGTTTTGAAACAGAAAAGCAAAAATTAGCGTTTCTTATCAGTCAAAGTCCAGATAGTCCCACCCTGTTGTAGCCCGCAGTCTACCATTTGGTGCATAATGAACATGGCCCAGTTAGCCCCCTTTTAAAAACTCTACAACCTGAGGAGGCTTGGAGGTCAGTTGCCAGGGGGGACCTCCTCTGGAGGAAATCAATATAGCTCTGTCTGGCCTGGCCGTATCAGGTGTCACTCACTGGGTCTACCTGCTAGGGTATCGTTGCAGGAGAAGTGGAAAGCTTCCGTTACGACTACAGACAATGCAAACTGTAAAAACGGTTTCCCTGGCTGTCATTGTAAAAGGCAAGGAGGAACAGTCTGACCTAGGCGACCATCTAGGTTATACAGGGTCTACTCTATTATGGATGCTTCCCTTGTTGATTTAGGCCTAGCCTACACGTCACCACTGTTTTGCAGTCTACTCATGAGAAAACATGACCAACAGGACCATGCAGTCCCATTGACCATTCAAACTGAAATGCTTTGAATAAGGAAAAGTAGTCAGTAACTTTGCCTCTTCTGAACTAGGACAACAGAACTGTATGTTCTAAGTCCATAACAATGCTCAAACATCAGGGGACCAATTTTGAGGTATGGGGGAAAAAAAATCTTAGAGATGTTGGTGTAGTTACCCTTTAATGCAAGTGTGCACCAGCTAGAGACAGTTGTTTGGCTTGCGGTGTTTCTGTAGCGCTAATGTGCATGCAGAGTTAGCTAAACAAATTGTCACTGGATTGATGGAAATAATGATAGAATTCTGCCAGGTTAGCACAGGCTACTTTTTAGTTAACATTTAGTTGAGACGGTTTTTGGGAAAGCCTTTCCATCTACCAGCAAACGGTTATCATTAGCATTATCACAAACGGTAGACTAGACATATGTGCGCACCGCACACAGCATGTACGCCAGCAACATACCACCCTTCATCCCACTGCTGGCTTGCTTCTGAAGTTAAGCAGGGAAAGTCCTGGTCAGTCCCTGGATGGGAGACCAGATGTTGCTGGAAGTGGTGTTGGAGGGCCAGTAAGAGGCACCCTTTCCTCTGGCCTAAAAACAATATCCCAATGCCCCAGGGCAGTGATTGGGGATTTCTCCCTGTGTAGGGTGCCATCTTTCAGATGGGATATTAAGCAGGTGTCCTGACTCTCTGTGGTCATTAAAGATCCCATGGCACTTGTAAGGGTGTTAGCCAGGACAACTGGGTTAACTTCCCAATCTGGCCCTCATACGGTCACCTAACCATCCCCAGTTTACAATTGGTTCATTCATCTGCTGTAAATGAGACTGTTCTCTGGCAAAATGAAGGATAAATAAAAAAAGCAAACAGGGGCATTCCTGTACCGTTTCAGAAAGTTGAAGGAAAATGCAAATCATTTTGTTCATGTCTTGCAATTAACTTGGGCTAATACATTGTTGGATTTCATGATTCTGTCCTCATGTTCCATAACTGATTTATTTGGGCCCTACTGACGTCTGATAAACAGCGTGGCACATGTCTGCGGTGACATACAAGATGAGCCTATTGCTGAACCACAGGAGGCTGCTGAGGGGAGAACAACTAATATTAATGTCCAGAACGGTGCAAACGGAATGGCATCAAACACCAGGAGACCACGTGTTTAATACTATTCCACTCATTACCACGAGTCCGTTCTCCCCAATTAAGATGCCACCAATTACCTGTGTGCTGAACATTTCATCATGCATAACCATTTGGACTTTTCTATGACTAACGATTGAGAGTCATGAGTAGGAAGATACCCATAAAGGCTGAAGTGTGAAATATGATGCCACAAAACTTTTGTTAAGTCTCCATTTCATTCCTCCACTTATGACTAGCCCAACTGTACAAGACTTCAAAGACACTGTACTCCCTCATGGTGTGTGTATAGAATGACATTTCACCTGTGACTCACACATGGCCAACAGACAACTGTTAAGGAAGTCCCCTAGCTACAGTTAAACAAAAAGTAGCTGGTGGCCATTCATGAATTTACCTAGGTGCTTTTAGCAACAGCGGGTGTATTTACATACACTAGCATTGCTTTCAATTGTACTGGGTTGCACAAAAACAGTCCGTGGGGGAAGCCAGACGTTAAATACAATTCCATTTCAACTTATTGTGCCCGTGGGCAGGACGGTTGGTCATTATGAAGGGGAATCGTATTCATATCTAAAGGATCGGGTTAATAAACAGACTTTCCAAACGTATGTTGTAGACCCACTCCCCCTCTGCTTACCTCACGTCAAAAGAAATGCCCCCCCAAAAAGTATTCCTCTTTTGTCCACATAAGGCACACATGCAGGACTTATTTTAACATGAAGCCAGCAGAAAACAGACCCAAGTTATTTAACTTCTGGCTTCCAGCGGACTATTCTGTTTTTTTTTTGCAAGCTAATTACTAGCAATTCTAGAGTGTAAATATTAGCGTAGTTAAAAGCAGTTAGCCACGAACGAGACACCTCAACCAACACCTGTGGGTTGGCGTTGTGTCTTAAGGCAATTGACATGGACCAACAACAACAAAAAAACTCACATTGGCTGGCCAACTAGCAATCAAATAAGTTTATTTTTTTCTGCTTGTGTTGCCATGTCAGTGTTGGGAAACATGCAACAATTTAGTAAATCATTTTGGCATGATATGAGCAATGACAGCAAATTACCTGTCGTTCCGATTTCCATTCATGAGGTCCCTGTCCGGTTCACTCCCCGGATCACAGATGACAAATGTCTGGAACTCTTGCTTGGTTCAATCTGGTTTATCGGCAGTTCACAATACCACACAGGCGATGTAACCGAGTAGTTACGGGTTCCCCGGAATTCTCCTCTCTACTCACTGTCAAACGGGCCCCTTTTCCAGTCCCTTTGGATGAGGGTCTTCCGTGTCCCGGTGTCTGCAAGTCGTTCACACGATCAAGGTATCCAATCAGAATACACTGCCACGGCGATACTGGCTCGAGCCTCAACGACGATGATAAACTAGCTAGCTGCTAGATTAGCAAATGGATTGAGACAAACATAGCTAACAGACAATGTCAAGATATCATAATTGCAGATTCACTGGTCTCTTTAGTTTATTACCAGTTTGCTGAATAAAAATCTGATACGTTCAGTTTTACGTCCAGAAGAAATCGAGTTTAAGGCTTGCTAGTTGGCGATAATTAGCTAGCTAGCCATCTAGTTACCTACGACTACTAGTTCGAATTCTCATCCGACATTAGACAGCTACTTATCACTCAAAGTCTGCTAACGATATGTGCAGCCTTGTTTCCACTGATGTCACTCTCCAACAGCGGCCAGTCTCCCTGTTTCTAGGCTGTCAACTCCCGGTTGCATTCGTCGATATGGCTAAGGTTTTCATCCCGGTTGCCTGTGCTCAACTCTGTAGGGCTCTGACCAACTAAATATGGTGAAGTTACTACTCTGGCACCGACAGGAAGAGGTGGGTTCTATCTCAAATAGGAAACGCCAAACGTCAGAATGAAGCACTTCGCCCAAAGACAGTACAGTAGGAAGATAGGCAGAAACTGATTCTCCACTAGAAATCCCCGAACACGTCAGCTAGCTAAGCTCATGCGCAGAAACACGTCATCGGGTCTAACGGTTGTCTCGCGAATAATTGCGCATGTGCACGCCGTCAAAGGCACCCCCCCTCAATGTTATTTTTGACGAAAATGAAAACGAGTCAGTCTGTCACTTTCACGAGGTCTGAGTAATAACATGTTCAATTACTTAAGACATTGGATCGAATCTAGGTTGTGCCTTTAGATTTCGAAAAATTAACAACTAAGGAAGAATTTTTCACTTTCTCTCATTGACTTGTCGAACCCCAAACCCCGGCCTGGTCTGCTTGACCAGTTTCGCAAGCGTTCCTGCAAGTCTCGCGATGTTTAGCCTCAGTTTACAAACTCTGTGCTTTGACTTTAGCCAATGGGAATAAATCATATTACAGTAACACAGAGAACATCTCAGTCCTTATGTCAAAATGTTTCCCTTTTCCTCTCTGTAGACTGACATACATTTGTTTTAAATCTATTAAGGTTTCAGAGATAGTGGTTGGAGCTTTATGTGATTTAGGCTAGGCTACAGATATGTCATAATAAAAAATAAAAACCTGCATACAATTGGGTTTTCCAGGACTGACCATAACTGCATTACGTTTGTCTGTACACAAAAATCAACAAGAGTAATAAAAAACAAATGTATTTTCTTTAAAAAATAGCCCTCCCCAACAGAGTCCCCATACTATTACATCATACAGAGCCAAAATAAGTTGCTTCCATGTCCTTTCATTCAACCAATTGAGAAGTGCTATGACAAGGACTGTTCTTGATCAGTGGCTTTTATATTGCTTAGTCAGTGAGGCTGGGTGGAGCGGATTCACTTGTGTCCTCATCATGATGCTTTTCCCAGGGTAATTCCATGTTGTCCTCCCCTGTTGCAAGGTGCTTTGTGTCTTCAGTGAGTGAAGATAAGAACTGCATCTGGGTCAGTGGTGCTGGGCTTACCCAAGCTGAATTTGAACACAGAGGGGCCGGGGACTAACCCCAACTGCAAAGGCCCCGCTACATTGGTGAGCCCAAATTCATTACAGGTTATATACAAATCACCTTGGACACGTGGGGTCAGTAAAATGGTGTACAAAAGCATTTTGAGTGCGTAAGTCCATAAACATGAATCCCCCAAAAATTGGCATATCATTAAATCTCTATCGTCATTCCCTTCCAACATAAAAGGTGCTCTACCACCCATCAGACATGATTGGAGGCGCTTGAAGGCCAAGAAGTGAAAGTTGTCAGACTACTTTTCGCATTGTACCCCCTTGAGGATACACTCTGACACTACTCATCACAATACAGAACAGCCTTTCAGTTCACCTTTTACACAACTGAAGCTATGACTGGCAGGCAAAAGTGAGCATAATAAGCTCCTATCTCTAGGAAAACATAACGAAGGTGGCTCAGAATATCCAGTCATAATAAAAATGTGATACATGCGTTTCATAAAGTCAGAAAGTGATCAGAAGTGAAGGCAGGGCATATTGAGTAAGTACCCCCCCAAATAACCTGTGTAGCAAACCCCTATCTGTGTTGTCCATGCACACAGCGCACCAATGGGGGATCATACACCAGGCTGGGAGGAGGGGAGCTAAAGCAGAGTGTTAAGCGGGGTATGGATAGGGGGGAAAAAGGGCGGCGGTGTTGGAAGGAGGGGGTAAGTATTCATGTGCGGGTTTTAAGGGGGGGCAAGTGCATGCGTGGAGGCGGCTCGGTACACACTCAGTAGAATGTGAGGGGGCATGAGTGTGCTTGTGTTGATCGACGCTGTGGTCGATGTTTGTAGGTAGGACAAGCTATGTACAAAATGTAATTAAAAAAAAGCCGCGCTATATGTGCGTGCAGTATGGGTGTGTGTGTAGGTGTATGTCAACGTAGTGTATTGGTGTACGTCGTCCCCATTGACATAGGTTGGAATGTGTAGCTAGAATGTGTAGAATGATCATATAGCCAAGGTCAAGTGCTAAAAGTGAGGGAGAAACACTTTTCATTCGGCGTTCTCTGGCCCACATCTTTTTGCTGCTTTCACACCTACACAGACAAGATGAAGACCTTGTATTGCTACCGTTACTCTATTGGTTCAGCAAGCTTAGAGAGGTTGTAGGTGTGAGAATATGTATTATGTAGGTAGGTAGGGGTGTGTGTAGACCTGTGTGTGAAGGCTGAGGGAAGACAAATATCCCCATTCTGAAGTAACATAAACCAATCAATCAGGTAAAGAAAGTGCCTCGTATTTCCTTTCGCAGAGTAAATGCATTATGACACAAAGATTATCTTCCTGTTTACATAAGTGCCCCTTTTCCATTGGTAGGCATCACATTAGGCTGGTTAATAATAATAATGCTGGTTTAGGTGCATGGGATGTGAGTATATTCAAGTATATTCAATACACTCAATGCAATGGTCCCTCTAACTTCTACATTGGCCTCTCTCTACTGGCTAATTTTAAGAGGAGACTCCCCAACCTGCACAGATACAGTGAAGGACTTAAGTCTCATGTATCTACGATATAATACACCTGCTCTTTCTATCTTTGCTCTATTTCCAGTATTAAGAGCAGAGGGCTAGCCTCACACAGACACTTCATATTAGGTGCAGGGTGGCTACATGCTAATCTCTAAGTGCTAAGTGCTAAAGTACCATACGTCCCGTTGCGCGCCTCAAGGCCATAAAAATACAATAAAAACGGCAACATAAGAATGGAGTTCATGATATAAAATTTAAACGATATTAAGTGTGTCCTTTTTGTCACCCTTCCCCCCACCCGGGGGTCCCATGACTCCTGTTGTACCAGGGGCTTGGAACAGAACACGGGCATCCGCCATGCGGATAGGTTAAGAGGCAGCATTGTGGTGGCAGTCAAAAGTCTCGGGGCAGCTCAGCGCCCGTTTTCCTCCCCTCCATATTGCATACATAAGAGTGTGGAAGGTCGCATACAATACCCTTCTTTTTCTCCTCTTCTTTTTTTTTTAAGTCAACATAAAAACAGTCCTGGTAAAGTAAATAAAAATAAACACTTAATTATATCAACAATGATAATAATAACCGTTGTGCAGGACGCTGCAGAGTCTGCCTGGGTTGATCAGGTGAGGGGTGTATAGTTCTGGTACTAGGGTGGTTTGGCTGTGGTGGGTCAGTCAAGAGAGGTATGTGGAGTGTGTGGGTGGTCACAGCCATGGAGGGAGGAGAGGTGGAAGGCTTCCAGTGCGCTTCCGGGCCCATCACCGAGGGATGGTGAGTCTTAAGGACAGTGGTGGTGGCGGTGATGGTGGTGTGGGGTGGTGCTCAGGCGAAGTACATGGTCCTCAGCGTGTCGTGGTGAATCTGCACCGCCTTGGCCAGAGCCTGGGGGTCCCGACCGTTACTCTGACCAGAGACATGGCTGCCCTCCCCACTACAGTAAGGACAGAAAGACACAGGACGCAATAAGTACCGAATAAGATCTGGAAATTATATGGTGCTTATCTTTTTCATTCATTTTAGGTTGAGGCATACAGCTGGATCTACACAACAGATGGCATGGAACATGAATTCATCTTAACAATTAGACTACATTTGAAGTCTTAAACATCTGACAACAGATTTAAGTGGAATGTCCCTTTAAACGTTAACTAGACCACCATGCTCACCTGTCGTGCTCCTTGTCCACCAGATGGTAGCGGGCACGGAAGGCCACGAGGCGGGCGTAGTAGGCTGGCGCGGGGATGGAGACGGAGCGGGTACAGCGCACGTAGGTGTGGCACAGCTGGTAGGTGAGGATTTGCAGCTCGTCGGCGGTGAAACGATTGTCGTCCCACAGGACGTAGTAATGCGAGGGCCGACTAGTCCCCTGCAGAGTGGAGAGACCATTTCATCACTCACGAGGGGGGGATTACTTGAAAACATGAATAATCAGTATTAGGGCCCTGTGTTTTGCCTGGATTTTAACCTTTTGTTTAAAGCTTTAACTTCAAACTGTCCCCTTTTCATGTCAGGTGGTCCAGCAACATCCTCAGACAATTGTTTAATCTTTGGTGCAATTCTCATTCCTGAATAAGGCTTAAAATACAGAATCAAATCTTGCTATGTCACATGATTGTGCAAAACACAGGGCCCTAACAATATGTTTTTAAACCTGCTCTTTTAAAGTTTTCCATATGTACTGTTTTAACTTACAGTCATTGTTATGTTTTATGTTGTGTATCGTGTAAATATATGCATGCATTGTTGGAGATGTAACTCTCAATGTGATTTCTATGGTTAAATAAATAATAAAATAAAAGGATACAAATGAAATAGCCATGGAGCCACAAAGGAGCGTTAAAGAGCTGCATGTGACTCAAGAGCCAGGAGGTTTAGAATGGCTCAGGTTAGACAAACACAGCTGGACAGCAGCAGGAAGCTCCTCCCCACTCACCTGTATACCCGCATGACTGCAAAGGTAGAAGTCAAACTCAAACGGGTGAGTGATGCTGGTGTCCACGGTGGTCCCTGCAGGAATGTTACCACTCTTCCCGATCTACAGGAAAAGACAATACAGGACCACAATATTTAATTACAAACACTTATCCTAACATTACAACCGCAGACCACATCAAATAAGCTCACAGGCCGCATTTGGCCCGTGTGCCGATAGTTTGAGACCCTTGTTCTAGAGTGAAACCTATAAAGCATGATATAGTTATGGTTAGAATAGCTCTGACTGTTGACTCACTCGCTCAGACTTGTCGGCACAGAAGAGGCGTGTGTGGTGGCGCTTCTGGACCACAATGTAGGTGATACCAGGCTGGTAGTCCTTCTCCAGCTTGATGCACGCATCCCTGATGGCCAGAAGCTCATAGTGGAGTATCTATGCAGAAAAATAAAATATTTACTCGTTATCTGTCCAACTGATATCTTTAGAGGTAGTTGCGTTGCTCCCCTCTTTCTGTAACTCTTCCCAGTATTGTGTATTATTGTCACGCTATACTATATCAAATCCTACTTATTCAGAGATTAACTACATACCATTACTTTACTGCTATAAACTACTAGGCCTATTGGTCAAAGTGAGGGAAAATACAGTGATCTGGCCAATTCAACTCTGTCACTTATAAATAATGAAAAATGGATCCCCATCTCTATTGATAACCATTTACAACCCCCAACGACAGAGACCAGTAAGTACCTGTGGGAGCTGCCCCTCGGGCACTCCGTCCCTGTAGAAGATGATCCTGGTGGGCTTGAAGCGGGTTGACTTGTAGAACTGGATCAGCAGTTCTCGCACCATGTAAGAAAGGTCTTCGATAATCTCCTGCCTGGGCCTCTGGACCCTGACTGTGGCACAGTACCTGCTGGGGTGGGCGTCCATACTGCCTACCACCTGGAGAGAGAGAGGGAGAGAAAAGAAAAAAAATAGGAGAGAGGGATGAGAATAAAGGAGAAATGAGGGGACGAGCCCTGCAGACACAGACTAGGGCCTGTATTCAGAAAGCATCTCAGAGTAAGAGTGATGATCTATGATCAGGTCCACCCTGTCAACGTAATCTTATTCACTATTAGCCAAAAGGCAACTGATCCTATATCAGCACTACTACTCAGACTCTTTGTGAATCCAGGTCCAAAATTCAGAAACCATACCTAAAAAGCAAAAACTTTGAAAATACAGAGATGAGCTGAAAAATAAAGACAGACAACCCAAAACATCAATATTTAATTCAGTGTTCTATGATACACCTCTAGCCAATGATACAACATGAGCACTAGCATCCTCTAGATGAGGATAGGCGGTGTAGGAAGCTCTGTGTCGTCAGCATCTATAACAGTAACCTTGTAGCCTTACGCCTTGTTATTGTGAGAAAAATGGCCATCCTTCCTGACCACCTCTGTAAGCGCAGACACACACCCACAGAAGCACATACAGACGCATACAGAGGGCTGTGTGACTCAACAGCCTGCCATGATCGCTTGGCAACCACACAGCCAACCACAGCCAGGCCCGGGTTACGAGGATCAGGGTGACGTCATTTCTTCCCTGTCTGTGAGTCAGTGCTGAGCCATTCTCTTCCCCTTCTCCACCTCTTCTTCCTCATCCCTCCCTCTTAAAATACGATGTACTCTTAATACAAAATCATTTGTGTTAACAAATAGTATTGGTAGTATTGGAGAAGCAGCCTTACAGCGGTAATGGAGGGCTTCTTCCCGTCTCCAGCAGGGGGGTGTGTTACATCGGCCCCCAGGAAGATGACAGGCTCCTGGAACACTGCTGACCTGCGAGACAGGAAGGGAGAAGGGACAAATTCCATCAAACTCACAGGCGTGTGTCTGATTTTAAAGAGTGCTCATATACATGAATGCGTTTCCATCCAGAGCACATTAAGACCAAGTTCGTATTCATTAGGTACCAAACGCAACAAAACAAACTGAAAAAGGAAGGGACTTTGCGTGCCATAATGAACCCAACCCAGTGGAGAGAGTTGGTGAAAGTTTACCGTTGGTGGGGCACCAGGATATTGTTGATTCCCCCCAGTTTGACGTTGATCTTGAGGCAGAGGTTGGAGAGGGTCTGGGGGGACGTCTTCACCACGTTCTTCACCTGGACACACTGAGTGGCCATTCCTAGGAGAGTGTCTCCCACCCTCTTCACCTCCGCTACACAGGACCAGTAACAGGCAGAAATTAAGTGCAGATCCCTAACCGCTAAAATGAAGCAATTATACACGGAGTACAAAACATTAAAAAGACTTTCCTAATATCGAGTTGGCTGGATGTCTTTTCCGTGGTGGACCATTCTTGATACACACAGGAAAGTAATTGCAATGATGAGATAGATCTTATTTGTTTTATTATCTTGCTATCATACTGCGTTCAACAGTGTTCGATCTTGCCTAGCTATCTTGTGTCAAGAGGACCACAATGGAAATAAGTCCATTGTGACTGTGTGTTATCCTCCATGATTTTACTCATGTGCACATACGGCTTTTTCAAGTTTTATGTGTGTTTGTTGGCACCTACTACCATACCCCGTTCAAAGGAACTATTTTGTCTTGCTCATTCACACTGAACGGCACACATACCTAATCCATGTCTCAATTGTCTTAAGGCTTAAAAATCCTTCTTTAACCGGTCTCCTCCCCATCATCTACACTGATTTATGAAAAATGTCCTGTAATATTTTTAATTGTTCAATATTCCATTTGTCACGTATGTGTTATGCATTTTAAATGATATGCAATTATTAGTCATGTAAATTCTGCATTTCTTCAGTTTTATCTGTGAACAAGAATAAATAAACCCAAACTCAGCATGAATAAGGCCAATCTTACCGTAGACGGGGGTCTTTCCAGGCAGGATGACGATGATGAGCTGCAGTCCAGAGTAGGTGTTCTTCAGGTGCCTGAACATGGGCTCCACACTGTCGGCTCCCTGGGCGTATTTACAGAAACACGGCTGGCCCTGAATGGGCATCCCAGCATCCTTGGAGATCTTACGCAGCTGGTCTGTGAAGTTCCTGAGGAGAGTGGTGAACGTTTTTTGTTAGGAAAGGAACCTGGTTCACATGGTGGTGCTGTCTGCGGAGTCCAGGACTGTGTTTATTAAGCACCAAACGGAAGACAATGGACTGAAACAGGGATGTACTATCTGGATTTCTCCAACGGAATGCTCATATCCAATTGCAAACTGTTTTAGACCGTTTCCCATAGTGTGCACTAATGAACACAACCCATACCACAGCAAGTAAAGCTCTAAATGTAAAACAAATAACACTATTCTAACACACAAAACTACCTAGCAAAGCCAAGAACAGTAAATATTTTATCTTAAGATAAATATTGTTGCACTCTGACAGGAATCTCTAATACGATGCCTGAAGATATCCACTTCCCACACTACCCCGACTCCCAGAAGGGTGCTTACTTGAGCACCTCCTCCCGACACTGTTTCTGGGGGGCGAAGCAGGCGATGGCCCACACCTTGATCTCAATACCGTTGTAGAACTGCTTGCCCCTCATGTCCCACACCCCTTGGTTGGGCGTGGCGATGGCCCGGTTCTGTGAGGTGGAACAGGTGGGAGACAAAAGCTTCAGAACCAGATCAATGTCAGGGCTGTTTGCACTCTGAAATCCACAATTACTGTAGTGGGGACTGACTTCTGAAGCCAGAAGCCTGGTTTGATATAGAGTGGTGAGCAGGAACTCTGTGGACCCTTTGTGTCCGGAAGTAATTTAGTCATTCATCGCAGCCGTTGGTGCTCTGTCGAGTTGCTATTTTCTTATGTCAATTAACTCGTGGCATTCCTGGATTACTCATAAAACTAATAAGGTCTATATCAACAGTAGTCAGTTTATAAAAAGGTTAAGGGTACAAGACTGGGTACATGGCTGTGTTGGCAAAATCACTACATATCCCCTCAAGCAAAGCAGGGAGAGGCTACCCGTTGTCACAGTTCCAAGACCCGTCAGAAACGTCCAGCTAAACCTACGCCAATGACTAGCAATGTTATTCTTCACCACAGTTATCTTACGGCAGATCGAACCAGTCATGACTATTCAACAACACAATAAATAATTATTTGTTTTTTTCAAGTTTCTTTCCAGCGAATTTCTTAGTTACATGATTGTATAACTAGCAAATTAGTTTTGAAGTTGAGGGTAAAGTATTTATGAAGTTTGGCAATGAGGACAAAAACTAGCATAGTTCAGCTAGCCAGCAGGATATAGCTGGGCGCACATGCACACGAGATTAATTCAGGACATGAATTGCAGTTTTTAATACCCTGATATCAGGAGCTGGCAGCGAAAGGTTTGATTAAACAATTCAGAGACTAAAACGAATATATCAGATGACATATTTAAGGAGAGCGAATCGATATTCAATCCCGAAATAAGCAGTAACTGTCAATAGTAAAACAAATCTTGAAACGATGTTTGAGTGAACATGAATCCAGAAAATGAATAGTGAAGTCCTTCTCACCACTCTATAGCCTACTGGTGACTGCTGTGTGGGCTACTCCTGCTGTTACTGTCATATACACTACCGTTCAAAAGTTTGGGGTCACCAAGAAATGTCCTTGTTTTTGAAAGAAAAGTACATTTTTGGTCCATTAAAATAACATCTAATTAATCAGAAATACAGTGTAGACATTGTTAATGTTGTCACTGAGTATTGTAGCTGGAAATGGCTGATTTTGAATGGAATATCTACACAGGCGTACAGAGGCCCATTATGAGCAACCATCACTCATGTGTTCCAATGGCACGTTGTGCACCGGGGCCTCCCACTCCTCTTTCTATTCTGGTTAGAGCCAGTTTGCTATTTTTTGTGAAGAGAGTACTACACCGCGTTGTACGAGATCTTTGTTTCTGGCCGAGAAAGTCTTTGTTTCTGGCCATTTTGAGCCTGTAATCAAACCCACAGATGTTGATGCTCCAGATACTCAACTAGTCTAAAGAAGGACAGTTTTATTGATTCTTTAAATTAGCACAACAGTTTTCAGCTGTGCTAACATAATTGCAAAAGGGTTTTCTAATGATCAATTAGCCTTTTAAAATGATAAACTAGGGATAGTTAACAATGTGCCATTGGAACACAGGAGTGATGGTTGCTGATAATGGGTCTCTGTACGCCTATGTAGATATTCCATTCAAAAATCAGCCGTTTCCAGCTACAATAGTCATTGACAACATTAACAATGTCTACACCGTATTTCTGATCAATTTCATGTTATTTTAATGGACAAAAAAAAAGTGCTTTTCTTTCAAAAACAAGAACATTTCTAAGTGACCCCAAACTTTTGAGCAGTAGTGTGTATATATCTGGACAGTAAACTGTGCTAAAAAAACTGAGCAAGTACACAGCATTTTCTTTGTTGTAATTAAGTACATAGAATTGTAAGGATGCTTAATGTGGCCGTACTATAAGCGTGATGTCTCTTACCCGTCCTCCATACTGTAGGATAGGGGCAGGCAGCACCCTTCCCGTCACCTCCGCCATCTCATCCTTCACCTTGATCCCAAACTCCTGGATGTACGGGTCCAGGTTAAAGTTGGCATTTTTCATCTGTGGACAGACGGGGACAACAGATAGGATGTGTTATTCATTCTCTCGTGTCACATTCACACTGCACAATGCTGTGCTGTCAATTCACATCTAATCTGTGGAGAGAATAATAGGAAGTAATTTACTATGTACAGTCTTTTCCCTCAAGTCTAGTAGTAGTATGTGTTCATCTGTGTTAAATTCATTAATGCCAATTCTCATGTTCATAGCTGGTAGTTTCGCATTGCAGCCTCCAGCCACCAGGCGGCACCACCGACTCACCAGTCGGCTGATCTCCTCCTGTCTGTCAGGTGCAGAGCGAGCCGTGGCCTTGATCATAGTGGACGTCTGATTATCTGTCAGTTTCTTGATGCAGCGCTGTCCTGCTACTATGTTACACACCTGCAGGGACACAAAACCAAAAACCATTGAGCATATTATATAAGCAGGAATTTCCTTCTCAGGTACAGAAAGCAACTGGATTGGATGTTTCTCACCTCCAGGGGCAGGTAGGTGTGCTTCTGCTCCTGCCCCACCTGGAGGCAGGGCAGGTGGGGATACTTGAGCTGCAGATTGTACTTCTGCTTGAAGTACTGGGCTACCGTACATTCTACTGTCTGTCCACTCTCAAGCTGCAGGGGAAATCTGGTAGGGAATGTGTGATAAAGATGGTAAATGACTAACACAGCAACCTGAGAATAGTCATCCCATGCCTCACATTGATGCAAGCGCCTCCAGAAAACCACTGGTGTCTTCACTAAATGCTAGAAAAAATGTGGATACTAAAAAAAACATCCATCCTCGTCACAGACCATATCTGTACTCAGAATCACAAAGACCAATATCCCGACTGACACTGATGATTTATAGGTCATGACTTTTATTGGAATTCTCTCAGACATATCATCCACTCAAAACATCCCTTCTCCGGGGAGCATCAGTAGGGTCAACCGTGTGACGCTACTCACGTCTGGTGGCTGGCGGGGCGTCGCGTGACGTTGCAGACGCGGTACTTCCTCTTCATCTGACCGCAGTGGGTCACCTCCACCTTCAGACCTGGTAACGCCCACCGACAGCAGGGCACAGACACACACAAAGATAAGAGCCAGCAGTAGTGACGGCAAAGGGGACAGACGTAGATGGGGAGAGGGTGGAGGAGAAGGGAAGGACATCAGAGTTCTCCCCATAGGCTGTGTGCACAGAGGCGCTGCTCCACCAGTCTTTCAGTGGTTCACGCTTTACTCTTTAGCGCCATCGTGTGTTCTTTCAAATGTATTTCTTTATGAAAACTCAAACAAAACGTATAATAGTGCTTTCAATCAGGCCGTTTTATAGAAATTGAAAACATTCTGGGGAGACTCCTGGGGTAGAAAATAACAGGGGGCGTGGTGGAGAGAAGGATGAATCAGGATGAACGTCAAAGAGAAGGTGGAGAAAAGGAAATGGAGTAGTGAGTGAGTCAGAGAAGATAAGAGAAAGAGTGAAGTGAGTGATGGGAGAAGGAGTGAGTGGGAAGGAAGGAGTGAGTGGGGAAGGAAGGAGTGAGTGATGGGAGGAGGACTGAGTAATGGGGGAAGGACTGAGTAATGGGGGAAGGACTGAGTAATGGGGGAAGGACTGAGTGATGAGGGAAGGGTTGAGTGATGAGGGAAGGGTTGAGTGATGAGGGAAGGGTTGAGTGATGGGAGAAGGAATGAGTGATGGGAGAAGGAATGAGTGATGGGAGAAGGAATGAGTGATGGGAGAAGGAATGAGTGAGGGGAGAAGGAATGAGTGAGGGGAGAAGGAATGAGTGATGGGAGAAGGAATGAGTGATGGGAGAAGGAGTGAGTGGGGAAGGAATGAGTGATGGGAGAAGGAAGGAGCGGTGAGCCGAGTGGTGGAGTGAGGAGTGATGTGAGGGGATTGTCTGAGGGGGCATTGGTGAGAGGCAGGCGGCATGGCGTGTGGAAGGTACTCACTCACTGTTCAACGGCCCACCTTTGATCTCCTTGGTGAAGCGGACCCTCTGCGAGTCGGTGAGGGTCTTGGGCTGCTCGTCTATGTTGCGGATGTCCAGGACTTCACACATGAACTCGATCACCGGCTGGGCTTTGTAGAAGGCCGTGGCAGATACTAGAGGGAGAAAGAGAGCAGTAAGTAATGCATTCAGTCTGAAAGGAAGTGAAGTGCAGCGGAGACAGAAGCCCAGTGGTATAGGATTATGTTATTCCTAAGCATTCCTGCCTGTTTCGGTCCGTTTTCTTCCATTTGGTGCCTAATGAACACAACCCAATACTATAGAATGAAGTCATTTCTAAGCATTGATCTGCGGTGAATTTTTTATACCACACAAAATGGATGTTAAATCATAGACCACTGTGAATGTAACTTTAAGAGCAGACCTAACATATAACCTCTTGTGATCAGATTTTCATTCCATCATGTAGATGCAACTTTTTATGCAACAAGGTCTGCGACTTCATACCCTCGAGTAGATCTTGCCTGGTGGGACTAAGCCGACTCACCGTCAATATTGAGCATCATTTTCCACATGGCGGGGCGTACAGACTGGTGGAAACCAAACCACACCTCTCTCCCCCCTCCCAGGGGATGGTAGTATCCTTCAGGTGGGGAGAAGAACGATCGTCCCACCGGAGTGTACCTAGATGACAAAAATGACCTTAGGGAGAATGACTCATTTGAGTCCCAGCACCAGAGCATGACTCAATGTCCAGTAATTCTGTGTCACCTATAAGGCTTTGCAGACATGAGCCCAACAGAATGATTCAACAGCTTATGTCTGTGATCGAGTCAAGCCTCCAAGTCACTGTCTGATTATTAGATTTACCGTAATTTCCGGACTATTAAGCGCACCTGAATATAAGCCGCACCCACTGAATTAAAAAATATATATTATTTTGAACATAAATAAGCCGCAGCTGCCTACCGGTACATTGAAACAAATGAACTTTACACAGGCTTTAACGAAACACGGCTTGTAACAAAAATAAATAAGCTTTAACGAAACACGGCTTGTAACAAAAAATAAAAAATTAGCAGTAAGCTTTAGTTGTCTTTTTGCACTGGATCAATTCCTCACGCTGCTGTTTCCAACGTCTTATCATCGACTCATTAAGACCAAGCTCCCGTGCAGTAGCTCTATTTCCTTTTCCAACAGCCAGATCAATCGCCTTCAACTTGAAAGCTGCATCATATGCATTTCTCCGTGTCTTTGCCATGATGAGGGTGACAAAATGACTACCGTAATCAGAATGATGGGAAGTTTGAGAGCGCTCGATTTAATCTAAACAGTAAACAGAAAGGTTGTTTGACCTTAACCCGTTAGGCAATTTCATTGGTCTAATGAAAGCTTCATGCCGCCAAAAAAAACTGAGCACGTCACAGAATGTGTTTTTTGGGAGAAATTTTTTTTTAAAGCGGGAAAAATCCATATATTAGCCGCGTCATTGTTTAAGCCGCGAGGTTCAAAGCCTGGGAAAAAAGTTGTGGCTTATAGTCCGGAATTTACAGTAGTTCATGTGACACCTTTACACAGTTCCCAGCTATCAGGCATCTGTTGTTCCGGTCATCTCCTCTAGATATGTAAATATAACAGAATCTAAAACTAAATCGCTGTTCAACAAGTTTGATAGGAATGTCTTGCTATTGTTAGAGAGTTTAAAAAAAAATCCTAAATAACAAAACATTCACACCTCAAGGCAAACGTATGCCTTTCAATCAGTTTGAAGACAACATGCACACAGAGGTGTCCTGTGGCGAGTGTGTTGCGTGTTCTGACTGTTTGTGCATCATAGATCCTCACTTTACAATTAGCTACACGCTTCTCTGCCCTTGCTTTCATAGTGTGTGCGTTTGCATTTGTGTGTGTGTGTGTGTGTGTGTGTGTACACACTGGTGGATGTGCTTAGTGTACACAGTGTATCGTACCTCATGGAGGCTAGGTGGCGCATGGCCACATCCAGGGCTTGGACAGAGTCCAGGGGGACCTGCAGGCGCCCGCTGACCAGTGTCTCCTGGAGCAGACGCCATGACACCGTGGCCAGGAAGCGGATAGACACCTTGAAGATACGATCCTTCCCCTCCCCGGGGATAGTCACCTCAAAGTCCACCTTCAGGGAGAAAGAGGGGGATGAGCAAGAGCAGAAAATGGAGCAATGGAGGAGAGTGTAGGCGGAGGGGAGATGGGTTATAGGATAAAGAAATGGAATGGACAGACAGGAGTAGAAGGGGACTTGCTCAAAATGTATAGTACATACCACTTTCTCTCCCTTATGCCTACCTTCTCACTTCCGATAGGAAGCGCTAGCACCGTATAGATATTCTTCTTGCCGTCGTACACTGGCTTCCTGTCGCCAAAGAGCTGGGGCTTGAAGTGTTGCACCATGTATTCCACCACTTCCCTGCAGGGGGCGACACAGAGTCAAACACATCAGGTTCACCATCATGGCCATCAGAGGTGACAAAACCACAAAAGACTACCATCTGTCAAGAAATGTAGTGGTCCAAATTAAACCCAACATCCTATCAGAAATCTGGATTTAGGATGGGTGTTTTTTTGGGGAGCAGGGAAGACTCGATTCTATTGGTTATGGATCAAGCAGGATACAGCTGGTGAGAGGTGATGGTCTCATGGTCGTGGGGGAATACCTAGGACAAAGGGAGGTAGGGGAGGTAGCTGTGGGGCCCTAGCACCCCTGAATACATGGTGCCTTGGCTTTCGTCTAAGTGTGGGGGTAGAGTGGACGGGGTTGAAAAGGAGAGGTCATGTGGAGTTGACCTTTCGCATGCCTGCATGGACCCTTTGTTTGAAAAAAAAAACTCCTACTAAGTAAGAACGAAGCAGGAAGCTCCAAGATGTGTTTAGTGTGTGTACTTCGTATGGAACATTTTCATCAGGCAAAGTAAAACGTCAGATTTGACTCAGCTTTTCTGTTAATCAAGTAAAAGAAAGAAAGAGAGAAAGAAAGAGAGAGAGAGATATGCTTTTTTGTTGTTGGATATACAACAGTTGAGTTACTCTATGAGGTTGTACAACGGCTGAAATCCTCAGTCAAATCAAAGGAAAGAAACGCAGGCGGCTCAATTGGCCAACCATTGAAACCAATGTCTGATGGTTTAGAATAGATTGGCCAATGATGACCACCTTACAATGGGGATCTCTTGAAGACCGTTAATTATATCCTGGCTAGGTAATGGTGGATACTGGACTAGAGAGTCATAGTCATGGTGCACTAATGAACTGTGAGTCTCTCTCTGAATCATCTTGAGAAGTTGTTTGACCTCTACAGACTTCTACATAGAGTGCGGTCCTCCGAGTTCTGGCTATGGCTCAGTTCTACAGTCCATATTCTGTGGTTCTTAAAAACATTGGGGAAATGTTAGCGATCAAGTGGACCACTGCTTCACTTATAGTTGGGGACACCTGGGTGACAGGTGTTGAGTTGGGTAACCTCAATCCCCAGGCTATTGCCCACAGGGGACGAGGTCTGGCACATGAGACTATGTAGGGGGACACGTTACTCTACCTGTTGACCCGTCGGGGACACTTGTCAGGCTTGATGTCCACCTCGTAGTGGAACACGTCCATCTTGGGGATCTCCACCTCAAAGTAGTTGGCCAGCAGCTTGATGGGCTTGCCCACCGTGCCCATGCCCGGCCGGCGGGGTGCCTGGAACACCTGCTGCAGGGGTGGGGGGAAGGGCCCCATGGGCACTGGAGGGGCAGAGGTGTCGGAAGTTTAGCAAGGGCAGAAACGGTTGGGATGTGGGTATAGGAGATGAGG
Organism: Salmo salar; assembly: GCF_965601325.2. Lineage (NCBI taxonomy): Eukaryota > Metazoa > Chordata > Actinopteri > Salmoniformes > Salmonidae > Salmo > Salmo salar. The sequence continues at coordinate 39,944,598 of NC_138292.1, forward strand.
AAATAAATGGAGTAATGAGGAAAGAAAAGTGAGTATGGGCATGTGATGATGGGCAGAGAGAGGGGGCATGGGCATGTCATGATGGGCAGAGAGGGGGGCATGGGCATGTCATGATGGGCAGAGAGGGGGGCTTGGCCATGTGATGATGGGCAGAGAGGGGGGCTTGGGCATGTGATGACGGGCAGAGAGAGGGGGCATGAGCGGGATGACGAGTCAGGAAGAGGCAGGAAGACGTAGAGAGGAAGAAAAGAGCAACAGATGGACAGGAAGGAAAAGTTTGAGCAGCAAAATATGGGGATAAAGAATGAAGGAATGGGTGTACATGGGAGAGGGAGAGAGGGGGGTGAGAGGGTGACACGAGACGAGGATATTGACGAGGGATAATTGCGGGAGAGGGGGGAGAAGGAACAAAGCGATTAGGGTGAGAGGGAGGGTGTGAACGAAAGAGAAGGGGAGAGGGTGGTTGGTGGTTCAATGAGAATTAAGGGTGAGAGAGAAAAAGAATACATTAGGGCGACGCTGGATACACCAAGCCAGACAGACACTGAAAGAAAGATAGACATTTCCTTAAACATGCCGGCAGGGTGAGAAACTGCTAGCGGAGGAGTAGGCTAGCCTCACAAGGGCTTCTAGTGGGATTTTGTATTGAAAATAATCAAATGACCTCAGCCTACATAAGATGGAACGATCACAAATGTTACTTAGTTAGCGATAGTAGCATATGTATACAATCCAACAGTCACGGAAAGATGACGAAAAGCCTTCATTTGAGATGTTTTCGTTTGACGTGAATTCTACTGCTAGCCTCTTTTGAAACATAATTTGAAACTTTGGTACTGAGCAGAGAGCGAATACAACACAAACTGCATGTACACCAACTAGTGCATGGCAGCGGAAGATGGGTGGGTGGTCGACGGAAGTCAGCTGGGCCCTTCATTTGTGCAGTGAGGAAAACAAGTATGTGAAGTTCAACAGGTGTAGGACTTGAGATCGGCCTGGTAAAATGTGAGACTCCTGCCTTCCTCCCCGCCTGAGAGGGGGCCCAGCCAAGCCCTGTCCAGTCCATGTCTTAACCTCTGCTTCCCCAGAGAACAGCCCTCTCACAATCACAACAAAGACCCCAGCTGCCCTCATCCTCCATCACACAGACAGGGGGGCTGGGGGGGAGAGGGAGAGCCCCCACTACCACACACACAAACACAGGGGTCCCCCCCAACATTCCCAGCCTTACCATGGAGACTCCACAGCAACACTGGCATTGTCATGGAGATCAGGAAACCTGGAGGGATGGTGGGTGGAGGGGTAGTGTGTGTGTGTGGGACCTTGGCCTTTTTCATCTTGAAGCAGCGTTAGTGTTTCCACATTAGGTCCGAGCGGCCTCCTCCCCAGTCATTACATGCGAGGCCTATAGCTGAGCTGAGCGGAGAGCTTGTGGTTTAAAAAGGCAAGCATTGGAAATCCTGTAGTCAAGCATAGCAGTCAGTCAAGGATGTATACGCTCACTAGGCCTTAAAAAAGCAGCCAACTACGGACTGGCAATCTGGCATGATAAACAACTTAATAAGACTAGGTAGATTCTACTGAAGGTGTGTTTGTTACGCCTACGGCATAAGTCTCAACAGTCTTGACACAGAGTAGGCTAAACACACTGACACACATGCACAATTGCAGACACACACACACACACACACGTCACCGGCAGCCCGCCCCACCCCAGTGTAGGCAGATGGTGAGAAGTGGAGCCAGGGATCACACATCCCCAGACAATAGCAGTCTTTCCCTGGCACTGGGGCCCTTTCCACGTCAACTGTGTGTGTGTTTCTCCCTGGAGTCTGGTTTAGGCCCGGTTCCTTTATCATTGAAACATGGAATTACACACACACTATTCCCACATCCATTTCCTGCTGACATCACCAGAGATGATCCCATGTCTAATAGCTGTCTGGAATCGTGATACAGCTAAGAGTTAACTATTTATAGGTTTAGGTTCAAATAAGTATTCAAACGCTGTCCTGAGGTACAAGTATAAAACATTGTAGTAGTTTAACTCTACTCTTGAGGACAGAGTCAGTGTTAAATGGGGCAGTGCAGTCAAACACGTGATTTTCCTGTGTTTTTTATACTTCCACACTGAGGTTGGAAAAAAAAATACTGTGAAAATTATGATAATGCATTTTAGTGTAAGAGCTGTTTGAAAAGACCGCCTGAAATGTCGGCTTGTTTGGCTGGGTGGGGTTTTTGGACCGCCTGATGACATCAGATGGTATAAGCTAATAGGCCAGTAACAAAGACAGCTTGTCATTCTCTCTGCCAATAAACAGCTATTTTTCAGGTTATACATCCTTCCCATTAGGCTCCTCCAATTAGGCCCGAGCTAAACATTTGCTTGTGCAATTACATTTTTCTAAGAATCAATTTTGTCAATTTTTTACAATTTTAATTGAAATCAATCACAGTAAGGTACTTAATTGCTAGCCAGAAATTATTTGATATTGAGATTAAAGGTCCAGTGCAGCCATTTTAAGGAAAATACCACTCCAAGTATAATTTTTGTATTTGTTTCATTAATCCACTGTTGAGACAGTCCCAAAATGTTTTGCATGTCAGCAATCAAGTTTTCAAAGATATAGAACTTTCAAAATACAGAAAGTGTCACAGTATGCTTGCTGCGTTATGCATCATATGATCAACTGTGGACTAATGAAACAAATACCAAAAGATAAATTGAGTGGAATTTTCCTTTAAGTGTTACTGATTAACTGACTAATAGTAATGCGTAAATGGTGTCCTACAGGATGTTCAGTAAAATCCTACTAGTCCCAAATCTGGAGGCCAGTCAGTCAATGTAGTTGCGTAAAGATACACAACAAAGAATATGTAGCTTTGGTCAGAGAAGAAGACTTCTGAAGATGGGCGGGTCTGGGGGTGATTAGCTGTTTGTTTTTAGAGAGGAGGAGGGTGACAAACAACTCCATACTTAAGTGTCAACAAGCTGTCAAATGACAGGCCTACTCCATTTGAAAGAGAGCGAATTTTAGCTAACTTAAAACCTGTTAGGGCTAGGGGGCAGTATTGACACGGCTGGATAAAAAACATACCCGATTTAATCTGGTCACCACTCCTACCCAGTAACTAGAATATGCATATACTTATTACATATGGATAGAAAACACCCTAAAGTTTCTAAAACTGTTTGAATGGTGTCTGTGAGTATAACAGAACTCAAATGGCAGGTCAAAACCTGAGAGATTCCTTTACAGGAAGTGGCCTGTCTGACCATTTCTTGAACTTCTTTTCCATCTCTATCTTTTACTAAGGATCTCTGCTCTAACGTGACACTTCCCACGTCTTCCATAGGCTCTCAGAGCCCGGGAAAAAACAGAATGTCGTCATTCCAGCCCCAGGCTGAAACACATTATCGCCTTTCTCAAGTGGCCGATCAAGGGACTCTGGGCTTATGCGCGTGACCCGACCGCCCCCGCCTTTGTGATTTTTTCCTCTGTTTGCCGAAAAGGAGATTCCCTGTCGGAATATTATCGCTTTTCTACGAGAAAAATGGCGTAAAAATTGATTTTAAACAGCGGTTGACATGCTTCGAAGTACGGTAATGGAATATTTAGAATTTTATTGTCACGAATTGCGCCATGCGCGCGACACTTCTTTACCATTTCGGATAGTGTCTGGAACGCACGAACAAAACGCCGCTATTCGGATATAACGATGGATTATTTTGGACCAAACCAACATTTGTTATTGAAGTAGCAGTCCTGGCAGTGCATTCTGACGAAGACAACAAAAGGTAATCAAACTTTTATAATAGTAAATATGATTATGGTGAGTGCTAAACTTGCCGGGTGTCTAAATAGCGAGCCCGTGATGCCTGGGCTATGTACTTAGAATATTGCAAAATGTGCTTTCACCAAAAAGCTATTTTAAAATCGGACATATCGAGTGCATAGAGGAGGTCTGTATCTATAATTCTTAAAATAATTGTTATGCTTTTTGTGAACGTTTATCGTGAGTAATTTAGTAAAATGTTAGCGAATTCCCCGGAAGTTTGCGGGGGGTATGCTAGTTCTGAACGTCACATGCTAATGTAAAAAGCTGGTTTTTGATATAAATATGAACTTGATTGAACAAAACATGCATGTATTGTATAACATAATGTCCTAGGGTTGTCATCTGATGAAGATCATCAAAGGTGAGTGCTGCATTTAGCTGTCTTCTGGGTTTTGGTGACATTATATGCTGGCTTGAAAAATGGGTGTCTGATTATTTCTGGCTTGATACTCTGCTGACATAATCTAATGTTTTGTTTTCGTTGTAAAGCCTTTTTGAAATCGGACAGTGTGGTTAGATTAACGAGAGTCTTGTCTTTAAATAGCTGTAAAATAGTAATATGTTTGAGAAATTGAAGTAATAGGATTTTTAAGGTTTTGAAAATCGCGCCACAGGCTGCAAGTGGCTGTTACGTAGGTCCACCTAGCCCATAGAGGATAACTGTGATTTACACTAATGCCTGGGGACCATTGATTATGCACAGACTGGACTTCAGACCAGACTAAAGCACAGTGTCATAATATCACAGATCATCATAATATGTGGAGTTGTATGGCTGTCTGCCCACTTTAACTAAGTAACAAAAGTGAAACACCACGTGCTTTTTGATATGCCATAACTAGCCTTTCGTGAACTAACACTGACACTTGACTCCCCCCCACCCACAGCTACTAGCACGGACTTTGCTGATAACTACTTCGAGGAAGAATGTACTTACTATGACTAAAATATGTGGATGTCCCACCTAGCTATTTTAAGATGAATACATTAACTGTAAGTCGCTCTGGATAAGAGGGTCTGCTAAATTACTAAAATGTAAATAACTCTAGCATTACCCAACAAACATTAAATTGGAATGACCTTGCTGTAAAAATGTTGGCACCGAAGTGTCCATGGAGGTGTGGTTTAATTTCTGATCTAAATGGGGCGGAAGGTAGCCTAGTTAGATCGTTGGACCAGTAACCGAAAGGTTGCAGGATCGAATCCCCGAGCTGACAAGGTAAAACTTTCGTTCTGCCCCTGAACAAGGCAGTTAACCCACTGTTCTTAAGCTGTCATTGTAAATAATAGTTTGTTCTTAACTGACCTGCCTAGTTAAATTAATGTAAAAAATATTTTTATTTAAATCGCAACGTAAGGAGATTGTCCAAGTATTCAAATACATAACTAATTGTGGTGTTCACAGACTTGAGTTAGTTCATTGTGGATTCATTTTGGTGGGGTGTGCATAAATAACATTTGGATCAGTGCACTTTTCTATCATTCTAAAAATGTATGTAGAACACTGACTGCCAAAACAGACAGTCTCGTATTTGGGGTGTGTGAGTGAGAGGGGTGCTGAGTAGTGAAGGCGGGCTTTACCTCGTGTCTCCACGCCAGAGATTCCCACGGCCCCCCTGCCCATGGACATTGTCAGTGCACCAAAAGACCCGTCTCTCGCTATGATAAGTAATTTCGAATAGTGCACAAGCTATGGTTGAAAAAGACCCACAATCGTTGTGATGGACGGGTTTTTCAGCCAGCCAGCTAGCATAAGAGAATGCTGCACCAGATATGACGCCCGTTTTCAAAAATGTGGGCAATTGCATGTTACCATCTGCTGCTATAGCTGAAGATAAGCAACAATTTCAACCTTGACAGAGAAAAGAGAGACCTACCAGCGCCAGACGGTCCCGGCTCCATCCCATCCACTTAACCGCGCGGGCACTAGACAGTCCAGGGTTCTATGGCCACAGCGCCGGCCCTTTCAGGCTGGAAGAGTTGCAGACCTCCAGACCCCTCCTCTCGGCATGTAGTCTTCTCCGTACTCGCTAAACCCCCACCCCTTCCAGTATCCCCAGACACAGAGTTGTAACGACAAAAGCTGCCTGTCTGATAACCCAAGAACTGCTGCTGAACGGCTCTTGTGTGATACCTTGCGTCGGTCTTCTTTCCTCCGGGTTGAACGCGCTTTGCCTGGCCTGATAAGATGGTCCGTGGCGCTATGATTTCTTATCGGTCTGTTATACTCCTGCTCACCGTTCAAGCACGATTCTCCAGCGGAACAAAAAAGGGCCAGCCCCCCCCGGAACAAAAAAGGGCCTACCAGCCCCCCCCCCCGGAACAAAAAAGGGCCAGCCAGCCCCCCGGAACAGAAAAGGGCCAGCCCCCCGAATGCTGTACCTCTTCTTTGACTTTGAAGGATGTTGCATTCTGTAGACGAGTTGTTGTAGTCGCCCTCTACTGGAGGCGGCTGTACGGGTCATCTTGGTGTAGCGGCTGAGCTGTACATGGTTAGTGCTATTCGGAATTCTTGAGACGTCCTTACCCTACCAGCGTTTCCCAAACTTGGTCCTGGGGACCCAAAGGCGTGCACGTTTTGGGATTTGCCACAGCAAATTCAAACAATCAAAGCTTGATGATTAGTTGAATCAGCTGTGTAGTTGTAGGGCAAACACCAACACGTTCACCCCTTGGGGTCCCCAGGACCGAGTTTGGGAAACCCATAACCCTTACCTGACCTTAACTATTTTAAATCCCACTTCAGTGGGGAGTAGGGACGTCCCAAGATCCCGGATAGCACTGAGTCCAATTTGAAACCTATCCAGTAAATGTTTAAATATTCTATTCGAACCCCAGAACACCAATTTACCTGAACAAGTTTCCTGTCAATCCACATGCCCAGAAATCTGTACAAACAGTTCCAGGCGGAAGTGGTCGGTCTTTTGATTACGTCACTCCATCGAATAAGGAAGGGGACGTCATCTTAAACGGTGAGTTGGAAGGTATGTGCAATATGTAAAAATACGGTTCATAATGTTGATAATTCATGATCTCGTTCAACAATATGAATGAAATTGACCATTTTAGTGAAAGTGCAATTGCTTTGTACATTTCAAACAGTGTTGGTTATCGCTCCCTGTCCGGTTTGTGTTAGCTAGCTAGCTACGATAACGTTATCTAGCTATGCAATACCTGATTCACATGAATCATAGACTCATAATCATATAGCTAGTTATCAGAATATGATTTGGTTAATATATCCCGTTTATGCATGTAGACTAGTGGCGTATGTATCAGAACTAATCGGATACAGTGGAGTCCGAAATCATTAACACCCATAAAGATCAGCAGAAATGACTATAAAATAAATCATTTAAATGCTAAGCAATTGTATGCTCAACATGTTTTGTAAGTTATATTATACGAATACAATTGCTCAGAGAAAGAAATGTTGTTTAACAAGTAATACATGATTTTCCTCAAAAAGCTAAGGGTCAAAATTATTGACACCCTTGTTTTGGTATCCTGGCGGGTAGGAGCGTTGGGCTAGTAACCTAAATGTTGCTGGATTGAATCCCAGAGTTGACAAGGTAAAAATCTGTCGTTCTGCCCCTGAGCAAGGCAGTTAACCCCCAACAAAAACCGCCGATGGCGTGGATGTCTACCAACATATTTTACAGTAGGAATGGGGTTATTTACTGCTCATTGACGCCAAACTAGTGTTGCACGGTAAACTGAAACGTCAGTACTTTTTTAAAACTAGATCATGAAAAAAGTTTCGGTACTTATATAAATTGTGTCACGTCATCTACTGATTGAGAGAGGATCAAGTCTGTCTATGAGCGCAGCTGATGTCCCCTTATAGCACGAGCGCATCATGCCTGCTTCACTAACTCATTGCTAACTGTAGCCTGTCCTGAGGAACCACTGCACTCACTGGGAGTCTTGGCTGCATCATGTTAGCTCCACACTTATGGTGCACAAAAGTTAACACACTTGAATAATGAATGCAACATGGTATGTAGAAATGTTGAAACTGTTAGCAAAACAATGTTCATTACAGGCTAGAACACTTTACAATGCAAGAAGATACCAGTAGCTCAGACTGGTCTCATAGATTAGATGTTAATCCGAGACACTCAAATTAGTATGATATGTTTGGTATGGTTACATAAATTAGGGAAAAACCAAAAGCAGGGTGGATGGGTGTTCGAATCTCATCATGGACAACTAGCATTTTAGCAGCTACGTATTACTTAACTACTTTGCATGTTAGCTAAGCCTAACCTTAACCCTTTTAGCAAACCCTAACCCTTCCTTAACCCTCAATAACTCAATGCATGCACACACTCCTATTGAATATGCATTCATAGGCCTAGACTACATCTTGATTTACAATTCAAATAAATGATTACCATTATGTAGTTAGATTGGTAAAAACAAAGTCAAATTGATTGTATGACTATCATTGATTCATTAATCTAGGGCTCTCCAACCCTGTTCCTGGAGAGCTGCCGTCCTGTAGATTTTCAGTCCAACACCAGTTGTAAGTAACCTGATTCAGCTTATCAACCAGCTAATTATTAGAATCAAGTGCACTAGATTAAGGTTGGAGCGAAAACCTAGCTCAAAGTTCTGGTGTCGTGACAACATTACGCCAAACCCACCACTGGTGGGTGCGTGACCCAATAGCTCCATTTTCATGTCATCGGACCAATGCACCGGTTCCAATCCAAATGCCAGTGCTGTTTAGCAAACTCCAGGCATTTATATTTTTTGGATGACATGAAAACAGAGCTCTTTGGTCACACACACTAGTGGTGGATTTGGTGTCTAAATGAGAATGCATGAGCAGAAAATAACCCACTATGGTAAAATATGGTGGTGGATCTTTGATGTTATGGAGCTGTTTTGGTTCCACTGCTTCCTTGTTAAGGTCAACAGCATCTTGAACTTTACCAAGTAGCAGGACATTTTAGCCCAACCCCTGGTTGCCTCTGCCAGGAGGTTAAAACTTGGCTGCAAGTGAATCTTCCAGCAAGACAATAATCCCAACCACACTTCAAAATCCACAAAGAAATGGTTCATTGGCCAGAAAATCTATATTTTGCAATGGCCATCTCAGTCTCTGGTCTTAAACCCCATTTTGAAAACCTGTGGTTTGAATAGAGTATCACAGTATGAGTCATAATACCCAAAACCCTAGCGGTCAAACAGGGAAATGGTTCGAATTGTTTTTCTCAGAACCATTTTCCTGTTTGACCGCTAGGTTTATGGGTATTTTGACACCTCCACTGTGGGGCTCTATTGAAGAGGGCAGTCCATATGCGCAGACAAAGGATATCAAGGATCTGGAAGGATTCTGTATGGAGGAATGGTCTAAGATCCCTCCCAATGTGTTCTCCGAAAAGGGCTCTGTGCCATTATCCTTGCAATTTGAGGTATTCAAAACTGGGGTGTCAATCATTTTGACCCCTACCTTTTTTGATGAAAAAAAAATAATCTTTTTTCTCTGAGCAATTGTATTAGTATACAATTCTATAATTGTTTTGGAGCATAGCTCAATATTTGAGATATTTATTTTATACAGTCAGTTCTGCTCATCTTTATCAAGAGTGTCAATAATTTCAGACCTCCCTGTACGTCTGGTATGTGGTAAAAGGCCCCTGTAGCACAGCTCAAGACTAGAAAGTAGTGGCCTCTGAAGACCTTATCCTACTAACTGTCAATGAATGCACTTCCATTATGTTTGTTGATGCACCCCACTGAACTAGGCCTGTGCTCTATATGTAACTATGCTACATACCCCTCACTACTGTGTCTAATGCAGCCCACGGCTATACAAACCAGGGACTGATGAATTTGTCAAACAAGCCTAACGGCTAACCATGTTCATAAATTGCTTGTTTATAGGTATCTGTTTATATTTATCTGTAATGTATGTAATAAGATGTAATGCATGCATCTATGCTGTATCTCCACAGGGGTGTCAGAGTTTTTCAATATGTCGTGGATAAGGGAAGGTGAATTGAACCTCATTGAGAAGCTCTCAGCCAACATACTGAAGGTATGGTTATATATTTGCAAATGCATCCCTTCTGAGGAGATTTGAATGAATGACTCACAAGCACATTTTTATGATATGTAATATGGTTCTATCTGTATGGAATCCATCCACCCCTCTTTGGTCTCTCCCAGGCTGGCCCGATGCCCAAACATGTGGCCTTTATCATGGATGGCAACCGGCGCTACGCCCGCAAGCGTCAGGTGGAGCGCCAGGAGGGCCACACACAGGGTTTTGACAAACTGGCAGAGGTGAGGTTCCCAGGGGACATCGGTGTCATGCCATGATGTCGTCATTGTTCTTTCTATCATAGTTGTTCTCATTCATACGGTCCCTTTTGCATGAGCTTTCACATTGTCTTAGAAAGGTAGGTAACTGCACTTCAACCATATTCTTCACCATTACCATCATAACATGTATTTGTATACGGCTGTCACCAAATACATTAGAAATACATACTACTCTAATGTTGGCTTTACTGATGACCAACCTTGGTGGCTCCTCCCTTTAGACACTACACTGGTGCCTGAACCTGAGCATCCATGAGGTCACCGTGTACGCCTTCAGCATCGAGAACTTCAAGCGGTCTAAAGACGAGGTGGACGGCCTGATGGAGCTGGCCAAGCAGAAGTTCATCAGACTTCTAGAAGAACAGTGAGTGTCAGAACAGAGGAGCCAGAGTGCTTCCATTAATGGTGCATAGGTGTGGGAGTCCCAGTGAGTGGGAGAGAAAGCAGCATAGCTAACCCATCATTTAGCAGGTATCTTTCCACAGAAAATCTAAAAGGGCTCCAGGCAGATGTTTTACAGACACTTTAATTAAAAACTCGACAAGGAGGATGTTTCAGTAATTCACTTGGCCCAGGGTTTCACTTGGGCCAGACAACGGGAAGATAAAAATTTACTGGCCATTTGAGAAATGTACCGGATCCATATTCATTGGGTGCGTACACCATTAGGGAATCCACCCATGGTGCTCAGAATAACAGAAATCACATTTAGATTATGGTAATTCATCTTAACAGGACATGCAACTCCTGTAATGAAGCAGCCAATAAAACGTAATTTTGAAACATTTGCCTAAATGGATTTCGCAGGAAAACACCATTCTAAACAGCACAGCTTATGAGAGTGGTTCCAAATGTGCCGAAATGATATAACTACTCCTGTCGATACAGAAATTAATAAAATCATTCAAAAAATCTTCACCAGAAAGCATGACTTAGCCACAGAGGAATCGAGGATCATTGTCTTCTTTTAAAAATGGCTGTGGATTGTTTCAAATCACAAGCTAGTAGGCCTATGCCTATTTGCAATTTGGGCAGCGTGTGTGGTAATAGGCTTAGCTGATTACTGAGTTGCGGTTGTCAGTGAAAAGCATCTCAAATGTGTGTGAAGATAAGTGTCTTGGGTATAATTTAAAATGTTGAGACAAGAAGAAAGGGCGGGGTATTTGTCAGAAGATAAAGGAGAGTCTCTTTCTAGAATGGCTCCGCTGTCTCGAGTAAATTCTTGAGCATTTATTGTGTGAATTGTTTGCCCTTTGATTGTTTATTTTTATCAATTTGCCCATTACATATGTGTACACTGAGTATACCAAACACTAGGAACACCTGCCTAATATTGAGTTGCAAAAAAATCATTCTTTAACCTGTCTCATCCCCTTCATCTACACTGATTGAAGTGGATTTAACAAGTGACATCAATAAGGGATAATAACTTTAATCTGGATTCACTTGGCCAGTCTATCATGGAAAGAGCAGGTGTTCATAATGTTTTGTATAAGCTGTGTATGTCACCAGTAGTAAATATACCGTTAATCACTGTCATGTGGTTACATACATTTCTGTTCCCGTTCTCGAAGTGGAAACGCGATTTGCGGAGTTCACAACCTGCTATACACTTGTGAGGAACATGCTTTGGTTAATTTCATAAACATAATTTATGAGGTTTTTTTTTTGTTGTAATTTGTGTAATTTTCTTTTGTTTGCTCCATGTGAATGATGATCATGTGTCTGTTTCTTTGTCCTGTTAATGCACGCATACAAGTACGGAAATAGAGTAAAGTCAACGAAGTTGTTTTTTTAAACATCCATTGCGAATGATAATGAAAACTATTAAAAATATGGTTCCTCACAGTAGGCTATTTGAACAATCTCCCCTTCGATATTCACCAAGCGTCGGTGTGAAAGAGCAAAATTTAATGATCTGATGAGCCCATATATCCAGTGGAAACTTCATCAAATACCTGAACACTTTTCCCTTAGGCAAAAACGGCTGTCTGGGCCGAGCTCACTAGCACGGGAAACGGGCCTGGAATAGACTAGTTGATAACATGTTGCAAGTTCACTATCGAAATCTTCCGGCCAGACAGTTGATTGATTTGATACAAATGTTGCACTTTACAATGGCTCAAGTCAAGATAGGAAGGGAGGCCGAGTAGAGAGATTAATGTGATTTGAAAGAACATGAATGTATGTTTTTATTTTGTCGACTATGTATTTTTACTTAGTTGATTATTTAAGTTATAGGCGATGAGTTCAATGCGCTCATTTCTTTGGCCGCCAATGGATCGTCAATGCGTCCATATGGCAGAGGCTGGTGCTCTCGCATTAGTAGAATTTTAACTCAGATTTGTATCATTTTAATTCGGATTTGTATGATTTAACCACGTGACAATGATTTTGAGAAACGAAAACATTATTGAAATGAAACTGTTACACGAAAATGCGCATATGCGTTTCCATGGTCGGATTTTGCCGAAAGGCTACATTTCAGCAATCTTTTATTTATATTTATTTTACCTTTATTTAACTAGGCAAGTCAGTTAAGTACACATTCTTAGTTACAATGACGGCCAAACCCGGACGACGCTGGGCCAATTGTGCGCCGTTCAAACAATTTAAGTATGTTTTCAAAATGCGTACTGCCTCCCGCTTACATGTAGAAGCGCTGATATCCTGTTGCCTGCACTTAAATGCTGAATGGGAGACGCGCTTCAATTATCAGTTTGAGAAATAGACTATATATATATATATATTACATGGGATTGCATTTAGAATTGTTGTGCAATGATGGGCTTACAAATACAACAACCAGCTGAGTAGCTGCAGGAGACATCTCTCTCAAAATAGCATCTTTATGCTGTGTGCATGTGATAGTCATCATGTATTTTATTAATCCAACAACTAATGAAAATACACACCAATTAAATTATGCAAATTAACCGATAGACTGACTGGTATTTCCATAAATTATTTTACAATGGGATTTTTTTTCCTACTGGTCATTTTGGCCAGCAACAGTTTTATTTATCAGCTGTTCATTTTCGGGGGACCAAAAGCCATCCTGACTTGGTCATGTCTGATCTCTTCCAATCCAGGGAGAATCTGGAGAAGCATGGGGTGTGCATCCGGGTGTTGGGAGACCTGACTCTACTGCCTCTGGACCTGCAGCAGCATATAGCCCGGGCTGTGGTGGCCACCAGGACTCACAACAAGTAGGCATCGCCACCTCATCATCCTGCTGCTCCTCACTTCTCTGAGGTGGCTGTGAGCTTGTGTGCAGCCATCTGAAAAACATTGTAGTTTTGACAAATGCATCAAGGTTTATTGCAGATGTTGGACTGCAGTTGTTTATAATGCAATGCAATTTCTCTATGCATAAAACAACACATGGCCTTCTGTTCAGTCATCTAAGATGGCTTCTCGAGTGGCTTCTTATAGCTGTAATAACTCATTTATTAACGGCCCACCCTCTTTTGCCAACAGATGCTTTCTGAACGTGTGCTTTGCCTACACCTCAAGACATGAAATTGCTAATGCTGTCAGAGAGATGGCTTGGGGCGTGGAGCAGGGACTTATCAAATCCAGGTAAACTACTTCAACAGAGATTCAGAAGAGGAATATTACATAAGAGTGCATTCATGGCCCTCTCAAATATCATTGTTCAATTTGCATTATCAGAGATCTAGATTTGTTTTCTGAATTGGCAGTTCATCGATTGTTTTTCTGCGCTTTTCTATTGTTTCTCAAATTACTGCATCGCCTGGTTCACCAACGACTTCTCAGATAGAGTTCAGTGTGTCTAATTGGATGGCCTGTTGTCTGGACCTCTGGCAGTCTCTATGGGGGTACCACAGTGTTCAATTCTCGTTCCGACTCTTTTCTCTGTATATATCAATGATGTCGCTCTTGCTGCGGTGGTGATTCCTTGATCCACCTTTACGCAGACGACACCATTCTGTATACATCTGGCCCTTCTTTGGACAGATGTGTTAACAAACCTCCAAACGAGCTTCAATGCCATACAACACTCTTTCTGTGGCCTCCAACTGCTTTTAAATGCTAGTAAAACTAAATGCATGCTCTTCAACTGATCGCTGCCCGCACCTGCCCTGCCGTCCAGCATCACTACTCTGGATGGTTCTGACTTAGAATATGTGGACAACTACAAATACCTAGGTGTCTGGCTAGACTGTAAACTCTCCTTCCAGACTCATATTAAACATCTCCAATCCAAAATTAAATCTAGAATCGGCTTCCTATTTCGCAACAAAGCCTACTTCACTCACGCTGCCAAACATACCCTTGTAAAACTGACTATCCTACCGATCCTTGACTTCGGCGATGTCATTTACAAAATAGCATCCAACACTCTACTCAGCAAACTGGATGCAGTCTAACACCATGCCATCCGTGTTGTCACCAAAGCTCCATATACCACCCACCACTGCGACCTGTATGCTCTCGTTGGCTGGCCCTCGCTTCATATTCGTCGCCACTAGGTAAAGCTCCGCCTTATCTCAGCTCACTGGTCACCATAGCAACACCCACCCATAGCACGTGCTCCAGCAGGTATATCTCACTGGTCATCCCCAAAGCCAACACCTCCTTTGGCCGCCTTTCCTTACAGTTCTCTGCTGCCAATGACTGGAATGAATTGCAAAAATCGCTGAAGTTGGAGACTTATATCTCTCTCACTAACTTTAAGCATCAGCTATCTAAGCAGCTTACCGATCGCTGCAGCTGTACACAGCCCATCTGTAAATAGCCCATCCAACTACCTACCTCATCCCCATATTGTTTTTATTTACTTTTTTAGCTTTTTTGCACACCAGTATTTCTACTTGCACATCATCATCTGCACATCTATCACTCCAGTGTTAATTTTCTAAATTGTAATTACTTCGCTACTATGGCCTATTTATTGCCTTACCTCCTTACTCCATTTGCACACACTGTGTATAGATTTTTCTATTGTGTTATTGACTGTACTTTTGTTTATCCCACGTGTAACTCTGTGTTGTTTTTTGTTGCACTGCTTTGCTTTATCTTGGCCAGGTCGCAGTTGTAAATAAGAACTTGTTCTCAACTGGCCTACCTGGTTAAATAAAGGTGAAATGTATATATATTTTTTTTAAGTCTTGTCTTGGTTGTTGTGTCCAGTGATGTGTCGGAGGCCCTGCTGGGTCAGTGTCTGTACAGCAGTAATTCCCCCAATCCTGATCTGCTCATTCGCACGTCTGGAGAGGTGCGACTCAGTGACTTCCTGCTGTGGCAGGTAAGGACAAAGATACTCCTTACTAGCTGTTTCCAGCGTGATGTTGAATGCTAATGAGATTAGCCTCTTGCCTAGCATCCTCTTTGGTAAGGACAAGACTTACTTCCTGTTCAGTGACTTCAGTAACCGACAATGGAGCCTCTGGTTTAGCTGCCTCTCCCACTACCTCGTGACTGTTCTTTGTAAATGTAGGCTGTCTGGTGTTACCCATGGGGATTATTCAGTGGGGTGCAATGTTTATAGAATGTTGCAGATAGAAATGTAATATTTTTTTGTCTGCGCTGTCCTGTAGACGTCCCACTCCTGCTTAGTGTTCCAGTCAGTCCTGTGGCCAGAGTACTCCTTCTGGAATCTGTGTGATGCCATTCTGCAGTATCAGCTCAATCACAGACCTCTTCAGGTATGAACTCTCTCTCTTTCCTTCATTCATCCCCCACATACATTCCACCGTACGATATTTACCCAACCTTTAAATGTGTGTGCACTTTTGCCACAAATGTTTGGCACAGTATTTCAAGTTGTATTTCCAGCATTGAGCGAGAATTCATTAGCAGGATCATCTGAATACCTGTAGTAAACTACTGTGTTGTGTGGAACACTGTGATCTGCTTGAATGACTGATCCCTATGTTTGTTGCAGAAAGCCAGAGATCAACACAGAGAGGGACAGGCCCTACAGCAGCTTGAGGCAGACCGGGCCTGTGTAGCAGACCTCCTACAGCACCACGGCAATGGAAAGCCCCTGGATGCCCAGAGGAGACAGGAAGCACTGCTCAACTACACTGCCAGCCGAGAGGAACGGGTTCAGGACTTCCTTGGTGCACTCCAGCACAAGAGAGACTCCTTCCTTACTGACTTAACCAGCCAAGCTGCTCTGGCATAAGGAGGGGAACACAATGCTCCCCATCTTGAATTGGGGGAGCAATCCCATCTCTCCCCTAAAGGGCTGAGTGGTTTGAAACTTCTTATTTTGTATGAGTGATTTTACCCCTATGGGGCTGCTGTATGTGGGATATTTATATGTGTATTCTAAGTCTGATCAAAGTCTAATAAAAATATAAGTCTGGTAAAGAGCTAATGATTCTATAACTTGTTCTGTAAAATCTGTCCGTCAAATGCATGCCATAGATATTCTCTTTGAACTGATATTCACAATTGAATCGGAGTACTCACTCACAGACAAGATACACATCGGAGACCACC
This sequence comes from Salmo salar, assembly GCF_965601325.2. Classification (NCBI taxonomy): domain Eukaryota; kingdom Metazoa; phylum Chordata; class Actinopteri; order Salmoniformes; family Salmonidae; genus Salmo; species Salmo salar. Next base: position 39,961,248 of record NC_138292.1, read on the forward strand.
ATTTACCACAGCACCAGCTACACTACATGACCAAAAGTATGTGGACACCTGATCGTTGAACATCTCATTCCAAACTCATGGGCATTAATATGGAGTTGGTCCCCTGCTTCGCTGCTATAACAGCCTCCACTCTTCTGGGAAGGCTTTCCACTAGATGTTGGAACATTGCTGCGGGGATTTGCTTCCATTCAGCCACAAGAGCGTTAGTGAGGTCGAGTACTGATGTTGAGGGATTAGGCCTGGCTTGCAGTCGGCGTTCGATGGGGTTAAGGTCAGGGCTTTGTCAAGTTATTCCACACTGATCTCGACAAACCATTTCTGTATGGACCTCCAGTTTGTGCACGGGGGCATTGTCATGCTGAAACAGGAAAGGGGCTTCCCCCAAACTGTTGCCACAAAGTTGGAAGCACAGACTTGTTTAGAATGTCAGCGTTAAGATTTCCCTTCACTAAAACTAAGGGGCCTAGCCTAAACCATGAAAAACTGCCCCAGACCATTATTTCTCCAAACTTTACAGTTGGCACTATCTTTTGGGGCTGGTAGCGCACTCCTGGCATCTGCCAAACCCAGATTTGTTCGTCTGACTGCTAGATGGTGAAGTGTGACTTGTGAGCCGTTGTTGCTCCTAGACGTTTCCACTTCACAATAACAGCAGATCAGGGCAGCTCTAGCAGGGTAGAAAGTTGACGAACTGACTTGTACAACGTTGCAAGTCACTGAGCTCTTCAGTAAGGCCATTCTACTGTCAGTGTTTGTCTATGGTGATCGCGTGGCTGTGTGCTCCATTTTTATACACCTGTTAGCAATGGCTGTGGCTGAAATGGCCCAATGTGAGTGTCCACATACACTTGTATATATAGTGTATGTGTGCTGGACTGGTCAAGTAAAATTTTCAATGAATGTCATTGTGCAATAACTGTTTTATGGTCATGAATGTCCATATTTAACATGAAAACTATATTTTTACCAGGTTTCTTTATCTTGCAGAATAAACGTGATTATGTTCATTTAGTTTAATGTACATTATGCTACTTATATTCATAACAAATTGTACATCCAAATGGATGATTTGTAACATGGGTAACTTTTTATATTGTATCTTGGATCATTGAGGGGTGATGTACACTGCAGGCATAAAGTTTATAAACCCAGAGGCGCAACATCGCGAGACTGCCTGGAACGCTTGCGAAGCATATCAAGCAGACAAGGCCGAGGTTTGGGGTTAAATAAATCAATGACAGAAGTGAAACATTCTTCCTTGGTTGTTAATTTTCTCGAAATGTAGGCACAACCCAATGTATTAAGTAGTTGAACATGTTATTACTCCAACTTTGTGAAATTGACCAACTGACACGTTTTAATTGTCGTCAAAAACAACTGAATTGAAATGGTACCTATGATTTGATGGCCTGCAAATGCGCAGTCCTGAGCGAGACGAACCTTAGACACGATGACGTGTTTCGGCGCCTGAGTTTAGCTAGCCATCGTAGCCATGACATCGCCTACAAGCGTGATCGGGGATTTTTATTGGAGAAGCAGTTTTTCCATATCTTCATACTGTACTGTCTTTGCTGCAGTCTGCCGATCCTGCAGAAACCACGCCACCTTGTTACAGCGGTGGTATTTTTCATGCACTCTCTCTTTAAGAACATGGAGACGCCCACAAACACGTGATTTGTTTTCATCCAATGTCTGACTTCAAAATATAAAAACTGGTTCAAACCGGTTTCTATCTTATATTTTACATTCGGTCATTATTTTACATTCACCATTGTTGCATTGCTAACGTGGCTAGAAGAGCTTAGTGAGATACCCAACAACTTCCATAAAAAAAAAAAAATTGGAATTGTGTTGCAATTCCCGAACAATCATCAATATGCCTAAAAGAAAGGTAAGGAATGCTTAATTTTCCGGGTAACAAATATATTTGTATTTTTTTGGCTTGCATCTTTCCGTTTTAAAATTGCATTTGGTCTCTTCATCAGTACTGTATGTCGTCGTTTAGAAATGGCGGCAAAATGGGTCATCCTCTCAACGCAGTCATCAATATATCAAATAAACCGTATAAAAAAAGGACAATTACATAAGAAATAAAGTGTTAAGATATTAACCATATTTATTAAGGTTATTCGTCCTACATTGACCATACCTATGACAAGTTCATCCACTAAGTACGATTTGTGCATCACGCGCTAGGTGCTTCTTGGAAGTTGTGAAGAAGCTCGCGGGGCTCAACTGCTCTATTTCATACATTTAACGATTTAACTTTAATTTGTGTAGTTCAATGTGCTGCCTGCGAGCTTCTCGGTGTCTAGTTTTCTAGTCATGTTTGAGGCAGGCTTGAATCAGTGAGCCACAAAAATTGGTGGGAAAAGATGCTTGGTCGTTTTTCAATCATTTGCACCCGACTCAACACTTAAATGCAATATTATGAATCCTTTACTTTACCAGTAAATACTAATTTCTTGCTAATGCATTTTTTTTTCAACAAACATTAGCTAGAGTTGTTAACGTTAACTTGAGTCATTTTCCCCAGCCCTGCTAATTTGAACGTCAGGCTGCCATCTTTGCATAGCCAACATTAGCTAGCATCTTTGTGCATGCACAAACAGCATATGAGCGGGTGCTTTTCAATGACCTTTTCTATTGGGTTTATCGTTGAACCTCAAAGTTGAAAAAAAAAACGACAAAAAAAAAACATCACTGCATCTTTAGCCGCTTTAACTTCGTCGAAATAATGTCGATAGGTAAATTTATTGAGCGCGAACTTCATCTTGTTGAAGGCTGTCGGGCGCCAATTGACGCAAAACAAAGGAAGTGCCAAGCGCGCTCGACTGTTGTGACAGGACAGATTTGAATTTGAATATGCGCGGGAATTCCTTCGAAGTCAGAAGTAGCCTAGAACAAGTGGAACTGTATGTCGTAAAAAATGTGTGGCTAACTCGCTCACTGTGGTGTATGTAATCCGTTAAGCAAAATATACATTATACAAAAGCCCAGCATGTTCTCTGGGGATGTGATGCTTCATTTTGATCAAAGGGGCCCTACATAGAGTAAGAGAGGGCAACAATGGACATAACATCCGCTCCGGTTACCTTACTTTTTGAAAAGGACCTATGCTCTACTACCCAGGCATATGTAGTACTGTCTGATACATTAGCTGAATTTATTTATTATTCAACATATTTAAAATGTGCTTTAGGAATTCCATTTCCTCCCAGTTTCTAAACATTTTTCTTCTGTTTTTTTCTTCTGTTTTCAGAGTGCTACCAAGGGCGATGAGGTATGCATACAAGTATTCACAATGTTAATTCTAAACTGTTAACTAGTGTATTTGTTTATAATTTTTACACTTTAACTGAACTACAGCTTACAAATGCTGTATAGGATGTTCATAAAGTCTTGAGAAATTTGCTCTACATAAATGCTTCACAGATCATTTGTAAACACAATTTTATACATAAAGGGTGATATAAAAAGTTGGTGCTTTGTCAAATGTGGCATTACTCGTTTGAAACCCTTTATAAAGCATGACATTTGCTTATGAATGATAATTTGCCGACACATCTATGCAATCATTATTTATGAAGGCTTCCTTATGCTTTAAAAGTTGTAGTTTGTTAAAGTGGAGTCGTTTATAGTAGTAGTTGAGTCATGGTTAGATATGTAAAATGTGTTTCTTTCTTCAGCCTGCAAGACGTTCAGCGCGTTTGTCATCTGTAAGTATTACCGTTGAAATAGGCTACTTTAGGATCTGTACATTTCTTTGTATTGCAAGCTCGTGTTACTTACCCTAATTGCCGTCTTATTTTTTTTGCAGAGACCTGCGCCAAAACCGGCGGCCAAACCCAAAAAAGCGGCAGCACCCAAAGTATGTTAAATATTTGTTTCATGTCTTTTATTAATAAAGTTCAACTTGTTGGGGTTCTTCACTGTGCTGTTTTTGCATCTAGAGTTTATTAGCGGTTGTGTTAACCCTTGGCCTAAGCGTTATTGATTCCTGACCTTTGGCACCAACTCAGAAGTTGTCCTGTTATATTTCTTTAACAGCCACATGAGGGAAAGCTTCATAAAAAGAATTCAAGTATTTGGCGCTGCTGAGCATTTGACAAGATGCATAACATCTTGAAGGAAGTGAGAAGAGAGAGAAAATACATTTACTCTTTCAGTCAGTGGCTAATGGGTTTTTTCTTCTTCAGAAGGCAGTCAAAGGAAAGAAGGCTGCTGAGAACGGTGATGCCAAGGCTGAGGTTTGTTTCCTGAAAGGATCTGTTTGCTATCTCTATTCAATGTGATTCTTCCCCCGCCCCCCCCTAGGGTTTAGATTTGGTTTCACTTTAGGCTGTACATGACTGTCTGCAATCCATCAGTTACCCTTACCAGAAACAAACAACACTGCCCCTTGATGGGGATTCAACCTCTTAGGGGATGTGATTCATTCCGCCCACCTGTACATGCATGCATTACTTATTTGATGGGCGCTCAACTCAATTATGTGTGAATTGTGGAATGATATTAACCAAGCAGTTCTGTGGAAATTGTTATTACACTGTTATTATAGTGTTGAGGTTCTATGTAATTTATTTGCTTCCTGCCCTTCTGGCATAAGTTAGTGCATGTAATTGAATTGATTTGCACAAAAATAACTGGTCTTTAGAAAATATATTATTTTCACTACAACAATACAGTTGGCCTACAGGGTTAGATGCACTTCGATATACGTAATTAGTTGGTTTCTTATTTTCTATCCTCTTTTTTAACTTTCTTCGCAAGGTTATTTATTGCATACAAGCTTTTTTTTGTGTGTATGTCTGAAATAAGTCCATTCTTCATTTCTAGGCGAAAGTTGAGGCCGCTGGAGACGCCAAATGAAGAACTGTTTGAAGTTGTGATCATTCTGTGTACTTGGTGACTGTACAGTTTAAAATAAGTATTTTTTACCAAGTTTTTTTTATATTAAAAGATATCATTTATAGTTCATTGTGGGCTTACATTTGAGGTAATGAAGCTGTTCCAAGGGGTTCTCATGTTCATATCCATTTTTATGCCTTGTTTAAATGAATACCGTCCATATCCTGTCCAAGTAAAAATTTTACCCGTCTAAACCATTTTTAACTGCTGAATGTTATTTTCCTACATAAATCCAAACATTTAAGGCAGCTAAAGTGTGTTTCTAAAATGTTTTAAGAGGAATAGGGTTTTTGCCACTCCTTTTTAGTTTTTTAATATTCATTAATTACTTACCAAATGTTTTGAATCAACATCAGCGCTTCTCATTCAGGAGACATAAGACCGTTTGAAGTAATCACTAACTTGTATTAGGTCAACACACAAAATCAAACAAAATTTAATAATGTGAACTTAATCATTTGTTCTATTGTTTATTTTATTAAATTGTTCTGTAAAAACAGTGGAAAGAGCTATTGTGACTCCTATGAAATTTAAATGTTCTTGAATAAAATGATAAAAAGGCTGTTTTTATTTGATTTAGTTAAATATCACAGCAAATCATTATCAAACATTCTTTGTTAGTTGTTGACATGCTAGTTTGTGCACAAGTCCACATGTTTTCTAGACCTGTCACTGGCCTATTGGGCAGGGACATCAACTGCTTCCTCGCTCTAGATGGGGGACCCCAGACGTGCGTGCTCAGCTGGTGCCATTTCCTGTGAGAAAAATGAAAGTGGATGGATTTTATTATTCTCTTGGATTACAATAGAGGCCTTTTCTCTGCTGCCATAAAAATGCATTACCTACCAATTCCCCCTCTATAGAGCATCTGCGACTGTGTCAGCAAAAGTATGTTTTCTCTGCTATGTGGGGGTTCTGTGTTGTAGTTTTTCTACCACTGATCCATCCCTTTGTCCATAAATGTAATGCATGGCTAAGGGGTATACAGTGCATTAGGAAAGTATTCAGACCACTTGGCTTTCCATAGTTACATTACAGCCTTATTCTAAAATGGATTACATAGTTTTTTCCCCCCTCAATATACACACAATACCCATAATGACAAAGCATAAACCGGTTTTTAGACATGTATATATATTTCTTAACTGAAATCTAATTTACATAAGTATTCAGACCCTTTACTCAGTACTTTGTTGAAGTACCTTAGCAGCGATTACAGCCTAGAGTCTTGGGTATGACACTACAAGCTTGGCACACCTGTATTTGGCGAGTTTCTCCCATTCTTTGCAGACCCTCAAGCTCTGTCATGTTTGATGGGGAGCGCTGCTGCACAGCTATTTTCAGGTCTCCAGAGATGTTCAATTGGGTTCATATTTGGCCTTTGGCTGGGCCACTCAAGGACATTCAGAAACTTGTCCCGAAGCCATCCTGCGTTGTCTTGGCTGTGTGCTTAGGGTCGTTGCCCTGTTGGAAGGTGAAGAAACTTCACCCCAGTCTGAGGTCCTGAGCACTTTGCTCCATTCATCTTTCCCTCGGTCCTGACTAGTCTCCCAGTCCATGCCGCTAAAAAACATACCCGCAGCGTGATGCTGCCAACACCATGATTCACCGTAGGGATGGTGCCAGGTTTCCTCCAGATTTGGCATTCAGGCCAAAGAATTCAATCTTGGTTTCATCAGCCCAGATAATCTTGTTTCTCATGGTCTGAGAGTCCTTTAGGTGCCTTTTGGCAAACTCAAAGCGGCCTGTCATGTGCCTTCCGTCTGGCCACTCTACCATAAAGGCCAGATTAGTGGAGTGTTGCAGAGATGGTTGTCCTTCTGGAAGGTTCTCCCATCTCCACAGAGAAACTCTGGAGATCTGTCAGAGTGACCATCGGGTTCTTTGTCACCTCCCTGACCAAGGCCCTTCTCCCCTGATTGCTCAGTTTGGACAGGCGGACATCTCTAGGAAGAATCTTGGTGGTTCCAAACTTCTTCCATTTAAGAATGATGGAGGCCACTGTGTTCTTGGGTACCTCTAATGCTGCAGACATTTTTTGGTACCTTTCAGCAGATCTGTGCCTCGATACAATCCTGTCTCGGAGCTCTACGGACAATTCCTTTGACCTTATGGCTTGGTTTTTTGCTCTGATATGCACTCAACTGTGGGACCTTAAATAGACAGGTGTGTGCCTTTCCAAATCATGTCCAATCAATTGAATTTGCCGCAGGTGGACTCCAGTCAAGTTGTAGATTCATCTCAAGGATGATCAATGGAAAAGAGGATGCACCTGAGCTCAATTTTGAGTCTCATAGCAAAGGGTTTGAATATTTATGTAAATAAGGTAATTCTCTTTTTTATTTGTTATACATTTGCTAAAATTTCTAAAACCTGTTTTCACTTTGTCATTATTGGGTATTGTATTTTGGAATAAGGCTGTAATGTAACAAAATGTGGTAAAGGGGAAGGGGTCTGAATACTTTCCGAATGTGCTGTTGAATCTGACTTGATTTCAATTTGACATTAGACCTCAGTGATACCTTTTAGCCTCCAATCGAGGGCAGTGTCTGACCAGAATTAAGGGACTTTAATCAGTGGCTTGCCTATCCACCAGATGTCTTTCTTATCGCCAGCACTTTAGATTGACATAAGGAGAGACCTGTTAGTGTTTTCAATTTACATACATTGTACTTAGAGTTAATATATAGCCATTTTATGGTGGTTAAAAAATACATCCAACCATTTGCCTACCAAACTTTGCAACATCAGCATGGCTAGGCCCTAACACATTTTGGTAAATTAGAAGGATAGCCTCTCCACCCTAACGTGGGAATTAGGAAAAATAGTGAGGCAAGTGACTATATTTTCAACCAAATAGGAGAGTGTATGATGTGCCTCTCCCTACAGTGGGATGTCACAGACAGACACAACACTCGCTCCACGAACCAGGGGCCCAATATGACTGGCAAATAGATGTAAACCTTTGAGTGTCGCTATCCAAAACACAAGCCTACACAGTACAGTATACAGTATAAATCCGAGTCAGCGGAAGACTGTACAGTCAGCAGAGAAGCAAAACATAGAAACATGTGTCCTTGACGCTGCCTATACGAGAGGGGTTGGACCTAAATGTGGGACTGGCCTGTAGATCATGTATCAAAATGAACAGATGAGGATTTCACACCACCGTCATTCGGGTAAGGGATAGTGAATGTGCTCTCCTCTATGGCGCAGGTCTCACACGTTGGACTGGTGCGCCTTTTTCAAATAGTGTGGGCCTAATGGAATTCCCTATAGTCAGGTTGCACTTAATGGACAAGACACGGGAATTAACGAATGAAAACAAAGTGAAAGCAGCCCTTTCAACTGAAAAGAAACAGAGCCACCGTAAATGTGTTATGAAACAACTGAACTACCGAGACACCACAAGGGATGTTTGTCCACCTCCACCCTGCAAACTTGATACATTCCGCTAAGTTCATGTGACTAGCATGAAGGGGGAGGGGATGGCAAATGTTAAGCTATATGCATTGGCCTACTAGCAGTTATTTGTGGGTAACTACCCAAATGGGGACTAGCTGGGAAGAGGCGGGAGTGGGAAAGTTTCACCCAAGGAGAACAAATTATGAAGAGGGTAAAGCAACCTAAAAGGAAAGAGGAAGATGGGGGTTGCTGAGAGTTATGCTATTTGTTCTAGGATAGTGTTGACAAGAGGAATAGATATGAACATTCCACATTTCTTTAGGTCTATTTAAGCAATTGTAGTTGTATTTAAGACACAACGCAGAGTGCCTGGACACAGCCCTTAGCCGTGGTATATTGGCCATATACCACAAACCCTGAGGTGCCATATTGCTATTATAAACTGGTTACATAATACACTGGTTAACGTAATTATAGCAGTAAAAATACATGTTTTGACATACCCGTGGTATACCCTGGTGAAGACAGCTTGTCTGTTGAAACGTTGATTATATTATTCCATCTGAGCTCATAGATTGTGCAGCTCTCCTTTTTCATAAATTCTGATATACCATGGCTGTAAGCCAATCAGCACCCAGTTTATAATAATGTATAGCTTCTGTCTTACATCACCACGGCATTAGACCAGGGGCCAAAAGTGTGACACCAATCAGGCTCCGAGAACTGGAGTTGCCCATCCCTGCCTTATACTAGAATGCAACTACTTACAACAAGCCTACACAGCGGAACACTAAACTAACCTTTCGTGTGCTAAATGTCTGTCTGTTGCGCGTTGGCTCAATAACTTATTTTCAGTCAACGAAAGCAATACAATACTTTCATGTATAGGACAAACGTATTAATGACCAATAAAGAAACATTCTTTCTCCGACTAGAAATACGTGTTATCGATCACACTAGGCGAGCATATTCTATTCAGAAGGGAGTGTGTGACTTGTATGCACACTTAAATGTCTTGTGCACGCATGGCTCAGATTGCCCCACCCATCTCATGTGTCTATAGGCTGGCCAGGCTTCCTATATAGCTTGATACGTGAACATCGTGCGCTTGTACTCCCTCCCTGGGCACATTTCAACCAGCTCAACCCCGAGCACAGCTGCCTGCAGGTCAGTTCAAACTACAGCTTTTTAAATGACACTTTTGCGCGACAATTAGTTTTTGATAAATATATTTGAAATATGACCACAAATGATTTCCATTAGTTTGTAATTGGTTGACTCCGTGATTAATTAGCTAACAATGGAAATGAGCACGTACTGGAGGTGTTGAACATTTGTTGAATTGTGTTATATTACATTTGAAGGGAAAGAGAACAGATTTTTACGCTCCAATATTACTTGGTTGGTTAACAATATGGATGGAGCCGTTAGGGAAACTTTTTATTTTTACTTTGTACATTTTTATTAACCGATTTAAGTATTTCGAAAGTATAACCGCTCAATTGGATAGATATTCTTGATAAGTTGATCGATTGTTAAATAAATCATTTTACTTAGCCTTTGGAATTAAAAGGTGTGGGTTTTAAATTGGGAATGGAAACACTTAGGCTGCTTGGACAGGCAGCCCAATATCACAATTGTTTTCCCCCACAATTGATCTTTTGACCAATCAGATCTGCTCTAAAAAGATCTAATGTGATTGCTCAAAAGACCAATTTTAGTGGGGGAAAAAATGTTTATCAACATTGAGAGCAATTGCCCTGTAGCACTGCTCATCTAAAAGTATTCATTGTATATATATATTTTTTTCATTTTGTTGGAAGTCTGCTAAAATGGAAAGCATCTTGATTCAACAGCTTATGAAATATGGTGTAACTTTTTTAATGAGAAAATGCTGAAAGCTGGATCTGTGCACTAGATTTATTAGGTAATGATTTGATGGGAATTGACGCATTGCATTTCATAAGATTATTTAACTCTTGTGTAAAACATCTTCAGAAAACATGGGACATGAGACGTATGTGGCAGGGTCTACAGGAAATCACGGACTACAAAAAGAACCAGCCACGTCACTGACACCGACATTACGCTTCCAGACAAACTAAACGCCTTCTTTGCCCACTTTGAGGATAATACAGTGCCACTGTCGCGGCCTGCTAACAAGAACTGCATCCGTCTCCTTCTCCGTGGCCGGCATGAGTAAAACATCTAAACGGCTGCTGGCCCAGACGGCATCCTTAGCCGCTCCTCAGAGCATGGGCAGACCAGCTGGCTGGTGTGTTTACGGACATATTCAATCGCTTCCTATCCCAGTCTGCTTCAAGATGGCCACCATTGTTCCTGTACCCAAGAAGGCAAAGATAACTGAACTAAATGACTATTGCCCTGTAGCACTCACTTCTGTCATCATGAAGTACTTTGAGAGACTAGTCAAGGATCATATCCCCTCCACCTTACCGGCCACCCTAGACCCACTTCAGTTTGCATACTGCCCTAACAGGTTCACAGACGATGCAATCGCCATCACACTGCACACTGCCCTATCCCATCTGGACAAGAGGAATACCTATGTAAGAATGCTGTTCATTGACTACAGCTCAGCATTCAACACCATAGTAAACTCCAAGCTCATCATCAAGCTGGAGGCTCTGGGCCTCAACCCCGCCCTGTGTAATTGGGTCCTGGACTTCCTGACGGGCCGCCCCCAGGTGGTGAAGGTAGGAAACAACATCTCCTCCTCGCTGACCCTCAGCACTGGGGCCCCACAAGGGTGTGTGCTCAGCCCCCCCCCCCCCCCCCCGTACTCCCTGTTCACCCACAACTGTGTGGCCATGCACTCCTCCAACTCAATCATCAAGTTTGCAGATGACACAACAGTAGTGGGCTTGATTACCAACAACGACGAGACAGTCTACAGGGAGGAGGTGAGGGCACTTGGAGTGTGGTGTCAGGAATATAACCTCTCCTTTGTTTTGTTGATGCTGAGTGAGATGATCGTGGACTTCAGGAAACAGCAGAGGGAGCACCCCCCCCATCTACATAGAAAGGACAGCAGTGGAGAAAGTGGAAAGTTTTAAGTTCCTCGGTGAACTCAAACAACAAACTGAAATGGTCCACCCACACAGATGGTGTGGTGAAGAAGGCGCAACAGCGCCTCTTCAACCACAGGAGGCTGAAGAAATTTGGCTTGTCACCCAAAACCCTGACTAACTTTTACAGATCCACAATCGAGAGCATCCTGTTGGACTGGATCACAACCTGGTACGGCAACTGCTCTTCCCTCAACAGCAAGGCTCACCAGAGGGTGGTGAGGTCTGCACAACGCATCACCGGGGGCAAACTACCTGCCCTCCATGACACCTATAGCACCCGATGTCACATGAAGGCAAAAAAGATAAAGCCAACCACCCGAGCCACTGCCTGTTCACACCGCTACCATCCAGAAAGCGAGGTCAGTACAGGTACATCAAAGCTGGGACCGAGAGATTGAAAAACAGCTTCTATCTCAAGGCCATCAGACTGCTAAATAGCAATCACTAACTCAGAGAGGCTGCTGCCTAAATGGAGATCCAATCACTGACCACTTTAACAAATGGATCACTTGTCACTTTAAACAATGCTGCCACTTGAATAATGTTAACATATCTTACATTACTCATATCATATGTATATTCTGAATTTTATACCATCTATTGGACCTTGTCTATGTCGCTCGGCCATCACGCATCCATATATTTATATGTACATATTCTCATTCACCCCTTTTTTTAGACTTGTGTGTATTAGGTAGTTGTTGGGGATTTGTTAGATCACTTGTTAGATATTACTGTGCTGTCTGAACCAGAAGCACAAGCATTGTGTATGTGACCAATACATTTGTATGTTATTTGGTAAATCAATACATTTTGTTAGTTTAACTGAGAAAAGTACTATACTATATGTGTAAATACTGTAACTGTAATGGTAGTTGTTCACTCATGCAAGAGGCAGGTGGCAGCAGTGATCCTTCATTCCAGGTTTGAGGCGGTGGTATAGGGGCTTTGACTGGGAAAAGCTAGGAGAACAATGGGGTGATTTTAAAATGGCAGTGGCATGTCTGGAGTGAGGGGTCACACAGGGGGATGAGGGGTGACATGGTATGTGAAATTCTGTAACACTGTTTCCAGTTAATTACATGCCAGGGAATGGCATAACTTCACACGTGGGTGTTTGTCATTGGAATTTGCTGTTTTGTTGTTTTAAAAAGCACAAAAGGCCTATATGTTCACCTCTCACCAAGTACTAGCTATGTTGGTTAAAAGTAGCTATTTGGGTCTTGTTTAGAATGCCTCTAGGCCTATATGCATGGACTGTATGCATTAACTATACAGTCTAGTCATGCATAAGTTTGACCTTTTTTCAGGACTAACCTGATAGCTAACCTTTCACATGTTAACTTCTGGTGCTGTATCTCCGATTAGACTATACGTCCCCCATCCACCCCTCCCACACGAGTCGAGAGTGCGTAATATGGTGATAATATATTGATATGTGAGATTCCTAGAAGCATCAAGCATTATGTGATCTTTACATTCATTAATTAAGCAACGTAATCAATGTCTCAATGCCAATTGATGATTGATTGTCATCACACTCCCCCCTTCCTGCTTTTTTTCCCCCACTGACATGTCAACTCTGGGTGGTAGGTGTTCTACGCTGCATTCAAATTGGCCTGTTTACACTTTTATGGCCAGCCCAGTTGGTTCCCATTTACTTCGCATGGCTTGTGCTAATGGTCTTGATTGTCCAGAAGCCTTGTTTACAAGCCACACTGCAAAGATGTGACGGAAATGGTGGCCCTCCTATTTCCAAGAAAATCTCTCACCAGTTTCCCCCCCCCCCATTTTCATTTTGAGCCTGGGACTCCTTCACACACAGCTGATGGCTTGCCTGTGAATCCCGGCAATCACAGACATAGGGGCTTGGTTGGGGGGATTGTGGTGACGCTTTCCCCTCTTGATGAAAGATTCAATTATTCTGACCATATGCAATCCCCTTGACCAGGTCTGATTTCCACTTACGCCACAGAAACAAAGGGAAGCCAGTCAATGCGAGCATGGCTTATCGCTACTCATCTTGCTGCTCGAATGAGGAAATATGGAAACGGTAGTGCACACACTACGGTCATGATGAGGAAATATGGAAACGGTAGTGCACACACTACGGTCATAATGAGGAAATATGGAAACGGTAGGGCACACACTACGGTCATGTGACGTGGAGGGTAGGTCTTTAAGCCCAGTAAGCGCTGGGGAGAATGGAGATTACACAACTTTTAAATCGTTCAGATTTATGATGTGATGTAATGCTGCTGCGGAGTCGTTGCTATCAGATCGGTGGCTCTGAGGAGAGATTGAAACTCTGACAGTTGCACAGTCTCAGCTGCTGATGCCTCTAACTCTCACCATTTATCAGCCTACATCACTCAGTGGAGAAACCCCCGAGTTGTTTTAGATGGGAACAGTAGGGGGAGTGAGGATGCAGGAAGTAGGGAGGGAGGAAAGAGCTATGGAAGGCTGTCATTGGCTGTGAGTTTGGGGGCTTGCTGTATGTGCTCACGAGACTGGTGCAGCAGAAACATGAGCCTAATGACAGTTTTACTGCTCCTGTGTCTGAGAGAGAGATTTGAATACTGCAAAAATATCCTGTTTACAATGTAAAACACCAAATAATGCATGCAAAGCAGAATTAGGCTGATACCTGCTATTTATCAAAATCTAGAAAAGAGACATTAAATTCTACAACCACCTAAATGGAAGCGATTCTCAAACCTTCCATAACAAAGATCACCTACAGAGAAATTAACCTGGAGAAGAGTCCCCTAAGCAAGCTGGTCCTGGGGCTCTGTTCACAAACATAAACAGAGCCCCAGGACAGCAACACAATTGAACCCAACCAAATCATGAGAAAACAAAAAGAAAATTACTTGACACATTGGAAAGAATTGACAATAAACTGAGCAAACTAGAATGCTATTTGGCCCTAAACAGAGAGTACACAGTGGCAGAATACCTGACCACTGTGACTGACCCAAACTTAAAGAAAGCTTTGACTATGTACAGACTCGGTGAGCATGGCCTTGCTATTGAGAGAGGCCGCCGTAGGCAGACCTGGCTCTCCAGAGAAGACAGACTGTGTACACTGCCCACAAAATGAGGTGGAAACTGAGCTGCACTTCCTAACCTCCTGCCAAATGTATGAACATATTAGAGAGACATATTTCCCTAAGATTACACAGATCAACAAAGATTTAAAAAACAAACCCAATTTTGATAAACTCCTATATCTACTGGGTGAAATACCACAGTGTGCCATCACAGCAGCAATATTTGCGACCTGTTGCCATAAGAAAGTGAAGAACAAACACCATTGTAAATACAACCCATATTTGTTTATTTTCCCTTTTGTACTTTAACTATTTGCACATCTTTACAACACTGTATATAGACATTTGAAAGGTCATTATTCTTTTGGAACTTCTGAGTAATGTTTACTGTCAAGTTGTATTATTTATTTCACTTTTGTTTTATCTACTTCACTTGCTTTGGCAATGTTAACATATGTTTCCAATGCCAATAAAGCTCTTAAATTGAATTGAGAGAGAGATTAGATATTTTTGGAGGGCTGCTACTCTCTCTCCCCAACCCATCCCATTTGTGTGTTTCCATAGCCTCTCTGTCCCTCTCTTCCTGGTCTGAAAGCAGCTCTTAGGCAGGCATTTTATAGCTTGATCTGAAAGCTATGTTCCCATGTCATTTGAGAGGATGTATTGACGAGGGTGGATGTCTTCACTGTACTCATATTTCTTATAGATTTAGCATATATCCAAACCTCTACCTCAAAACATTCCAGACCTACAATTCCCCAAATTGGTTTACCAGACAAGTGTCCCTGATTTGTAAATTACATTGGATGAAGTGATATCGGTATGTTCTTTATTAGCTTGGAGAATGTTGACAGAGAACCTGTTCAAAGCCAAAGATTGACTTAATTTAATCTCCTCATCGGATTATTTGAAGGGAGACCCAACAATCAGATTACTTTATTTTAAGGTTGTTTATCGGACCCCTGCTTTGCTGACAGATTTAAAGAACGCTTTGGATTGGTCTACTGTGTGATCTTGGCCACAAGGTGATTGGCCATGAATCTCTGTAGTAACACATTTTTGATAGTTGAGTAGTGAAGGAACCCTTCAAAGATATAGAACACATCAAATAGCATTGCCCAAAAGGACATTGATCTAGCATAGCATGATGATGGGATACTACTACAAGGTTGTGAGGTCATTGTCCATCAACAGTATGGATGTCAAGCAATGCCATAATTTGGCATGAAGCCATGGACATACACTAATTAAAAGTAAGATTCTGGTGAAGTAAACATTGGTTTCATTCTTGTTTGGAAGATTTCTGGAAGAGAAACTGCAACTCTTAGCCCAGTGAAGTGAAAGGAGTTTATGTAACACCAAAACAAACTCCATGACTCCACAATCATAAAGGCGAAATTACCCACAAATGTGAATGACGCTGTTCTTCCGAGTCAACATGAGCAAGGAGTGGTCAGTTCTGGAAGGCAAATCCTGATATTTCTCACATATCATTTCTGAGGGCAGGTCAATGTTGTTACATAATCCAACGCGTTGACACGCATGTTCCCTTAGACGTGTGCTGTTAAGCTTATGAACACTTCATTTTTTTTTTCTCTCTCTTTCTACTTTGTTGGCTGGATGAGCAAATACCATCTGACAGGTTGCAAAGGGTTTTTACACTATGGGGAGGTGGGTTGGGCTTATGTGTGTTAGAGCGCAAGCCACAGAGATTGATGCATTTCGACAGCTGTGTGTGTGTTGGGCAAGTCTGCAGATCTGGTTGGGTGAGACCGGGCTATATAAAAGGGCGGATCACAAATCGGAAGCTTTCTCCGTAGTTCCAGTCTCCCGTCACACTGTTGGGTACCCAAACTACCCAGGTGCTCTTTGGTTGGCTGGGCGCTAGATGGTTGGAGTTTAGCCCGGCCAGTTGGAGTAGCAGCCACAGGATCTTTACCACCACAGAGCCTGTGGAAGGTGTGGAAGATCCAACTGGTATTTTTTTATTTATTTTTTTACGACTGCATTCCGGACCACTTTTTGCCCTGGAGCAAGTCGGAAACCCTGAATTTCAAGTCATTTTTATTTGCCGCGTTCCTCCTTTTTGCCTGAACAAAAGGGTGTAATCGCAACCAGGTTGGCAGACGAATCCCTCACGTTTCTACCTTCCCTGCACACTGCCAGCTTTTCCCCTTGCCTCCCCAGTGAAATTGTTGTTATTGATGCGATGTTCACGGATTGGAGAACTTCGACATAAGACCCACGTTATTGGTCATGGAGAGAGATACATTTAGATGGTGGCATAATGAGTTAATTAGGATCTCTTTAGTGCTGGTGTTGGTCCCCCCCACACACAGCTGGTCCTGTTTACTTGACATGTGAGTTGGAGCACTATCGCTCAGTTTTCCGCATCTCGCAGAAATGTACTTCAAAGCAAGCCACTCAAGCAGTTGGAAGTAAAGAAAAAATACAATTGAACACTTTTTAAAGTCCTGAATTTAGTGTTTGGAGGGAATTCCTTAAATTGGCATGATGACAATCAAGATCACCACTCATTACATGTGATTATCTTCAGAGGCTGAATGAATTTAACGTTTTTCGACTCGAGTCCAAGTTCACGGCTTCGTGAATAACAGCATTGTTTCCCTCGTCAGATCTAGTTCAGACATGCTGATTGGGGGTTATTACATTTTTTTTTTTTTTTTTTTATAAGGTTCTGAGAAATGGTGTCTGGTCCAAAACCAGACCAGATGTTAGTTCTGATCTGGATGGGTTTGTCTGTAACGAGACTAGACTACACGGGATATGACCAGATCAGGAAGACTGGGTTTGTTCATAGTCCTCGCCTCAGGCAAGAACTGTTCCCTTCCTCAAAGCCGTTCAGATGGTTTGAGTTTATTTGCAAGCATAGAAAACTGCCTCGTTTCTCATTATGCCAGTCTGTCGCCGGTATCAAACTTGAAGAGAGGCTTTGGTTTCATTTGTAAGCACATTTAAAAAAAAAAAAAATGTTGATTCCTCAGTGTTCAAAAAAGTTTAGTTTGATGCTATTGTCTTCTACTTGGATGGTTCTAAAAACACTTTTTTAAATTTTTTATTGATGCATCCGTATGCCTCTACACATGGGATGAATTATGGTTTCCTATTGGCTTAGTGGTTTGATGGAGTGACTCCATTATCTCTTTCTCCTCAGGTCTCCAGACCAGACCTGCATCAACACACCACTGCCCAAAGAAACCAACCCCAGATCTACTACAGACATGATCATCAGACTGGGCAGGCTGACCCCTGGATACTTCCGCCTCCTACAGGTTTGTAAACCTTTGACAGCCTTTCATTGGGGTTTTGTGTGTGCCTAATACTGTATGAATTCATGTGCAAGGAAATATATTGACATTTCTCTATCTACTTATTCATATGACTTGTTACAGTGAGTCAGCAGCACTGAATCATGTAAAGATGCAGTCCAAATGGAATCGTCAACACTTGAAAAAACAAAATCATTCAATTTCAGAAAGTGATTAACAGTATTGTGTTCTAAAGTTGCCGATGCATTAGAAATGAGTCATATGGGCACCATATCCGCTCCCACCCAGTCAATGAAATTCCTATTCTCCTTGCCGCAGTTTGGTATTTGCTGATCTTTACGCTTGAATAACAATGGCCATGACCAATTTTTTAATATTTTTTTTTTAAATGTTAACTTTTTTTAAAATAGAGTCCTTGTTGACTTAGGAAATGTCAGCTAAGATGTATCTCTTATTCACTTGACTTGCAATGTAAGAGTAGCGTGACAAGGTTTAACTTCCCCCTTGGCTCAGATGTGGATGTAAGCAAAATGAAAAATGGACCACTTCAGTGTATTTGAGCATTACTCCAAGGCCATGGTTTCCCTCCTCACATTCAGTAGCTAAAAGCGAATGAAAACTGCCTCAAATCCTCTTATAATGAAGTAGTGTTCCCCCCTTTGTGCCTGAGTTCTACTGTAGACTCTAAACAGTACAAGTGACCAGTTGTTAAAACGGCATGACCAACACTAACTTGTCAGTCCGTGTTGAATTCAGCCAGGTGGGAATCTGGGCCTGATGTATAATAGTAGCCGCTTTCCCCAGGACCCCCCATCTGCGACGCACAATCTGCTTTCATCAACAAAGCCACTGATATTATTTCCTCCCCCTTTCTTTTGTTCCTCCTCCGCCGCAATAATCCTTTACAGTCATGAATGTGATGCATGTCATCATTTGTGTAAAGTGTTTTCTCTGATATTTTTAGTAATTGGAAAACAAATACCCCAATACAGAGGAGAAAGTGACTCGCTGTTACATAAAATTCCACATGTTGCTGTGATAATTGCTTTGCTTTGTGGTTGGAGGATTTGAATATGTGTGATGGTAGTGAGGACTTCTCTGCATTCTGGTTTGAATTTATGGTTGTATTTATGATGGTTAAAATGCTTTCAGATAAAATAAGTTATACAGTTGAAGTCAGAAGTTTACATCCACTTAGGTTGGAGTCATTAAAACTCGTTTTAATGACAGATTATTTCACTTATAATTCACTGTATCACAATTCCACTGGAGCAGAAGTTTACATACACAAAGTTGACTGTTCCTTTTAAACAGCTTGGGAAATTCCAGAAAATGTCATGGCTTTAGAAGTTTCTGATAGGCTAATTGACATCATTTGAGTCAGTTGGAGGTGTACCTGTGTTTCAAGGCCTACCTTCAAACCCAGTGCCTCTTTGCTTGACATCATAGGAAAATCAAAAGAAATCAGCCAAGACCTCAGAAAAAAAATTGCAGACCTCCACAAGTCTGGTTCATCCTTGGGAGTAGTTTCCAAATGCCTGAAGGTACCACATTCATCTGTACAAACAATAGTTCGCAAGTATAAACACCATGGGACCACGCAGCCGTCATACTGCTCAGGAAGGAGATGCATTCTGTCTCCTATAGATGAATGTACTTTCGTGCAAAAAGTGCAAATCAATCCCAGAACAACAGCAAAGGACCTTGTGAAGATGCTGGAGGAAACGGGTACAAATGTATCTATATCCACAGTAAAACGAGTCCTATATCGACATAACCTGAAAGGCCACTCAGCAAGGAAGAAGCCACTGCTCCAAAACCGGCATAAAAAAGCTAGACTACAGTTTGCAACTGCACATGGGGACAGAGATCGTATTGATCTGATGAAACAAAAATAGAACTGTTTGGTCATAATGACCATGCTTATGTTTGGAGGAAAAAGGGGGAGCCTTGCAAGCTGAAGAACACCATCCCAACTGTGATGCACGAGGGTGGCAGCATCATGTTGAGGGGGTGCTTTGCTGCAGGAGGGACTGGTGCACTTCACAAAATAGATGGCATCATGAGGAAGAAAAAATTATGTGGATATATTGAAGCAACAAGACCCCAGTCAGGAAGTTAAAGCTTGGTTGCAAATGGGTCTTCCAAATGGACAATGACCCCAAGCATACTTCTAAAGTTGTGGCAAAATGGCTTAAGGACAACAAAGTCAAGGTATTGGAGTGGCCATCACAAAGCCCTGTGTGCCCCTGTGACAACAATTTTGGATCCCCTTGTGCCCCCCCCCCCCCCCCCCCCCCTAAATGTGGAGTATGAAATAATTTTTACATAACTAATTTTTGCTATCCTTTTTTTACATCCGTTATTAGACAGTGGCAACGATGATGATGATTATGAACATGGTCTTTTGCCTGCAATGCAGTGAAGAGAACGATATGACAACAATAACGTCTAATGTAACTGTCCCCTCTAACAGTACAACTGGCCCCAGCTTGGCTCCCCCAGTTGAAATGGTCTCGAACCGCCACTGCTCCAATACCACTTCCATATATACACTATAGATACAAAAGTATGCGGACACCCCTTCAAATTAGTGGATTTGACTATTTCAGCCACACCCGTTCCTGACAGGTGTATAAAATCAAGCACACAGCCATGCAATCTCCATAGACAAGCATTAGAATGGCCTTACTGAAGAGCTCGGTGACTTTCAACGTGGCACCATCATAAGATACCACCTTTACAACAAGTCAGTTCAGCAAATGTCTCCCCTACTAGAGCTGCCCCAGTCAACTGTAAGTACTGTTATTGTGAAGTGGATATGTCTGGGAGCAACAACGGCTCAGCCACAAAGTGGTAGGCCACACAAGCTCACAAAACGGGACCGCCAAGTGCAACACTCACTACCGAGTTCCAAACTGCCCCTGGAAGCAACATCAGCACAATAGCTGTTGGTCGGGAGCTTCATGAAGTGGTTTTCCATGGCCGAGCAGCCGCACACAAGCCTAAGATCACCATGCGCAATGCCAAGTGTCGGCTGGTGTGGTGTAAAGCTCACCACCATTGGACTCTGGAGCAGTGGAAACGCATTCTCTGGAGTGATGAATCATGCTTCACCATCTGGCAGATGCCAGGACGCATAGTGCCAACTGTAAAGTGTTGAGGAGGAATAATGGTCTGGGACTGTTTATTCATGGTTCGGGCTAGGCTCCTTAGTTCCAGTGAAGAGATCTTAATGCTACAGCATACGATGACATTCTAGATGGTTCTTTGTGGCAACAGTTTGGGGAAGGCCCTTTCCTGTTCCAGCTTGATAATGCCCCCGTGCACAAAACGGCCTGACCTCAACCCCATCAAACACCTTAGTATGAATTGGAACGCCGACTGCAAGCCAGGCCTAATCGCCCAACATCAGTTATGCTCTTGTGGGTGAATGGAAGCAAGTCCCTGCAGCAATGTTCCAACATCTAGTGGACAGCCTTCCCAGAAGTGTGAATGCTGTTATCGCAGCAAAGGGGGGGACCAACTCCATATTAATGGCCATGATTTTGGAGTGAGCTGTTCGAGCAGTTGTCCACATACTTTTGGTCGTGTAGTGTAGTTATAATCTTGCGGGTGTATCCAGAGGCCTTTTTCACTAAAGATATGGCAGTGCTCTCTAAACGCCTGAGCTTAAAATGGAGTCTTATTTGCTTTGAGGCCCTCCAGGGATAATGGAGGGCAAAGAAGGGGGTTGTATTGTACAGAGTCCACATACCCTCCTGGTGTTCAGGGACCTTCTGCATCTGCCCTTTGGTATAGCATGCAAAGAGTCTGGAACAAACCAGTCTCGTGTACCAAGAGCATTGTGCCCCCTTCTTGCTAAAATATTTCCTTGCCCTCTAAATGTTTAACTGTTCTAACCACAAGCCTGGGCACATGACCGGGCACTGTGGATATGTGGAACACTGGTGTTGTTGGGTTTTAGGTATCGTTTTTGAAAGGAAGAAGCTTTATTGCATATTTTTTTTGTTCTGTACATTTTCATGTTTCGTCACGTTCAATGATCTTTTTATAGAATCTTTGACTTAGGCAAAATTTAAGGCATTGGTTTTGTTTTTCCAGAATTGGTTCAGATGTGTTCTCCGACCCCATATGTTGATAACTCAACTTTTGCCTTTTGTGTGTTCTCTCTACAGAGACAGGTGGCCGGTGAGGTGCAGACCCAGCCACAGGACCGCGCGGTCAACCAGATAGCCATGATGCTGGCCATCATGGGCCTGAGCCTGTCCTACTACAGTGCCAAACGGATGACCGAGAAGGTCCAGAGGCTCCAGAAGAGAAGAGATCCCCATACACCCTGAAGAGACCCCTCCCCCCAGTGCGCCGGTCCTCTTTGAACCTGGAGAGAAGACGAACCAACGCGAAAACGAGGAGAGGAGAGTTGACAGTGTCGGTGTCCAGAACAACACCTTTTCACAACCAATCAGTCATAGTCACGTCGTTCAGACACTGGAGTTTTACTGGGATCACTCTCAATGCGAGGAGAGTTCGGGGTCTGCTGTTGTTAAGGGTATCTTAATTTTTCACCCCAATGGATGTTGGGAGGACCTTGTGGGGGAGTGTGTATGTGGGAAAGGCTGACGGTGGGGTTCGTGTGGTCCTGATAAAGTTTGGGGGGTAAAAAGTACAACCATCTGTCTATGGTCAGGCTGGGCCCGTGCTTCAGTCGTTGCCAAGGTACATGCGTGCAGGATGCCGTCAATACTGTTCTGAGCTAAAAAGGATAAAGAAATGCTAAACTAATTATTCTAATGTACTGTGAATCTCTTGCCAGTGCTCCAAGTATATGACAGCTTGTCTAAAATAACTGAACGGTAATTATTTTTGAGGGAATGCTTTCTGCATTTGAGATGTATCTAGTAATGACTGAAGGTGGGCCTGTAGTGTGGCTGAAAGTGGGGAGAAAGGAACCCTCTTAGGTTTTTGTAATTCCTTTATTGTTAAAAAAAATTAAAGTGAGCCATGTGAACTAGATGTGGAGGAGTCTCAAACTGGTCAATAATTCCACACATGTTCAATATCTGTTAATGTCAGACACAAACAACCGTACATTACTGGTGAAATGCAGTATTTTAACGTTTTGGGAAGTTGCTTATCCAAATCTACGAAGAAAAAAAAAGGCACGTAAATCAGTCTTGATAAAAATGGGTGGCTTTCTTTTAAAGAACTCGATCTGCAATAGCTACTAGGTGTTACCACAAATATTCTAACTTCAGTAAACGTTGCATGGGTATGCAGCTTTTAATATCTTCGTTAATACTGTCATGTTTTAGTTTTTTAAAGGACGATGACCATGAATGTATATTTCTGTGATGTTTTATAGAAATCGAATAAAGCTGTGACTTGAATAATAAGAACCGTGGCAGTTTAGTAATGATTTTAAGGTGTTTGGGAATTTTGGAAAAACCGACGTGAACAAGCATTTTATCACAATATTTATATTTTGTTAAGGGGAACTTCTTTAATCTCTAAATTTTTCTGTGAAACGATGATATTGCCCCACCATTTCAGCTCAATAGCTGCTTGGTTGGATTTGGCATAATAGACTCTGTAGCACCACTTCCTGTATCATAGGGTGTCTGGTGTCCGCAGGAGCGTGCCGTCTGCACGCAACAGGAAGTGTTCAGGCCTCCAGACAGTCGTTGTCTTCATCATAATTGGGGCCTCTGTATCTGTCTGTAGTCTGTACCAGTTTGCCCTCAGGGAAAGTCGCAGGGCAAAGTTTTAATCTATACCGAACAAAAATATAAACGCAATAATTTCAATGATTTTACAGTTCATATAAGGAAATCGGTTTATTGAAAGAAAATTGCCCCTAATCTATGGATTTCACATGACTGGGCAGGGGTGCAGCCATGAGTGGGCCTGGGAGAGCATAGGCCCACCCACTTGGGAGACTGGCCCAGCCACTGGCAGCCAGGCCCAGCCACTGGCAGCCAGGCCCAGCCAATCAGAATGAGTTTTTCACCACAAAGGGCTTTAATGCATACAGAAATACTCCTCAGTTTCATCAGCTGTCCGGGTGGCTGGTCTCAGACGATCCCGCAGGTGAAGAAGCCAGATGTGGAGGTCCTGGGCTGGCATTGTTACACGTGGTCTGCGGTTGTGAGATCGGTTGGATGTACTGCTAATTCTCTAAAATGACGTTGGAGGCGGCTTATAGTAGAGAAATTAACATTAATTTATCTGGCAACAGCTCCGGTGGACGTTCTTGCAGTCAGCATCCCAGTTGCACGCTCCCTCAAAACTTGAGACATCTGTGGCATTGTGTTGTGTGACAAAACTGCACATTTTAGAGTGGCCTTTTATTGTCCCCAGCACAAGCTGCACCTGCGTAATGATCATGTTTAATCAGCTTCTTGATATGCCACACCTGTCGGGTGGATGGATTATCTTGGCAAAGGAAATATGCTCACTAACAGGGATGTAAACAAATTTGTCCCCAAAATTTGAGGTAAATACGCTTTCTGTGCATTTGGAAAGTTTCTGGGATATTTTATTTCAGCTCATGAAACATGGGACCAACACTTTACATGCTGTGTTTATATTTTTGTTCAGTATGTTTTGCTTTTACTGTCAGACAGTTTATTAATACAGAAAATCAGTCAAATCTGAATTGTTACTGTATGTTCTCCAATGGCACTCATTTTAGAACGTGTACAGATTATAAATCCTGAGGGTTGGAGGAAGACTCATGCACTGGTTAAAAATCAGCGCCATTCTGAGGCCCTCCCTTGTCTGTTCCATGTTCTCTACAGAATGTTCTCTTCTATAGCTGGGTAGACTGTATAGAAGCTATGCATCTGAGGTACTTCTAGCATGACCATGTTAGGGAGGGTGAGAGGATAGAGTAGTGGTGACTGGTGAGGACTTCAGATAAGAGGGACGGGGGTTGAAAGCTGTTTGTGTATGGCTTGTTGATTCACCAGTCCAGTTCTTTATACAGGTTATTTTGAAGAATGCTGAAGTCTTGTCAGTACTAAATAAGAAAATTGTTGGAATGGCACACTCGTGAGTTGGTACAATGGATCTAAGGAATAGTTTATTTCCTCATTGTCTTCCTTTAGAGTTTAGGAAGATGAGTATAAAGGAGATAGATATTGAGCTCTGAAAAAATATATAAGTTATAAGAATGTTTTCATGATCGAAGGATCATTGCTTGCTTTTAAGTGATGTTTGTCAGAACTAGGATAAAGTATGTCTAGTGTTAGAATGTTCAATGTTGAGTGGTATGGAATTTGTGTTCAAATAGTTATATGAATAGGTTTAACCTGTCGCATAATAGAGAAGTCTGAATTGTACTTGTTTTGGTTGGCTTTTGGAAACCAGTCTGATAGATTAGCCCCAAGCCACCAATAGCAATAATGAAACTGTTAGCACTTTTAGCAGTAGACATAATATTGTCGATTTCCCTCCGAATTATCTTCAGTCAGGCGGACAGCTTGATCAACTGGGGATCACACCAAAATCGCTTTGTTTATTCATCGCGAGCCCAGAGAAAGCAGATTGGAGCCTGCTATTCTTCACATTTCCTCTTCAACTAACAAGTCAGGGGGCGAAAGCTAAAGCTAGAGAATGCATGCTCATTGCTCGCTCAGACGCTCACTTGCAGATGTGATGCTCTGTGACAGGCCAGGGACGGGGCCTCGTTGGGTGACACGTGCCCCTCTGCCTACGGCCCTAGCCCCCCCCCCCACCCTACCGTTCTGTCTCGCCCATCACTGGGCAAAAACACCACTTTGGTGTCTCCATGATGCAAGCCTGGGACAACAAACCTAAAAGAAGCGTTCTCATTGGCTATCCAGTGATGCGTCACAGAAATCGGCCCAGATATGAGCCACAGAGGCAAAGGGATGGGGTTCAGGTTGGTGGGGGAGAAATTCAGGGCTGGGGAAATGTCTACTGCTATGATGCTCCAACATGCTTCCTTTTTAACCATAAGGGAGGGAGGAGGTCAAATGAATAGCACTTAGGAGAGAAGTGAGAAGAAAGTGGCCTTCCAAGTCTAAACGTAACAATTCTTGAGTGAGAGGATTTGTAAGATAAGGTTCCAGAAATGTGTGTTTTCTGCAAATGCTGTATTACTTTGTGGTGCCTGAGTGGGTTGGGCAACCCCCCCTGTCCCTTTCCCTACGAAATTATTTGTTGAATTGCTAGTCCTCTGTATCTGTGATCATTGATTCTAGTCTTAGTTTTTGTTATGTTTTTATTTTTAACATGGCCTAAACAAATGGATGAAGTAAATGAATGGCTACTGGGACAGTGGAAATGCTTGCAAAATGAATACCTCTCAAAAGGACACAGTATCTGCTCACAGACATGTATTTATTAACTCTATAAGTGTTTTATAGGACCTTTATTTTCACAAATACGCACCCACACCCCATCTGGTCAGTCTCTAGCGTCCACAGGAAGTTGATTGCACCTTAATTGGGGAGAATGGGCTCGAGGTAATAACTGGAGCGGAATCAGTGGAATAGTATCAAACACATGGTTTCCATTACATTCGCTCCGTTCCGGCCATTATTATGAGCCGTTCTCCCCTCAGCAGCCTTCGCTGCTTGCATCAGTGTAGTGGAGCTAAAGAGACGGCGAGATGCATGTGCTAGGCTGGTGCATGTGATGAGTTGGGGTAGAAGTGGGGCCCGGGGTGACAGTTTGCCAGTCTTTTGACTGCCGTCTGCCACTCTGTCTGGAACATACTGAACTGAGCCCTCTTTGTCCATAAAGGATGCTATTCTTTAGGCATCAAGTGGAAGAAGAGGGACAGAAAAGGGGAGGGACTTCCTAAACTAGTCCAATAAGAAATGCTCCTTTTGATTTTCCGTTGCAAAACGTTTTGCTACAGTGGGCCCTAATGAATACGACCCTGGTGGCATCCCCACTACTGTTACTCCGTTACCAAGACACAGATCGAGGATCAGTGCAGCCTCCCCAAATCTTGACATTAGCTGGTGAAATACAAAAACTGACCTTAGATCATTTCCACACTCTGCCATGGCAGCCTTTGGCCTGGTGAGCCATTAATGTAGGGCAGCATGTTCCCCCTCATAATCTAGATGTTTTTTTACCATCTGTCTATCGCTACTTTTTTAATCAGGATTTTGTGAAAGCTGCTTATCGCTCTGCTTATCTCTCCGGACTCAAACATTGTTTACTTATGGCCTGTTATGGTTTTCCCATGGTTTTATTAGAACCATATATGTAAATGTATACATATACAGTGCCTTGCAAAAGTTTTCATCCCCTTGGCGTTTTTCCTCATTTGTTGCATTACAACCTGTAATTTAAATCGATTTTTATTTGGATTTCATGTAACGGACATACACAAAAAGGTCCAAATTGGTGAACTGAAATGAAAAAAAATTAACTAATTAAATATAAATAAAACGGAAAAGTGGTGCGTGCATATGTATTCACCCCCTTTGCTATGAAGCCCCTAAGTAAGATCTGGTGTGACCAATTACCTTCAGAAGTCACATAATTACTTAAACAAAGTCCACCTGTGTGCAATCTGTGTCACATGATCTCAGTATATATACACCTGTTCTGAAAGGCCCCAGAGTCTGCAACACAACTAAGCAAGCGGCACCCTGAAGACCAAGGAGCTCTCCACAGGTCAGGGACAAAGTTGTGGAGAAGTACAGATCAGGATTGGGTTATAAAAAAATATCCAAAACTTTGAACATCCCACAGAGCACCATTAAATCCATTATTAAAAATGCAGAGAATATGGCAACACAAGAAACCTGCCAAGAGAGAGCCGCCCACCAAAACTCATGGACCAGGCAAGGAGGACATTAATCAGAGGCAACAAAGAGACCAAAGATAACCCTGAAGGAGCTGCAAAGCTCCACAGCAGAGATTGGAGTATCTGTCCATAGGACCACTTTAAGCTTTACACTCCACAGAGCTGGGCTTTATGGAAGAGTGGACAGAAAAAGCCATTGCTAAAGAAAAAAATAAGCAAACACGTTCTCCAAAAGGCATGTGGGAGACTACCCAACCATATGGAAGAAGGTACTCTGGTCAGATGAGACTAAAATGTAGCCTTTTGGCCACCAAGGAAAACGCTATGTCTGGCGCAAACCCAACACCTCTCATCACCCCGAGAACACCATCCCCACAGTGAAGCATGGTGGTGGCAGCATCATGCTGTGGGGATGTTTTTCATAGGCAGGGACTGGGAATACAGGAAAATTCTTGAGGGATACCTGTTTCAGTCTTCCAGAGATTTGAGACTGGGACGGTGGTTCACCTTCCAGCAGGACAATGACCCTAAGCATACTGCTAAAGCAACACTTGAGTGGTTTAAGGGGAAACATTTACATGTCTTGGAATGGCCTAGTCAAAGCCCAGACCTCAATCCAATTGAGAATCTGTGGTATGACTTAAAGATGGCTGTACACCAGCGGAACCCATCCAACTTGAAGGAGCTGGAGCAGTTTTGCCTTGAAGAATGGGCAAACATCCCAGTGGCTAGATGTGCCAAGCTTATAGAGACATACCCCAAGACACTTGCAGCTGTAATTGTTGCAAAAGGTGGCTCTACAAATATTGACTTTGGGGGGTGAATAGTTATGCAAGTTTTCAACTTTTTTGTCTTATTTGTTGTTTGTTTCACAATAAAAAATATTTTGCATCTTCAAAGTGGTAGGCATGTTGTGTAAATAAAATGATACAAACCCCCCCAAAAATAAATTTTAATTCCAGCTTGTAAGGCAAAAAATAGGAAAATGCCAAGGGGGTGAATACTTTCGCAAGCCACAGTATCTCAGTTTTTTTGTGGTAATCTTTTTAGCTTTTTCTATTTAGACTTGTTCACTACTGTCTGGTTCTTGTTACTGTTCGCAACTGTCTGTTACCTGTTACTGTTAGCTACTCCCAAGTGGACTCCCGAGTGGCGCGGCGGTCTAAGGCACTGCATCTCAGTGCAAGAGGCATCACTACAGTGCCTGGTTTGAATCCAGGCTGTGTCACATCCGGCCGTGATTGGGAGTCCCATAGGGTGGCGCACAATTGGCCCAGCGTCGTCCAGGTTTGGCCAGAGTAGGCCGTCATTGTAAATAAGAACTTGTTCTTAACTGACTTGCCTAGTTAAATAAAGGTTAAATAAATACTTTCTGATACCTGTTACTATTAGCTACTTTCTGGTACCTGTTACTATTAGCTACCGTCTGGTACCTGTTACTGTCTGGTCCCTGTTACTGTTAGTTACTGTCTGGTCCCTGTTACTGTTAGTTACTGTCTGGTACCTATTACTGTTAGTTACTGTCTGGTCCCTGTTACTGTTAGTTACTGTCTGGTCCCTGTTACTGTTAGTTACTGTCTGGTCCCTGTTACTGTTAGTTACTGTCTGGTACCTGTTACTGTCTGGTCCCTGTTACTGTCTGGTCCCTGTTACTGTTAGTTACTGTCTGGTACCTGTTACTGTCTGGTCCCTGTTACTGTTAGTTACTGTCTGGTACCTGTTACTGTCTGGTACCTGTTACTGTTAGTTACTGTCTGGTACCTGTTACTGTTAGTTACTGTCTGGTCCCTGTTACTGTTAGTTACTGTCTGGTACCTGTTACTGTCTGGTACCTGTTACTATTAGCTACCGTCTGGTACCTGTTACTGTTAGTTACTGTCTGGTCCCTGTTACTGTTAGTTACTGTCTGGTCCCTGTTACTGTTAGTTACTGTCTGGTACCTGTTACTGTCTGGTACCTGTTACTGTCTGGTACCTGTTACTATTAGCTACCGTCTGGTACCTGTTACTGTTAATTATTGTTTGGTCCCTGTTACTGTTAGTTACTGTCTGGTACCTGTTACTGTCTGGTACCTGTTACTGTTAGTTACTGTCTGGTCCCTGTTACTGTCTGGTCCCTGTTACTGTTAGTTACTGTCTGGTCCCTGTTACTGTTAGTTACTGTCTGGTACCTGTTACTGTTAGTTATTGTTTGGTACCTGTTACTGTCTGGTACCTGTTACTATTAGCTACCGTCTGGTACCTGTTACTGTTAGTTACTGTCTGGTCCCTTTTACTGTTAGTTACTGTCTGGTACCTGTTACTGTTAGTTACTGTCTGGTACCTGTTACTGTCTGGTACCTGTTACTATTAGCCACCGTCTGGTACCTGTTACTGTCTGGTACCTGTTACTGTTAGTTACTGTCTGGTCCCTGTTACTGTTAGTTACTGTCTGGTCCCTGTTACTGTTAGTTACTGTCTGGTCCCTGTTACTGTTAGTTACTGTCTGGTCCCTGTTACTGTTAGTTACTGTCTGGTACCTGTTACTGTTAGTTACTGTCTGGTACCTGTTACTGTCTGGTCCCTGTTACTGTTAGTTACTGTCTGGTCCCTGTTACTGTTAGTTACTGTATGGTACCTGTTACTGTTAGTTACTGTCTGGTACCTGTTACTGTCTGGTACCTGTTACTGTCTGGTACCTGTTACTGTTAGTTACTGTCTGGTCCCTGTTACTGTTATTTACTGTCTGGTCCCTGTTACTGTTATTTACTGTCTGGTACCTGTTACTGATAGTTACTGTCTGGTACATGTTACTATTAGTTACTGTCTGGTACCTGTTACTGTTAGTTACTGTCTGGTACCTGTTACTGTCTGGTCCCCTGTTACTATTAGCTACCGTCTGGTACCTGTTACTGTTAGTTACTGTCTGGTCCCTTTTACTGTTAGTTACTGTCTGGTACCTGTTACTGTTAGTTACTGTCTGGTACCTGTTACTGTCTGGTACCTGTTACTATTAGCCACCGTCTGGTACCTGTTACTGTCTGGTACCTGTTACTGTTAGTTACTGTCTGGTACCTGTTACTGATAGTTACTGTCTGGTACCTGTTACTATTAGTTACTGTCTGGTACCTGTTACTGATAGTTACTGTCTGGTACCTGTTACTGTTAGTTACTGTCTGGTACCTGTTACTATTAGTTACTGTCTGGTACCTGTTACTGTTAGTTACTGTCTGGTACCTGTTACTGTCAGTTACTGTCTGGTCCCTGTTACTGTCCGGTCCCTGTTACTGTTATTTACTGTCTGGTACCTGTTACTGTCTGGTACCTGTTACTGTTAGTTACTGTCTGGTACCTGTTACTGTCTGGTACCTGTTACTGATAGTTACTGTCTGGTACATGTTACTGTTAGTTATTGTTTGGTCCCTGTTACTGTTAGTTACTGTCTGGTACCTGTTACTATTAGTTACTGTCTGGTACCTGTTACTATTAGCTACCGTCTGATACCTGTTACTGTCTGGTACCTGTTACTATTAGCTACCGTCTGGTACCTGTTACTGTCTGGTACCTGTTACTATTAGCTACCGTCTGGTACCTGTTACTGTCTGGTACCTGTTACTATTAGCTACCGTCTGGTACCTGTTACTGTCTGGTACCTGTTACTATTAGCTACCGTCTGGTACCTGTTACTGTTAGTTACTGTCTGGTACCTGTTACTATTAGTTACTGTCTGGTACCTGTTACTGTTAGTTACTGTCTGGTACCTGTTACTGTCTGGTACCTGTTACTGATAGTTACTGTCTGGTACCTGTTACTGTTAGTTATTGTTTGGTCCCTGTTACTATTAGTTACTGTCTGGTACCTGTTCCTATTAGTTACTGTCTGGTACCTGTTACTGTTAGTTACTGTCTGGTACCTGTTACTGTCTGGTCCCTGTTACTGTTAGTTACTGCCTGGTACCTGTTACTGTCAGTTACTGTCTGGTACCTGTTACTGTTAATTACTGTCTGGTACCTGTTACTGTTAGTTACTGTCTGGTACCTGTTACTGGAAAACAGAAAAAGAAAGCACCCTCTACTGGGCATCAAGATCACAGTTCTACAAGTTAGGTGTAAATCTACCCCTACAATAAACTTAGTCCAGATTGACCTAAGGACAGAATGGGATCCTGCCAGTTGTCATCTTTGGTGCAGATAACCTCATCGTTGTTGAAATTATTTTTAAACAAAGATTACACAAGGCAAACATCTTATGTCAATGTTGAGCTCGGAAATGTCCTTACAATGTTTCCCTGTTTCTTCGTAAGAATTCATGCACTGAGCGATTTAAGTATGAGGATACTAAAAGTGACCATCTGGGTTACCCTCCCATAACATAGCTAACCTTAGACAAATCCTTCACCACAGACATTTCATGAGCAGAACTACGTTTGTGAGAGAAAACACAAGGGGCAGAGAGGCATTGCCAAGAGATGTTGCTAAACCCGACCAGGAAGTGCTCTGACATAACAGACCACAACCACCTGACACCCTACAATCTGATTCAACAGCTCTTAATTCTGGCCCAAGAACAAGGCTAAAGTTCCTCTCAACAGGAGAGCTAAATAAAAACACTGTGGGACATCTTAGACTGCTCATATGTAAAGAAGTGATACAGTATACAAAAAGTTTGGAAACTTAGAGTAGAGTCAATCATTCATTATTTGATGCTGTTTTCAGATGTCTACAAACACGTGTCTACAAACTACCCTAAATAAGTGACATGTAACCCTTTACTGGGGGGGGATGCCTTATGAATGATGTTGAATAAATACATTATGAAGATTGTTCTGAATGATACTGAAACACTAATAAAGGTGCTATGACTGGTGTCATAAAAGTGTTATGAATGTCTTATGTATACCCTCTTCAAGTAAAGTGTTACCAATATCGTCTATCAGGTACACACTGTCTATTCTCTTAAACTTGGTCTCACACCTTAATTAATACTAAAACCTCTTCATAATAATAAAAACCACACAAGGAAATGTAGGTCAATTCTATGTTTTCTACAGGCCCTGTCATTGCACACTGGAAACGACGGGAGCTAAAGCAACAGTTGATTGGCTCGTAGGCCAGATTTTTAGGGAATACTGTTTGTCAGAACTTGTGGCTTTAGACGCCGGGGCCAGGGATAGACCGTGGTTAGAGAATTATACTCTCCACAAATTCCCAGTGGAGGGATGTTGAGTATAGCAGCAAAACAGTCTTATCATTGTGGCTTACAGTCATTTTAAGATTCGGTTTAATTTGGACATGCTTGTTAAGTCAAATTGTATTACTGTTTCTAAGTAGGGTCATTAGCATTGCACTGTAAATAGCAATGTTGCAGGCTTTGTGTGAATCTCAATGGGTTCGTGTAAGAAGCCTCTTCACTTTTTATGTGGTTACATAGGGGGAGACTAGGTCGCCAGAAGCATTTAAAAAAAAATCTCCCTATCCCCCCTCTCTCTCCCTATCCCCCCTCCCCTCATCTCTTTCTAACAACACACATTTGATATACAGTACCAGTCAAAAGTTTGGACACACCTACTCATTCAAGGGTTTTTCCTTATTTTGACTATTTTCTACATTGTAAAATAATAGTCAAGACATCAAAAATATGAAATAACAGATATATAATCATGTAGTAACCAATAAAGTAGCAACCCTTTGCCTTGATGACAGCTTTGCAAAGTTCACACATACACTGAGCACAAGTTGGCTGCTTTTCCTTCACTCTGTGGTCCAACTCATCCAAAACCATTTCTATTGGGTTGAGTTTGGGTGATTGTGGAGGTCAGGTCATCTGATGCAGCACTCCATCACTCTCCTTCTTGGTCAAATAGCCCGTACACAGCCTGGAGGTGTGTTGGGTCATTGTCCTGTTGAAAAACAGAAAAACAAATGACAGTCCCACTAAGCGCAAACCATATGGGATGGCGTATCACTGCAGAATGATGTGGTAGCCATGCTGGTTAAGTGTTCCTTGAATTCTAAATAAATCACTGACAGTGTCACCAGCAAAGCACCCCCACACCACCTCCTCCATGCTTCACGGTGGGAACCACACGTGCGGAGATCATCCTTCACCTACTCAGCGTTTCACAAAGACACGGCGGTTGGAACCAAAAATCTCAAATTTGGACTCATCAGACCAAAAGACAGATGTTCACTGGTCTATTGTCCATTGCTAGTGTTTCTTGCCCCAAGCAAGTCTCTTCTTCTTATTGGTGTCCTTTAGTAGTGGTTTCTTTGTGGAATTTCGACCACGAAGGCCTGATTCACGCAGTCTCCTCTGAACAGTTGATGTTGAGATGTCTGTTACTTGAGCTCTGTGAAGAATTTATTTGGGCTGCAATTGCTGAGGCTGGTAACTCTAATGAACTTATCCTCTGCAGCAGAGGTAACTCTGGGTCTTCCTTTCCTGTGGCGGTTCTCACGAGAGCCAGTTTCATCATTGTGCTTGACTGTTTTTGCGACTGCACTTGAAGAAACTTTCAACGTTCTTGACATTTTCTAGATTGACTGACCTTCATATCTTAAAGTAATGGTGGACTGTCATTTCTCTTTGCTTATTTGAGCTGTTCTTGCCATAATATGGGGCTATCTTCTGTATACCACCCCTACCTTGTCACAACACAACTGATTGGCTCAAACGCATTAAGAAGGAAATAAATTCCCCAAATGAACTTGACAATAGCCAGTGAAAAATCAGAGCGCCATATACAAAACCACAAATCTAAAAATTTATATTTCTCAAACATAGGACTATTTTACACCATTTTATAGATATACTTCTCCTGAATCGAACCACGTTGTCTGATTTCAAAAAGGCTTTACAGCGAAAGCAAAACATTAGATTATGTTCGGAGAGTACATCGACACAAATAACCACACAGCCATTTTCCAAGCAACTCGCATGCATCACAAATACCCAAAACACAGCTAAATGCAGCACTAACCTTTGACGATCTTCATCAGATGACCCTCCTAGGACATCATGTTACACAATACATGCATTTTTTTGTTCGATAAAGTTCATATTTATATATAAAAACAGCCTTTTACATTGGCGCGTGACGTTCAGAAAATATTTTCCCTCAAATACTGCCGGTGAATCAGCGCCACAATTTACAAAAATACTTGTCATAAACGTTGATAAAATATTAAACTGTCATTCAAAGAATTATAGATGAACATCTCCTTTATGCTAACGCTGTGAAAGATTTCAAAAAAGCTTCACGAGGAAAGCACTCTTTGCAATAATCTGAGTACTGAGCTCAGAAAAATACACTAGGCTATACAGATAGCTGCCATCTTGGAGTCATCTAAAATCATAAATTGCATTAGAAATATTCCCTTACCTTTGATGATCTTCATCAGAAGGCACTTCCAGGAATCCCAGGTCCACAATAAATGTTGTTTTGTTCGATAAAGTTCATAATTTATGTCCAAATAACTCCTTGTTGTTCGCACGTTCAGTTCAGCTACTCCAAATGTAGGAAGCGCGTGGATAATGTCACAACGAAAAGTTTAAAAAAAGTTGTATTTACGTTCGTTCAAACATGTCAAACATCAATCTTTAGGGCCTTTAAAATGTGAAGATTCAGTAATATTTCAACGTGACGGTTCCTGTGTCTTGAAAAACGTTTTGGAACAGAGGATCCACCCTCGTGAATGCGCACCAATGAAGTAATGTCATTCCCTGGCTCACCAACTTCCCCACCTTCTCATTCGGTCTCTGTTCATCGTAGACGCCTCAAACAACTTTGTAAAGACTGTTGACGTCTAGTGGAAGCCTTAGGAAGTGCACAATTATTACTACGTCACTGTATGTTCAGTAGGAAACGACTTGAAGAGAGCCCATGCATCCAGATTTCCACTTCCTGGTAGGATTTTTCTCAGGTTTTTGCTTGCCATATGAGTTCTGTTATACTCACAGACATCATTCAAACAGTTTTTGAAACTTCAGAATGTTTTCTATCCAAATCTACTAATAAATATGCATACCCTAGCTTCTGAGTTTGAGTAGGAGGCAGTTTAATATGGGCACATATTTTTTCCGAAATTGTCAATACTGCCCCCTATCCTTAAAGAGCTGTAAGAAGTTAACACTTTTTTGGTTACTACATGATTCCATATGTGTTATTTCATAGTTTTGATGTCGTCACCAGTCCAAACTTTTGACAAGTACTGTACATGAAAACATACTGTAAGAACATAGCTACATTCACTAGTTTCTCTGCCTGTTCAGTTCTCTAGTCTACAGCAGAAACATTTTGCTTTGTCCAACATAGTTCAAATAGTTGACTGAAAAGTCTCTGCAAAGTGAGAGGAGGGCGTGGCTTGCCAGGGAGATAAGCAAAGCCATTTTAAAAGCCTTTTTTTAACCTTTATTTAACTAGGCAAGTCAGTTAAGAACAAATTCTTATTTACAATGCCGGCCAAACCCGGACGACGCTGGGTCAATTGTGCGCCACTCGATGGTACTCCCAATCACGGCTGGTTGTGATACAGCCTGGATCTTTCCCCCTTGAGTAAAACATGTCATTTTCACTAACTGACACATACAGTACATACCTAGCCCACATACCCTTTAGGAAGGCAGCCTAGTTTCTACAGTAGGGTAAAAATGATCTGGATCAAGTTGATTTGGTTATGACATGACAGTAGCACTCACTCACACCTGCTACATGTGACCTATATTTGTTTTAATACGATCAAATGGAACCACACCCTATACTTCTTGTCGGCCTAGTAACAGTAAGGTTTACATTATACTTGCAGGACATATACTTAGAATATACAGTTTATCTGGATCATGAGCAAAGGCATGCAATAGATTAAGCTCAGAGGAGTCAGTATAGAGTATAACTTTATCTGTATATACTGTACATGTGGTAGAATCGAACACACTGCTAAACTGCAGATTCAGGGACTCAGTAGTCTCTACTAATTGTACCAGAACGTTTTCACCACCTGGGAGGTTGAGCCTGTTTGGGCTGTGACACCAATGCCTGTTATCACAACCACCTCAGCCATACAGTAATAACACAAGTTGCCATAAACCCTCATTATGCAAATACAGTCTTTCATTGGGGTGGCAATACTCACACCGCTTTGTAAACAGAGGATTTTTCTCACTTAACAACATCCATCGCTACAACAACATTCCCCTCTATATAAAAATGAAGGACAGCAATGATCATTTTATGACCATTGTGCAGTGTATAGCACTCCCCAGGCCAGTCAGTCTTTTCCCCAAAGTGAGTGACATAGACTGACATTGCTGAGTACTCTGGTTTCCTCACTGCTGACGAAGGAGAAAACAAAGGCACATAGTCCGCCAGGATTGGGTGTTTTTTGTATTGTGGAGTGTAATTACTACAGTCTATTGTGTAGGGTGTAGATCTTTAACTTCTGTGTGTGTGTGTGTGTGTGTGTGTGTGTGTGTGTGTGTGTGTGTGTGTGTGTGTGTGTGTGTGTGTGTGTGTGTGTGTGTGTGTGTGTGTGTGTGTGTGTGTGTGTGTGTGTGTGTGTGTGTTCATGTATATTGTTTCCCACAATTTCCTATCATGTTGTCCACTTCCATAGCACCTGGTCATTCTACAATGACCTGAATATGCACCACAGTAACCCCCTCCTAAAACAACTGCAGATGCAGGTACAATGATGAGAATGAAGAGTTGAAAGGTACATATTAGCCCTTTCTCCACCCTGGCACTTATTCCTTGAGTGATTTATTCCACACCAGCGCTGGTTTATTTAAGAAAGCACAGTTGAAGGGGACAGGTGCAGATGGCATCTGAGGGACATCGAATCAGACCCGTGTGTAGGGATGGCATGTCGAGGGAGAGTAGCCAAATGCGACAGCCAGCAGTAGCAGCAGCAGGGATCTCTAAAAGTGGGCCCAAAGGATTTACAGCCATTCACTAGATGCCGATACCTTTGTTGTGGGCCGAGTTGCCTCCTTATTGATCCAGAGAGCTGTCAATCATTAATATGTTTAAAAGCAGATCTGTCAGGATTGGCTGGCTGGGAATGGAAGGGAATTGGTGTTTGCATTGCATCTTTGTCATGGCTCTGATCGCTTTCTCTCTCTCTTTCTCTCTCTCTTTCTCTCTCTCTTTCTCTTTCTCTTTCTCTCTCTCTCTTTCTCTCTTTCTCTCTCTCTCTCTCTCTCTCTCTCTCTCTCTCTCTCAAATGTTTTGTGCAATCCCTTCAAAGGATCAAAGTGAATAACGTGATGACAATACAAGCATAAGCCAGTGCCCTCAGGCATACCAACATAGCAAAAGGGCTTGGATGGTTTCAAGGAACTCTCGCTTTAAGTGTGTCTCCCAAATGTCAAAGGTCACAAGCCTTACATAAGGTGAATTTAACCGTACCGTAAAGTTGGTTCAGTATATAGCCCTTTTGGTGCTCTTCAATGTCAAGAGGGCTGGTCTCATGATCATTTTCTAGAATTGGATATCAAGGTATTCAATCCAATTCATGTTTTGTGCATGCAGTCATATAATATAACATATGTCACTGCCCGCCTGTACGACCCTTATTCTACAGCCTAGTGACAGGGTAGTGGCACGAAGAGATGCCAACACAGAGCCTCTCAGTTTACAGTGGGCTATTTTGCAACTGCGACCCCCGAATCTCCCCCCGTTGTTTCCCTCAACACGCTGGCAAAGTAGCGCAAAGGTCATTCCAGCTTGCCCAGGAACACAGGAACACGCGTGTGCACCCCAGTAAACTCTACCGAAATAAACACCCCCCCACAAAGGTTGAGTTGCTTTCCCCAGCCAAACCTGACGCCAACGTTCTCTTGTGACCTGACAGAAACATTATGATGATATGAATGAATGCCAGTTGTGACAGATGAGCAATCCCTGAAGGACTATTAATAATCCTAGAAGGCCAACGAGGGAACTTCTACTGCATTGCATCTAGATAGGGGTTAATGGTAAAAACCACATCGATATAGTGCTTTTTACAAGCTCTCCAAGTGTTGGTAGTTTATGTAAGAGGGGTGAAAGTTACTCAGGAGCTTGACTTTAAGTGACGGAATGTTACCAGGCATATGAGAAATGCTCCAGCTTGCGGCCTGGATTCGAGGAGGTTAAGGGGCGAGTCGCTGCATGCCTCATGCCTATGGAGACTGGCTAGGATTTCATGATGCAGACTTTTCCCTTGCATGTCAACAAGTTCACATATAGGCTACATACACTTCACGTCAAGGTGGACGAGATGGGGGGGGACAGTTGGTAATGCAACTCATGGGGGCCCTAAAGGGGGAGGGGCAGGAAGGCTGGCCAGTGTTTGAGTATACCTCCACAGATCAGCAGCTGGGGCCTGGAGGAATGCATCCTGTGTTTGTAGTGACTCTGTGATAGGTCATTATTGTGATGAAAAGGGCACTGATGTCAGCCATTTAGGCTCTCACCCAGAATGCTCCGTTGTTTACTCCCTCAGCCTGTTTACCTTTTGTCCAGGCTTATTTTTGCCTCCTGATATATGGATTGTGGGTGTGCTTTGGGGTAAACACAGGGGTTGGCAATATGGAGGTATGTTACCTATGGGCTATATGGGGCGAGTGTTGGAAATGGCATTATGGTCATGGGTGGTAAGCCAGGTTCTCAAACATGTTTGGAATGACAACAACAAGGAGTTGGCTAAAATGTATACATATTGGCACACAGGCCAGGTGGGTGGGTAGGTGCCCGGTCCACTATGCAAGGGTTGTTGACCACAGTTGTCTCTTAGATATTTATCCAGCATATGTGTGTGTGCGTGTGCGTGTGCGTGCGTGTGTGATTGAGCAAACACAAGCATGTGCTTGTGTCCTAAAAACAAATTTGCACACAAACAAACACACACACACACACACACACACACACACACACACACACACACACACACACACACACACACACACACACACACACACACACACACACACACACACACACACACACACACACACACACACACACAAACACACACACACATTCTACAGTAGTATGCTGTGTGGCTACTCATGTTTTAAGTGCCTGTTGGGAATGGCAGTAGAATGAGGTATTTTCCTAGCTACTACTTTTCCAACTATTGCGTAACAGACTATGAAGTGCCCATTCACCTCTCATCGTCTTACAACAGACATTCGTTGTTGTTGTTGTTTCCACTAAGGTTTGGGATTTCAGATTACATAAGCTAATGATGCCAAAATCATGTTTGCTGATTGAATGTATAGGTTAGTATACATTCTTCCTATTCTAAACGTACAGAACATACTCTGTTCATGTGCTGTGATACATGATACACTCACACATGCATATGTATTTGGATAGTGATGCTGAAATGTCTAATTTGTCATTATACTCCAGGATTTTGGATTTGAGTTCAAATGTTTTATATGAGGTGACAGTACAGAATGTCACCTTTTATTTGAGGGTATTTTCATGGATATGTTTTATCGTTTCGAAATTAAAGCTTTATATATCTAATCTCCCCATTTGTGCAAATTTAACTTATAGTGTATTAAAGTAGTCAAAAGTGTAGTATTTGGTTCTATATTCCTGCATCAAGCTTGTGAATCTACTACAAACTTGTTTTGGTTGTGTTTCTGATGTTTTGTCCAATAGGAAGTGAATGGTGAATAATGTATTATGTCATTTGCGGGTCATTTGTATTGTAAATAAGAAAATGAGATGTTTGATCACCCTGTTGCAGGAGAATTTTCCTGCAATACAGGACGTTTTACTTGTAGTGTGAAGTTTGTAATTTCCACTTAGAAAATTCCGATCGATTTTTCCCTTCCGAAAATGTATCAACCCCCACAAAAATGTCTGTTACTTATAATCCACATAATAATTCACATTTCCTGTTGCTGTAGGATTATTTTCTTGCTGTAGAAAACTGGCTCAAATGAAGATCCTACATGTGTACATGAATGTGGATGCTACTCACGAACTAATTGTGAATGATGAGTGAGAAAGTTACAAGAGTGACAAAGATCATTAGAGTACTATATAGGTAGAGAACATTGAACAGAACAAGGCTATGTCAATAACTACATTTTGACAAAAATACAAGTAGAACCTCATAGTCCCAAGCTCTCCATTGGGCAAAACGTAACCCAAAACACAACCAAAAACAACTGCAAATGCATCCAATAAGTTTGTAGAGTCACAAGCTTGATGTTGTCATTGTGTGCTAGGAATATTAGAACAGATACTAAACTTTGGACTACCTTGTGTAAGAATATTTCGAAGATAAATTCTCCCCCTGATTAGCTTTGGGGTCTGTGTTATTGAAGAGTAACACCAATTGCTAACACTTGGTACACTATAAGTGAAATTTGTCCACATACTTGATCTATAAAGTGCTTTCATTTCTAAACTGTAAATCAGATATGTATGAATGTCCTCAAATAAAAGGTGACATTCTGTACTGTCACCTCATATGAAACGTTTGATCTCAAATCCAAAATTCTGGAGTATAGAGGCATCACTGTCCCAAAACATACGTATGAATCTGTATGTATATAGAACCCCTATCATACTGCAGTTGTTCCAGTCATTCTGATGAGTCATGATCTATGACATAGCTGGGCTACGCAGGTTAAAGCATCAACACTATCTTTGTACGGCAACACCACAATACAAGTTCAATGGGAAAACACAAGTGACAATCCTCACAGTCATTGAGGACCACTAGCTACAATGCTCCTCTATCAGTCCATTTCTTGGCATCCCATGTGGAGCATTATGCAAACACATGGAAGAGTATCTAATAATGTTGATGCCTCCCTGAGCAGTTACTTAAAAGTCTCTGCTGAACCAAGAACAGGGAGGGTTTGGAGAACTTGGACCCTGCAAACTCTCATCTATGTTATTTGTGTGCTCACAACAAACATGTTACTGGGTTTCACAGGAGGTTGGTGGCACCTTAATTGGGGAGGACGGGCTCGTGGTAATGGCTGGAGCGGAATCAGTGGAATGGTATCAAATACATCAAACACATGGTTTCTATGTGTTCGATGCCAATCCATTCGCGCCGTTCCAGACATTATTATGAGCCGTCCTCCCCTCAGCAGCCTCCTGTGCTGGGTGTATGCTTTTTCTCTATGTGTTTGTAAAGACAATCTATCTTTGAAATATATTAGGAGTGGTGTCCTACTCCTATTTTATGGATCATAGTTACATTGCATGTGACTTGTTTGTGTAAAATGCATTACCTGAGGAGGTAGTGTCATATATAGTTGGTAGTGTCATATATAGATGACAAACTAATGCTTATTTTGTGCAGAATAAACCCACCATTGGTTTGGCATCTATATTTGTCTTTAGCATCAACATGTTGATGGGGAAGGTGTCACAAGGTGAGTACCAAATGGCATACTATTCCCTAGTGCACTACTTTTTGTCCAGAGTCCCATGGGCCCTGGTCAAAAGCAATGCACTATAAAAGGATCAGGGTGCAATGTGGGACTCAGCCTGTCATAAAGGACCCCCTAGGAAGATATCAGTCCAGTCCAATCCAGCCACTAGGCCTTGACTATAGGAACCATACTGTGTTTGGCATGGAGAGGAGGGTCAGCCAGTTGGAATCCTCCCAGGGTTGATCTCTTTACATAAGGTGCTATTTCGATGGGGAACATTCTGTGCACGTACTGTATGTACATCACAGTGACAGCCAGACGCATAATACTAAATGCGGGTGTGTGTGTGTGTGTGTGTGTGTGTGTGTGTGTGTGTGTGTGTGTGTGTGTGTGTGTGTGTGTGTGTGTGTGTGTGTGTGTGTGTGTGTGTGTGTGTGTGTGTGTGTGTGTGTGTGTGTGTGTGTGTGTGTGTGTGTGTGTGTGTGTGTCCTAGCTCCCCCAATCCCAACCTTATCTGTTAATTGGAAAATGCAAAACTGACACAAGATCTATGGGAAACTTCACCCCACACCCGTGCTTCACCTTATTAGACTGTGTGGAATTTGGCCATATTGCTTACACCTATCCAATCCCTTCAGATCCCCATTAGGGCCTAGAGACTAGAAAGGAGGAGCTGGAGTTTGATTTGGGAAAGGTAAAAGGTAAAAGGGATGAGTGCAGATGTATTGACAACTGCCAAGATCCTCATACCAATATAGCAATTCTATGAGGTGTATGGAAATGGATACTTTTGCGCACAGCCAAAAACAACGATTGGTCTTACAGTAGCCCATGGTGTGTGGGTGTTCTGCTAACTCTGAGATGCATTCTGGGTAATGGACCATGGTGTATGTGAGTGCACGGTGAAGAGTCATCAGATGACTTCAGTTTGGTTGGAGTTTTTTGGTTTCAAGGTGATGAGCGAAACGCACCATACATTGGTAGTCTGAGAATCCACGTACGTACGGATAAAGAGATGGGTTTGGGATAATGTACCTCAAAGATGTGTTGATCTGTTAGTCATTATTCTCCATGGACACATCAGCTGTTTGAGAGATGATATCAACACCAAAAATGGGCTTGCATATCACTTAGCCTACAAATATGAATGTACTCTTCATATAACATATTTGAGGCGATAATGTGCTTTTCTCAAGGCTATACAGGACATTGTCCTAGTGGGGATTTCTAACCGCAACCCATGACCCTAACACTCTTAAATTGTCTCACTGTCTCTTCAGTCTACAAATCGTCAGTCACGTTCGTCACGGGGTGACTGTGTACCTTCCCGAATAAAGCCTAGTGCAGAGAGAAACAGAGACACCCTAATGTCCAGGGTCATGGACCCCAATACAGGCTAATGTGATCCACCACAGACCATCAAGGACCGCCATCAGTCATCAACATCCCACCCATTCTGTTTGGTTTCTTAAGCAGATTCACTTTCCTCTGTAAGCATTTTTTGTCCTGTCTTGATAAAGAATCCAAATACAAGAAGCCTATTATCTATATACACTGAGCGTACAAAACATTAGGAAGACCATCCTAATATTGAGTTGCACCTCCCCCCACCCCCTTTTGCCCTCAGAACAGCATCAATTAGTCTAGGCATGAACTCTACAAGGTGTCGAAAGCGTACCACAGGGATGCTGGCCCATGTTGACTCCAATGCTTCTCACAGTTGTGTCAAGTTGGCTGGATGTCCATTGGGTGGTGTTGGACATTCTTGATACACCCAGGAATCTGTTGAGCATGAAAAACCCAGCAGCATTGTGTAACAATGACGCTGGGAGTCAGGAAGCAGGTGCAGTTGGTGAGTTTAATAATAAAGAACATGGAGCGATACAAAACAAGAGAAGCATCTGGACATGAACAGAACCAACACTGTCTGAAGAGTAGTGCTAGGGAGTGCTAGATAAAGGGGGAGTAATCAGGGTAGTGTTGAAGTCCAGGTGTGCTGCATGACGGGGCGCAGGTGTGCGTAATGAGGGTTGCCATGGGTGTGTAATGATGGATTGCCAGGACCAGTGGTTAACAAACTGGCGACGTCGATCGCCAGTAGACGTGACTATACCCCCCCCGACTCGGGGCTCCAGCTGCAGGACGACGCCGGCCAGGATGACGGCCTAGAGGTTGAGGAGCGGGCCGGTCTGGACGGCGAAGGTAGAAATCTCGGATGAAGTTTGGATCTAGAATGTCGTCCACCAGGTGCTGAAGCCAACCCCCATGTCGTTGGGAGTGCAGGAGGGATCTGACGGCATAGGCGGGGCTTCCCTCAATGTCCAGGGGAGGCGGAGGAGTGTTGTGGGGGGTGGCTTCAGCCAGGGGACCAGGAACCACCGGCCTGAGTAGGGAAACATGAAAAGAGGGTGAGATCTGGTAGTTAGTGGGGAGCTGTAATCTGTCACCTCGTTGACCCTCTGGAGAACCTTGAACGACCCCGCAAACCCGGGGGCTCAGCTTCTTTACATGGCAGGCGGAGTGGGAGGTTCCTGGTGAAGAGCCAGCTGCGATCACCAGGATGGAACATGGAGGCCTAACTGCAGTGGCGAATCAGCCTGCTCCTTCTGATGGCGGATGGCACGCAGGAGCCTCACGTGGGCATCGTTCCAAACTTCTTCTGCACGCCTGCACCATTCGTCCACTGCAGGAGCTTCGGTCTAGTTTGGGGTCCACAGAGCCAGGGCTGGCTGATAACCCAGAACACACTGGAAGGGAGTCAGCCCGGTGGAGGAGTGACGCAATTAATTCTGGGCATACTCTGCCCAGGGAAGGAATCGGGCCCACTCCCCCTGCCGGTCCTGGTAGTGACTCCTCAGGAACCTCCCCAGCTCCTGGTTCATCCTCTCCACCTGCCCGTTAGACTGAGGCTGGTACACAGAAGTGAGGCTGACCGTGACCCCCAGCATCTCCATGAAGGCTTTCTATGCCCGTGACATGAATTGAGGGCCGCGGTCCTCCAGAAAGCCATAGTGCCAGAAGACCTGCTGGAACAGTGCCTCCGCAACCTGGGGAGTGGTAGGAAGACC
This sequence comes from Salmo salar, assembly GCF_965601325.2. Taxonomy (NCBI): domain Eukaryota; kingdom Metazoa; phylum Chordata; class Actinopteri; order Salmoniformes; family Salmonidae; genus Salmo; species Salmo salar. Next base: position 40,006,229 of record NC_138292.1, read on the forward strand.
AGAGAGAGGGCTAAAATGGCAGGATTTAAATAACCTATCCACAACCGCTAAAATGGTGGTGAAACCATCAGAAGAGGGGAGATCAGTGACAACATTAGTGGACAGATGAGACCAGGGATGCTGAAGCACAGGAAGGGTAAGTAGTTTCCCTGTTGGATCATGCCGGGGAGATTTAGTTTAGTTTCATACGGAACAGGAGTTGATGTAGCGAGTGACGTCAGGCACTAATGTGGGCCACCAGTACTTTCCAGAGATTAATTGAATAGTGTGGGTGATACCTGGATGTCCAATGATGACAGCTGTGTGCGCCCAGGTCAGCAGCCAATCCCTTATTCCCGTGGGAACGTAGGTGCACTCAGGAGGACAGGTAGCAGGTTCCTTCTCCAGGGCCTGGCGAATGTTCACATCTACGTCCCAGAGCACAGAGCCAAGACTCGAGAGGGCAGAACTATGGGTTTACTCAGGAAAGGAACCTCTCCCGAGTTGTAGAGACTGAACAGGACATCGGCTTTGTCAGATTAAAACCCAATCTATTTCTCGTATTTCTCCTGGGGAGGACAAATGGCCATCGCTGACCTGGGTGGACTGCTTGATGGGCTGGGGTGCTGGCTCGCTGGGTTGACTTGTTGCAGAGAATCCTCCCCTCGTTGGAGGTGACGCCCCTCGGGTAATGTCGAGACATTGAAGAACGCGGAGGACCTCATACATAGACATTCCCAGTTGCGCCAGCTCGTTGTGGCGTTGGCGAAGTAGGTGTCCCTGTTCGCCGACCATCTGGGAGATGTTTTGATTCCCTAGTGCTTCCATTTGTAGAGGCAGTATTCTGTAACAATGACGCTGGGAGTCAGGAAGCAGGTGCAGTTGGTGAGTATAATAATAAAGAACATGGAGCGATACAAAACAAGAAAAGCGTCTGGACATGAACACAGAACCAGTACTGTCTGCCTTTGTGAGACACAGAGTAGATGAACGGATGATCTCGGCATATATCCACTTTGGAGGGGACAATTACATGAAATTTTCTCAAGAGCAATTCCTGAGGGGGACACCAAAAGTAGTGCTGTAACACATAGCCTACATTGTAATATGGTAAATGTATATTGAGGAACCAAAGAAATAAGGTGTTTGCCGTACTCCTAACTACCGGTACCCAAAACTACACAACTAATCACAACAGCAATACCATTGCCTTTAACAAATCTTAGTTCAGTCACCAGTTTAAGTTGAGAGTGGGGGTATCCATGGCATTTTCCAATTATGTTCCTATTTTACAAGTCAAAAAAATTGAGAACCTTTCATAAACAAAGTCTCAACAAACTTACCTGAGACTCCCTGTCTCTGCCAGTCTGTCCCTGCATATCTGTCCCCAACTCTGCTGTCTGTGTGCCATCTGTTGCCTGCTCTGCCTAATGACATCATTGTGAAACATTTCCATTAGAATTTCATTTCTTTCTTATGAACATTTTATCAACTAGTCTTTGAGATATTAGGCTACTAGGGTTCTTACTATGCGTTTTGGTGTATTGAAAAATAAAGTCTTTTATTTTTCTGCTATTTTTCTACCTGGCTGGCTACACACACAGTGTGTAGGTTTTTTACAGTAGGAGATGGGCTTCTATCATCTTCAATCATTCTATATGGGCTTCGATCTAAAAGGTAGCTAGCAAATGTGAAACGGATTAAAATGACAAGAGTTGACAGCTGTATGAGTTCACCATTTACACAACATATGCTGCAACCTTTTGTAATTTTAAGTGGTGTTTGCTATAATCTTTGCTACCCAGGTTAAATAAAGGTGAAATTAAATAAATAAAAGTTCCCTTGCAACAATTTAGCTTTTGCAACGAGACCATTAAATATATTTAAGACAATGGTAGATGAGAGTGTAGTTCTGTTCAGTTTGGACTTCAGTTTATCGCTAACCTTATCACAGGGACTTTGAAGCACTAACTTACATCATCTGCATGCTGATTCCATCTTTGACGACGCCACATAAATGGAATAGTTACTAGCTAGCTTAATAGTTAATATTTGCGCGCTAGCTCTGCATATTCAGCTAGTGTGTGTATGCACGATTGACTGGATGAACCTCACGGCAGTTACGTAGCAAGCTAAGGAACTGGCAGTGGATCAAACCATTGTGAGGCAAAGGGCGGGGGGGTCGCAATCTTTTGAAACTTAAAAACGCGCTATTAAGTGTCTATAATCAGCACAATTGCTTTCATTGCGTATTATTAATATTATTTAAATTACATAGTTATGTTTCAGTGATATATTGGGGGGGACAAATCATATTTTTCCCAGGATGGGGGGGTCGTGTTCCCCCCGTCCCCCCCGGGATTTCCGCCCCTGGATCTCGGCATGTGTGGTTCCCACCGTGAAGCATGGAGGAGGAGGTGTGATGGTGTGGGGGTGCTTTGCTGGTGACTGTCAGTGATTTATTTAGAATTGGTGGCTCTGCCTGCCATGATGAGAGCAGAGGCCAGAGGCTTTCTCCCTCTCTGTGATTACATTGAACACATACACATCCACACTGCGACATGTGTGTGTCTGGAGGAAGATGAGGTAGGAGGGAGGCTCTGGGACGTGTGTGTATGGAACACTGTGTTCTGTACATTTTGTTCTACATTTCGGGTAGCGCTTCATGCCCAGAGCTGAGAGTAGTGACATGGCTCCCCGTCGCCACCTAGTGGTGTGTTGTGGAAATGCATCTACCCTTAGCCCTCACGGCTAAAATGTAGTTACTGTACATACATACATACATACATACATACATACATACATACATACATACATACATACATACATACATACATACATACATACACAAAAAGGCAGGCAGGCGGGCAGGCACACACAGACACGCACACACACACGTGCACACACACATACAGTATGTTTAAGGTGACCTATAATGATTACTGCTATGTTGTTGGACTTTACTTGTCTACATATGAAGAGGAAAGCATTGTTCCATAATCATTGATTTGTGAACATTTACTCACAAAGCTTGATATGATACTCTCCATACTAATAATGTCACCCCGACAGCCTTCCTTCAATTACTTTATACTTTTTCTTAAAGAGGCAATCAGCAGTTGCTACATTTTTGGGCTTATAAATTAATGATATGTACCTACTGATCCTTGAAGAATATCACTTATAAATGCCTCATGAGCTAAGTTCAACTGTTGAAATATAAGCTTTGTTTGTGAACAAAGTAAATGTAAACAAACACTATATAGCCGCAAAACATGGTTAAAACTAAACTCTGTCTATGAATTTTGAGAGTGATTACATTTCTCCAGCCCCATAGGTTTTTAGCGAAACAGGGGCAGGGGAAGTGCTTTGTTACTGTTTCAACTGCTGATTGCCACTTTCAACTGACATGTATCAGGAAGTAACCTACTGTCAAGGTGTATCACACTTCATAGATGCAAGATGATTTCTGACTTCATTTTAGCCAACATACACATACAACACATACAACTTAAACAATCATTAAAAAGAGCATTTGGTGTTTCTTCTCCTCAAATTACCTAGCCCACCACAATTGCTTTTTGTTTGGTAGCCTCATACAGATACAGTGGTTTCAACTGGTTTCATGCCCCATATGTAATAACATAAAGGGTAAATCAATCCTGAGTCAAGGAGCAAAGGTAAAACAGGACAAGGTAAATCAATACATTCTTATCCATGAAGTCAAACACACAAAAAAACGTGTGAAATATAAACGTTTAGACTTCCTGAGTCATCTAGTGGCCATGAAAGG